>NC_044312.2:50160855-50526195 GCF_007474595.2 Lynx canadensis | reverse complement strand
AACATTACTGAGAACTCCTATAAGCCAGTCACTTGGATAGAACTCTGGGAGATGAGCAACATAGAATCCCTTGTTAAAGTCATTTACAATGTAAAGACAGGATAGATATAAACCCAAATATAGGTCATAATTTCTGCAATATGAAGTAAGGTAATGGTGGAGGTGAAGGAAGATGGACCATTTTAGAGTTATCGATTTTACCTCAGTAGGATAGGCTTCTGAGGAAAGATAATGCTTGAGAAATACACTTTTATGGATGATAAATAAATGTACTTATATGCATTTAGCAGGGTCATTACTGGGCATAAATGCAACAACATATGTAAGAATTGATCCTAACAATCAACATCTAATTGCTAGTTTTTTATATTTATTGTACATGTGTAAAACCAGGAATTATATCTTACTTCCCAAATCTATTTTTCTGGTGAAACAAAATTTTATTAATATCATAGCCTTATTTTGTGCCCATAAGTGGTGGTGTTCACCAGCCTGAAATCCCCATAAATGGCACAGAAACATTCAGGACACTATGTCCCAAATCAGAATCAGAACATGCTTTTCATCCTTACCAATATAAATGCAATCAAGACACTCATATTCTACCTCACACACACACACACACACACACACACACTCACATGCACACGCATGCACACAAAAGCAAGTGCCCGAGTTAGATAGGGGCACAAGAACCTGCCCATATACTCTTGGTTCAATTACACTCATCTTCACCCCTCCTCCCTCCAAACCAATCCTCAGGTTCTTGCCTCTGCACTCAGTTTTTGTTTTTTGTTTTCATTCTGGCCTCTTTGTTTTGCAACATGTCTAGATCATTATATCTAGAGTCATTTTCCTGAATTCCACAGGACATGAAGAATTTATGGAAAGTTTCATTTTAAAAGATATCTGAATATTACTGTAGTTGAAGAGAAACAGCTCCAGACTATGCTTTGACTTTAGATGTTACCTTCCTAACCATTTCACATACATGTATAACTCCATGAAATGTTCACAAACTAACATACCCATTTAACCAGCCCAGATCAAGACATAGAACCTTCCCAGCAATCCCCATATGTCCATTCCCAGTCATTTTTACCCCTCCAAAGAAATCCACTGCCTGACTTCTAACATCAGAGATCCAAAATTGAGATTTCTACAAATATTAAGTTTATGATATTTATAAGTCAGTACATCTCCACTTATGTCATCTTTTGAGAGATGAGATTCAGCAACCCTAGGTGTGAGCTCTCCTGGGGCAGTAGTCTGTTGGCATTGGAACAACTGTCTCTTAGGAATCAAGTGGCTTCTCCAGGCCCACCTGGCTCACCTTCTCATTTTTTCCATCCCTTTCTTCCAATATCAGTGTCTTTTTATTTTTGGCCACACAGAGCCTTTTGTATAACAACATGGTATTCAATAAACACATAAGTAAATAAAAAAGGAAAAAAAAACACGTCTCCAGGGACAGGGAACTGTAGTGCAGCAGGAGTAGGACTTGTTCATCTGTCTGGTCCCTACTGCTCCCTCCTTGTTCAGATAGCATTTCTAGCTGTATAAAGAGGAGCAGTTGACAGGTTCCATCCAGCAGGGATACTGGCAACCTCAGAAGCAAAGCTGTCCCTCTGTTCCCAGGGATATAAGCTGTTCAGTATTTTAAAAATATAATTTAATACAAAAAGCAAATATTATCATAAACGTAAACCTTGATGAATTTCACAAAGTGAACATAGCTGTGTCAACTTCATACAAATGAAAAAACGGAATATTGAAAACACCTAAGAAGTACCCTAATCCTTCCAAAAATAATCACTATTCTAGTATATAAATTATTCCTATATTTAAATATAAAAATATGATTATGCTGTATATGTGTACTCTTTTATTTCTGTAATCTTTCATTTGATATTATGTCTATGAGATTTATCCATTTTGTTATATGAGGTAGTTTATTCATTCTTATTACTATATATTATTCCATTGTAAGAATGCACCAATATTGTATTTATGAGTTCTATCAGTAGATATGTTATTTCCAGATTTTATTACAAATAATGCTACCATGAATATTTTGTGCACATATTTGTTACACATATACATACTACTGGAAGTATGCCTAGAAGTTGGATTGATGCACTCTTGGATATACTTATGCTCAACTTTAGTAGATACGGATAAATGGTGTTCCAAAAGGATTCTATAATTTTGCCAACTTATGAAGAATGGATGAGGGTTTCAGTTGTTTCTTATTCTTACCAACACTCAATATTTTTGGTCTTTTAAAAATTGACCATTCTGGTTGGTGTATAGTATCATTGACTTAAGATTAATTAGCATTTCCCTTGTAATTAATGAGAGTGATTCATTTTTTAATGTTAAATAACCAATGAGATATCTTATTTGTAATGTTCTTGTTCAAGTCACTAGCTCATTTTTTAAAATTAGGTTGACTGTTGTGATAGGCAGAAAAATGGGTCCCCAGAATGTCCACATCTTGATGCCTGGAATTGGTAAATATGTAAATATGTCACCTTACATGGCAAAATGAGCTTTGTAGATGTGCTTAAGGTGAAGGACTTGAGATGGGGAAATTATTCTGGATATTCTAGGTGGGTCCAGTTTAAGATCTCACATGGTTGTCTTAAAGTAAGAATGGAAGTTAAGTAGGTTAGAGTGATAGAAGCATGAAAAATATTTTATACCCTGTTGCTTATGCTGAAATGTACCCTTGAAAGGACCAAAGAGATGCCTCTAGGGGCTAACGACAGTCCCTAGCTGCTCTCGGTGGTATGGAGTCTTCAGCTTCACAACTGCACACAACTGAATTCTACCTACCAACACCTAAGTGAGCAAGGAAATGACTCATCCCTTGGTGCCTGAAGAAAGGAATACAGCCCTGCTAACACTGATTTTAGCACAGCCTGACCTATAACAGATTTCAGACCTGTGAACTTCAGGATAACAAATTTGTATTGTTTGAAACTACTAAATCTGTAGTAAGTTGTATGGTCACAAAAGAAAACTAATATGACTGTCTTTTATTGATTTTCACCAATTCTTTATATATTCTGAATGTGAATTAAACATAGCAAAGACCATGTCCCAATCTGTGATTTTCCCTTTCTTCTTTTAATGAAGTATTTTGACAACAAGAAGTCCTTAATTTTAATGTACTCCAATTGATCAATCTTTTCTATACAGTTAATTAATTGTGTGTCTTATTTAAAATATACCTGGCTACCTGAACTCATTAAGATATAATATCATTTATCTTTGACATTTAAGTTTTAATATGCTTGGTCATATTTTTGTATATCACATGACATAAAAGTTCAATTTCACTTCTTTCCATAGAGGATATCCAATGGACCCTATGCCATTTATTTAAAACACTACTCTTATTTTCCCCCTTCTTTGCCAGTTCACCAGTGTCCTATATCAAGCATTCCCATATATGTCTCTTTCTAACCTCTTTTCTATTTAATTATTTTTCTTTCCTTGTGTTAATACTATACAATTTTAATAAATTGTACTTCAAAATATCTTAATAATTGATAATAAAAGTCATCCAAATTTGTTCTTCTCCAAGACTGCATGACTTTTTTTGGCCCTTTGCAGTTCCATATACATTTTAGAATAAACTTCTATGTTCCCCCCCACCCCCTCTACACACACACTCCTGTCAGGATTTTAACTAGGATTTCATTAAGTATATAAATCAATTGGGGCAGAATTGACATGTTTATGATATTGTGTCTGCCTGTTCATGAATATGGAATACCATTCCCTGTATTTAGATCTTTATTATCTCTCAGTAATATGTTGTAGTTCTCTGTGAAAATTCTTACCCATTATTCACTAATTACTGAACATTTAATGTTTTATATTATTAAAAATTGTATCTTTTACACTTTATTTTCTAATTGTTGACTGCATATAGAAATCAACGTTTCAAGTGAACCCTGCAAGTAGAGAACTTTTTAAATCACTTAATTCTAATAATTTGTCTATAAGTTACTTTGCATTTTCTATATATGCTTTGATGCATGTTTTGAATGATAAGAATTATACTTCTTATTTCTCCCTTTACAATTATTTTGCCTTTCAGTTATTTTTTTTTTTATTTTAACACTGACTAGAATATCCGGTACCATGAACAAAAATGGCAAAGCGGGACACCTAGTCAGTTAATTGTATGACTCCTTATTTCAATTCAGGTCATGCTCTCAAGGTCATGAGATGAACGCAGAGCCTGCTCAATAGTCTCTCTCTCCCTTTCCCTCTGCCTCTCCCCAACTTGGCGCAGGGGCACACTTGCTTCCACGAACGTGTGCACTCTCTCGCTCTCAAAAAAATAAAAAGGTAGTAACAGTTTTCCATATCTTGT
The DNA here is from genome assembly GCF_007474595.2 of Lynx canadensis. Lineage (NCBI taxonomy): Eukaryota > Metazoa > Chordata > Mammalia > Carnivora > Felidae > Lynx > Lynx canadensis. The sequence continues at coordinate 50,521,805 of NC_044312.2, read as the reverse complement.
TCCTGATGCAAGGGAGAAATTTTATTTTATGATTAAGTATGGCATTTACAATTGGATTTTCTTATAAATACCTGATATAAAATAAGAATATTTCTATTTCTCACTTCCTAATAATTTAATATCATGAATGGGAGTTAAATTTTAGCACCCCCTTTGCTTTACCTATTGAGGTAATTTCAGTCTTTTTCTCCTTAACCTGATAATGTGGTGAATTTTATTAATTGATTTTCAATTGTTAAACTAATCTTATATTCCTGAAAAAAAAATCCATCATGATTTTCGGGCACTATCCTTTTACTTACTGATGGATTTGGCTAATATATTTATTGAGAATTTATACTATATATTATTAGGTACCTAATACAGCTTTAAAATACATGAAACAAAAATGGATAGAACCATAAAGAGAAATAATAGGATTGTCTCAGTAGATGCAGTAAAAGCATTTTCATTATCTGTCATCTATTCCTGATAAAACCTCATCAAACTATGAATAGAAAGGAACTTCTTCATCTCCTTAAGGAAATGAATAAAAAAAATTATAGCCAATATTATACTTAATGGTCAAATACTGAAATACTCCCTTCCCCCAAAGTAATTGATGTTTGCCCAAACCACTTGATTCAACTTTGTGCTAAAAGTTAGAGGGTGTTAATATGTAAGAAAATAAAAAATAAATAGCATCCAGATTGTAAAGAATATATAGAACTACCTTTATTCATAGATTACATAATCATGCATGTAGATAATCATGAAATTGACAGAAAAAGCATCCAAAAAACTTTTAGAGAGTTATGCAGTACAAGAACAGTAATAGCTATTATATTTATGTATACTAGCAATGAACAATCTGAAATTACATTTTAAAAATAATACTATAATGTCATCAAATTATGAAATTTATAGGGATAATTCTACCAAAAATACATAAAATATATAATCATTTATGTGCTGGATGGCAATATGTCTTACTGTTTCCTATGAATTAGATATTGGATAAGATCTGTATGCACTTGTTCCCACATCAGTCAACATTGAGTAAATTTTTCTCATTCTCAGTGATAATATATAGAATGAGATATTTCATGTTAGAGTCATTATTAGCATGGTATCACATAGTAAGAATTCAATAAATGATAAGTGCTATTTTAGACTTAGTCCCAGTAGGAAACAGCATTTTAACCAAAATAATTTGTTTGGAGATAATTTGATGGAGAAAGGATTAGAGAAGTCAATCTTGTAGTGAAAATGGTACGGCTTTGAAGGAGCAAGGGAAGGAAACAGTGTTTCTGGACCTCAGTGAATATTCTACCACAGAGCAGGAGATGGTCAACAGGAGCAGCAGTTATGGTGTGATTTAGCCACTGCTAAAACCATGGTGCTGACTCAGGCAAGGAGTGGGGTAAGATATGCTTTGACTCATGTTTTCTCTTGCCCTGTGTTGATGATTCCCACTGGATGAATCTGATAGAAGGCAGAAGACAGAGAAATATGGGTGATGCAGTTCTCAAGGTCAATCCTTCCACACAGAGCATGAAAGAAAAGGACAGAGGACAGAGGATGAATCTAGGATTAGCAAATGGAGGTTAACCTGTACAACTCCTTCCTTCTCTTTCAAGAATTTTTGTTTCAGAAAGCATATTTTTTAACAAGAGATACTATGGATGCCAATGGTCTTCAGCTTCATTTGTCTTCAAGCCACTTGCCTCTGTGGAAATTTAATACCCTCCAACAATTTGGCCATGTCTATAAGAAGAATGAGGCAAGATACTTAGTGATACCATGGTATGTTACCAACTATAATGCATACTCATTTTCAACACTTGACACAAAGTAATTAAAATACTATGAAGTAACAGGACCTCTCCTAATTTTCTCATTATTATGAAATATTATTGGACAAAAGCAAGTAACATCATAGATCATAGTAACAACAATACAGGCAAGTGGTTTAATAGAAAATTTCAGATGAATAAGACATAACTCATTTTGCATGATGCAATCTGACTGGCACATTGGCTGAGCTGACCAAACAGTTATTCAAATTACCCTTTGCTACATATGCACCTTTGAATGGGTGGCTTTGCATATATAGGTCCTTCTATTTAAAGCATATTTGCCCCTATTAGTGCCTGTTAAAACCTTACCCATCCATCCTTCTCAGGCTGCCTGAAGTGAGATCTTAATGTAGACTTTTGTGATTCCCCACCTAAAAAGAAACTTTGTCTCTTAGGGGGTGCCTATAATATTATGTCCCTCTTTTTTTTTGCATCATTTTCCATCTCATCATTAATCCCATCCTATCAATCATACCTCTTTATTTAATGTATCTTTTCCTATGTCTTCCCTCTTCTGTGGCTTAATTCCTCCCAACATAACCTCTTCCCTGGACTCTACAATATATTTCTAACTGGCCTTGATCTCATTCACACCTATTTTCAGCAGCATACTGACTTTTCTAAAAACAAAACAAAATTCAATCATAAACTTTCCTACTGCAAATCTTTGTATTATTTCTCATTGTCATTAAAGACTTTGTATTTGTATAAGACTCAAAGCCTTTTAGTAGTCACCTCCACACTCCAGCCTCATCTCCCCCCACATCTCAGAAGTTCTTGAACTACTATTGAAGCTACATAAGCTCAATTGGTCAGGAGTTTTCACAGACCTACATCTGTGCTTCTGGTGTTACCTTAACCTGGAACTCACAGCCCACAACCACTCCCACACCCTTTTGCTATCCTCATTGATTCCATTGCATCCTTCTAACTCAGTTCAAATATCATCCACTTCATACTACTTCTTGAATGCTCCCTTCCCCCCTCCACATTTTCCTAATCTATACATAATTTGAGTCTATGATTACCTATCCTAAATTATTGAAAGCCGATAGAGATTGAGTTACTCAAAAGTCAGAACTGTGTCCCATTTCTTTGGATCTGCAACAGGCATCACATCATCTGGCATATATAGATGCTTACTGGAAAAAAAATAAAATAAAATTCTAACTAAGTTTTATTTTCTCTGTTAAGTTTTGGACTTAGACTGTTAATTCTCTAAAAATGATGATTCTTTTGTTATATAAGTTTATCGTCAATCTGGTTTAACTCATTTTATTTTATAATCTATGAGCATTCTGGTTCATTGGTATATCTATATAACAAATGTATAACTTTCATAACAAAATGGTACTTTTTTAGTGATATTTTCTCTTGGTGAATAATCTAAACACGAATTTTGGCCCATAAGTTTACACCAAAAGCCAGACTACCATGGCAGTAGGGAGAGCACAAGTTGCCTGAGACTTACTCATGAAATTATATTTTTGGTTACTTCTTGACCTTCTCTCTGCTCACAGGCCACCTAGTGAGATAATTAGGATACAATACCAAACAAGGCAGACTAAGCTAACTGTATCCCCTGTCTCAAGGGTACAGATGGAGAAATTGATAATAGTATTACAAAAACACACACAAAAAAGCCCACTTCAGGGTACAGTATGTCTATGGAGAAAATAAGTAGGGTGATATCATAGGAAATAATGGGGGGAACTACTCTAGTGGGGCTTATTAAAATAGTTGGTGAATGCATTCAACTACAACAAGAAAATGTCTACTGCTTGTCCTGAAATTAATGATGCATTATGTTGAACTGTTTTATTGATGAACTGACATTGCCCTGTACAGTGCTAAAATGATTGAATGAACTGTAAGAAGGAAATCAAAGTGGAATTTCTTGACTCCTTCAAATATTTTTAAACATTCTCTAAGTAATTTAGGGATAGTTCTCTTCTATGGAACTCATAATCTACTGAAAAAGATAAGATAAAAAGTATTTCACAAATAATCATTATTTGCAAATGGAACTTTATTATACTTCTATGTTTAAAAATAAATGAAATATGTATTACTATTTCCGATTTGAGAATTATGAATAAACTAAGAGTTCTAAATCACAGTTATGCTATATCAAAGGGAAAAATGGGTAGATAAATGAAATGTACCTGACACCACATGTAGGTGCTTTACCCCACGCTATTTCATTTGTTTTCACAATAGTGCACTGTGTTGGCGGTGTTATCCAAATATATTTTTTAATTTTTTTAATGTTTATTTATTTTGACAGAGAGAGAGAAAGAGAGAGAGCATGAGTGGAGGAGGCACAGACAGAGAGGGAGACACGGAATCTGAAACAGGCTCCAGGCTCTCAGCTGTCAGCACAGAGCCCGACGCGGGGCTGGAACTCAGAATGGTGAGATCATGACCTGAGCTAAAGTCAGACACTTAACCGACTGAGCCACCCAGGTGCCCGCAAATAATTTTTTAAAGTAACAATTACTCAGAGAGTATAAGAAGCCTGCCATAGATTACACAGCTGTGTATCAGAGGCAGAATTCAAATTCAGCTCTGTCTAATCCAAGATCCTTCCTATTCAGCCAACATATTCTACCTCAAATAGAAAACCCAACAATTAAAAAAAAACATAATTCATCTGTGTGAATAAACGAAATATTTTGAATTTAAAATGTTCATTTCAGTTTTAACTAGCTTCTTCTTTTAATGTTTGTTTATTTATTTATTTATTTATTTTTTATTTATTTATTTTTTAATGTTTATTTATTTTTGAGAGAGAGACAGACAGACAGAATGCAAGCAGGGAGGAGCAGAGAGAGGAGGAGACCCAGAATCTGAAGCAGGCTCCAGGCTCTGAGCTGTCAGCACTGAGCCCGACGTGGGCTCGACTCACGGATCATGAGATCGTGACCTGAGCCCAAGTTGGACGCTTAACCGACTGAGCCATACAGGGCCCCAATGTTTATTTATTTTTAAAAGAGACAGAGAGACAGTACAAGCCAGTAGGGACAGAGAAAGAAGAGGACAGAGGATCCAAAGCACATTCTGTGTTGACAGCAGAAAGCCTGATATGGGGCTTAAACCCATGAACCATGAGATCATTACCTGAGCCGCAGTTGGACACTTAACTGACTGACCACTGGTGCCTGAGTTTCATCTAGCCTCTATTTAAGAGATTCAAATATATTAGAATTTATAGCTCCTTAGGCATAAATAAAATTATAAACTAAATATTCTTTATATATAACCTAAAGAACAATTTAATGTTCTTATAACAGCCAAGTAGATTATTGCTTTCATCCTCATTTAATTGAAAAAGAAACACCCACAGAAAAGATGAAATGACTTTCCCAGGGTCACACTGTCAATACATGATGCCTCTAGATTCTAAAGGTACTATCTTTTCTCTAATATGTTCTATTATTGGTCTTTTTACTGCATAATATTAAATTTCTATCCATTCCAATTCATATTTTTAACAACATATGTTTTTTAAAAATTAATTTTCAGTTAATAATTAGGTAGAAAATAATTATTTTTGTTTCACTGTAAGGAAAAGATATTCAACTCAAATAACAGTTGTTAGCCTTAAAATATGCAATGACTTACAAATTATCTTACCAAATGAGTTCAGCAATAAACCCCCGATGGTCATAACATTAATAAATCATAAAAGTACCATTACATTAATTAGAACTTTGTAAATGCTGTAATTAAGATATTCTGTGACAGCTGTCTTTCCTGTCCCTGAGCGTTTGCAGGAAATCTCCCAACACCACTTATTTCTGAACCATCATCTGCCTAGAGCTGGGAGAAGCCATCTGTTAGTATATTTGAAATGTTAAGTGACAAAGGGGTTTCAAAACATTGTATCCTTTAGAATACTTTTTGGGGAGAAAAAAGAAGTATTCAACAACCATTTCTAAGTGATATTTAGCTAGACTTAGAAAGGGGAATAATTGGGCTTATTTTTGATCCTGCACTAAATAGTGGAAACAGTCTGGAATTTGGAATCAGGTAAATCTGACCTGATTGGTAACTGTGTGACCAGAAGAAAATTAGGTAAGCTCTCTGAGCCCCAGTTTCCACATCTTCACAATGGGGAAACATAAATGAGAACAGTCATGCCTAGTTTTCAATACTGTTTAGAAAATAAAAGGATAAATTTAAGTGTAATACTTAAAAAAATTTCTACTGAAATCTAATTTTATTTCAAAATATTAGAATTTTTCTAACTAATACTATTACTCTCTAAAAAAATTACTATTGATATGCTGCTTGTCTTTTTCTAGCTATTTTAATAAAACTTTTGGAAATGTGCTTATTTCAGTCCTCTAAACTACTTCACAGGTAAGACTATATTAATTTTTATTAAGCCTAAGAGGTAGCAGAGAAGGTCTTAATGTTTGATAAATAAGAGTTTAGGGCACTTGGGTGGCTCAGTCAGTTGAGCATCTTGATCTTGGCTCAGGTCATGATCCCAGAGTTGTGGGATGGAGCCTCCTGTGGGGGCTTGAGATTAAGATTCTCTCTTTCCCTCCCCCTCTCTCCTACTTGCTCTCTCTCCCTAGGGAAAAAAAAGAGTTCAATTTCAACTATAATCTACTACTGATTATAAGAAAATCACTTCACTGGTCCTCAGGTAGAAAATTATAGAAAAATTAGAGGTAACATACAGTTTTACTATTAGGAAAACAATTAAAGTAGCAATAAAAATATATCACATTTTTCTTCCCTTTTAACTCTCATCCATTATGCCCTTTTTGTTATTAATACTCTTGTTACTATGAGTTTGAATGAGTCAGCACTGTCCACACCAGGTTAACCTCTCTGTATATTTTATCTTCACAGCAGTCCTATGAAAGGTATTGTCATTAAGACCATTTGTAGAGATATAGGACAAGTCTTAGGTTAGGTGATTTAGGTTAAATTCAATGTCATACAGTTAGGAAGGGCAGAGTTTTGAGAAAATTCCAAAAGGAACTCATACTTAAGTGCATGTTTTCAATTTTTTTCTGCTAGTTCTTTGCAACCTGCAAAATACAAGCTCAGTAGAAAACATTAGTCTTACAAGATAAAGAACCAATGATCTGATTAGCACCTGTTATCTCTGTCTGGTATAGAAAGGCATTTTTCATTATTATGAAAAGAAGTAAAAAATTTAAGTAAAATTTACTATGTATTTTACAAAAATTAATTCACTTCATTTTCCCCAAAACAATGAAGTAGCTATTGTTATTTTCTTTATTTTACAGAAGAGATAACTGAGACAGAAAGGTTGGCTATCCTGCCCAAGGTCACACAGCTAATAAGTGGCAAGTAAGATTCAGAGTTAAGTTGTCTGAACTACTACCCTACATTGCCTTAAGAATAACATGGGACACCTGGGTGGCTCTGTCATTAAGCCACTTTTGATTTAGGCTTAGGTCATGATCTCATGGTTCATGAGTTTAAGCCCTGCATCTAGCTCTATACTGACATTGTGAAACCTGCTTAGGATTCTCTCCTTCCCTCTCTTTCTGCCCCTCTCCTGTATGCATGTGTGAGCTTTCTCTCTTTCTCTCAAAATAATTAATAAAACTAAAAAGAAAAAGAATAACAGAGAAAGATTTGTGTGTGTGTGGTTGCTTTGGAAGATTAATTGCTTTAATAAAATAAAAACCTACTATGGGCCAGTCTCTCTACACATACATTTTCCAGTGCTAACTCTCCTGAAATTTGAATTATTTCTCTTTCTTCCTTCTTCCCACCTCCCCCTTTTTATCATCTTCTTTCTCCTCCTCATTCTCTCTCTTTTTCCTCCTCCTCCTCCTCCTTGTCTTTCCATAATACAGAGTAATTGAGTCTCAAAGATTGTTCCATGGTTGGACCAAGACTTCAGAAGAAATGAACAGCAAAAGTATATTTGAACCTATTTTAACATGGTCTGATTGTTTCTAAAGCCTGAATTATTTCTGCTTATCACTGCTTATAGCTCAGAGATCTCATCTCTGATATTTTTAAAAAGCTAGGGAAACTGGCCACTTCTCAAGACTGTGACTGATTAAGTTACAATTGACAAAACGATAAACATTTTGTGAACACTTTAGGGATTGATAACTATGGAAATCTACTTTTAGGGAGTTCCAAAAATTACCTATATTTTCATTCTCTTTTTCACAAGAGAGCATAATGAATTGGAACTGTAGGATATATGTGTAAATTTAATATCAAGGAATTCTTATCAAGTAACTCTATTAAGGGTCTTAAGAGAATACATACTATAGCTTAGATGTACTAATTATAGAGGATTAGGCATAACTGAGAGCCATGTCTCATCTGTGTATCCTGATCTACTGAATCAGGAGGGCAAAGGCCATAGCCAATTAACTTGTGTACATTCCAACTGCTATTATATCTAAACATATGGTACAGTGCTCTACTTGAGGGAAAACACCTTTACATAAGTCTTATCAACATTATTTACAATATTTTTGAAGGACAATCTACTCTTTGATAATGACTACAGAAGAAAAAAGTATAATTTAAAAAGTAATGAAGGTAGCAAATAAAATTAAATTGTTCCTATTTAGAGGCACCTGGGTGGCTCAGTCGTTTAAGCATCCGACTCTTGATTTTGGCTCACATCATAATCTCACCTGAATTTAAGCCCTGTGTCGTTTCTGTGCTGACAACATGGAGACTGCTTGGGACTCTCTGTCCTCCCTTTCTCTCTGCCCCTACCCTGCTCATTCTCATTGTCATTACCCCCCCCCCAATAAATAAAACATTAAAAATTATAAAAAATAAAAATTTACTGTTTATATATTCATAAAAGGGTTGCTATTCCAGATCTAAACTCTCAAAGAGATAATTGGTTGTGATATCTTTTCTACATCTCTGCCCTCAGTATACAGAAATCATATTAACAGTTAATGCTAGTGGTATTACACTACAGGTTATTGCTAAGTGTTTCTTTAACAAATACTATCTGACTACTTAAAACTCTCCCATGGAGAAAACATTAAATTTGGGCCAGAAGCTTTGTATTTTAATCTATCATTCATGTGTATACTTGAAAATGGTATTTGTCAGTGAAAACGTGGAAGGAAGAGCAAGCTACAAGCTTCATGTTTTGTTAAGACCAGGGTCTACAGGGATGTCTACCAGGGTTGTACATATTTGCTTGCTCTTGAGTAATATTTAACTAATAGAAAAAAACCTGGGGAAATAAAAATAAAGCAAATATTATCCTACAGGCTCAAATGAAGGGAAAACCATTAAAAATTATGAATTACAATTAGAAAAAAATGTAGAAATTTATAAGTAAATAAGAGGCTGAAGGTAACTATCACCACCTTTAAACAAAAGAGAATGTGAAGAAGAGATATAAAGGATGAAGAGGAATTTTTTAACTCCAAAATCAATATCAAAATACAATCTGCACTAAAGGTAGTCCATATGAAAGTTAACTGGGTTAGAAATCGAATCAGAATGTGAAGACAAATTTAATAAGTTTATGGGTTTATTATATATATTAAAATAAGAAAATAAGAAGAGAATAATGAAAATTTGAAAATATAAATCCAACATAAAACTTACTCTTTTGCTCAGGTAGAAACCAGAATAAATACAATAGAAACAATAGTTATAAACCTAATGAAATAATACTTCCTTAACAAAGATCCATGCATATAAAATAAGAGGGCTCTCCAAAATCCAAATAAATCTAATTGCTGTCTTATTAAGCATAAACATAAGTGGTAGCTATTCTCACTAAGTTCAAGGGGTATAAATATTTCAAGACTATATTAGAATAATCTCTAATCTAAAATTAATGAATGTAGGAGAACAAAGACAGAAAAAAACATGATCCCCAAATTATATCACTGCTTACTTTTAACCAGAGCAATGATGATAATTATTTCTTTAGCTTTGAAAAACATATCTATCTATCTTGAACATGTCCTTACAGAGATTCTGACTCTGTTAATCACACTATCATCTAGGTAAGTGCTCAATCACTACATGTGATTTGTGTATACACATCCCTGATTAGGAACTGACAATTGAGAATATGTTAATACCATAACTGGAGGTTGGCTGGGAAGATAGTGGAGTAGGAGGACCCTAAACTTGCCTAATCCTATGGTTACAACTAGACAACACTCACATCAACATAAATAGGCCAGAAAATAATCCAACAACTGGCAGAACGTACGCCATAACTAAAGATAGAGAGGAGGCCTTGTTGAAGAAGGTAGGAAGGACAAAGACCCAGTCTGTGAGTGAAATGGACCATGGTGACCCACAGAGGTGCAGAGAAGAGGAAAAAAGAAACTTTCACACCAGGGAGCCCATGAATGGGTAGGGTGAATCCCCATAACATTGCCTAATGAAACCCAATGGTAACCAACCTAATGGTAACAAACTAATGGTAACCACAAGTCAAAAACCCATAATACATACACAAGGAATAAAGCGAAAGGAATCGAAGTATATTACTAAAGAAAAAACAAACCATGAAAGATAGTAAGAGAAGAAAGATCAGAGAAAATCTATAGAAGCAACCACAAAATGGCAATAAATACATATCTATCAATAATTACTTTGAATGTAAATGGAGTAAATGCTCCAATCAAAGGACAGAGGGTGACAGAGTAGATAAAAAAAAAATAAGACTAATCTATATGCTGCCCACAAGAGATTCATTTCAGGAAGATATCAGCAGAATGAAAGTGAGGAGATGGAGAAATCTATATCATGCAATGAATGTCAAAAGAAAGCCAGAATAGCAATACCTATCAGACAAATAGACTTTAAAAACAAGACTGTAACAGAGACAAAGAAGGGCATTATATAATAATAAGGGTACATCCAATAAGAAGATATACCATTGTAATATTTATGCACCCAATATGAAACCACCAAAAGATATAAAACAATTAAAAGCAAACTTAGAGGAACTAATCAATAGTAATGCAGTAACGTAGGGACTTAAACACCCCATTTATCACAGACAGATCATCCAAACGAAAATCAACAAGAAAACAGTGGTTTTGAATGATAATTCAAATGATATCATATTCAAATGATAGTCAATGATAATTAGACCAGGTGGATTAAGAGATAGATTCAGAACATTTCATCCTAAAACAGAAGAATACACATTCTTTTCATAGGCCACAAAACAAATCATAACACGCATATTTTCTGACCAAAATGGTATGAAACTAGAAATAAGCCACAAGAAAAAATATGGAAAAAGTACAAATACATGGAGGTTAAAGAACATGCTACCAATCATGAATGATTCACTAAGAAATCAAAGAAGAAATAAAAAATTATGTGGAAGTAAATGAAAATGCAAACAATGTTTCAAAACCTTTGTGATGCAGCAAAAGTTATTCTAAGAGGGAAGTTTATAGCAACATAGGTCGAACCTAAAGAAGCAAGAAAAATCTCAAATAAACAACCTGACATTATAACCTAAATGCACTAGAAAAGGAAGAACAAACAAAATCCAAAACCAACAAATGGAAGGAAATAATAAAGATTAGAGCAGAAATATATGGAAAAAAAAACATAGAAAAGTCATGAAGCAGGAGCTGTTTTTTTATTTTATTTTTTTAAATATCGAGAAAAATGAAAATCTTCAAGCATGGTCATCAAAAAAAAAAAAATAGAAGAGAGAGAGAGGATCAAAATTACAAACAAAAGAGGAGAGTTAACAACCAACACCACAGAAATGCAAACAGTTGAAGAGAATTATGAAAACCTTGCCAACAACTGCACAACTTAGAAGGAATAGATAAATTCCTAGCCCATACAGACTACCAAAACTAAAACAGGAAGAAATAGAAAATATGAACAAACCAATTACCAGTAAAGCATTTAATCAGGTATCATAAAACTCCCAACAAACTAAAGTCCAGGACCAGGCTTCATAGGCAAATTCTACCAAATTTTTCAAGAAGGGTTAATGCCATTCTTCTCAAACTTTCTCAAAAGTAGAAGAGGAATAAAAACAGCCAATTCTTCTATGAGGTATTACCTTGATATCAAAACTAGATAAAGATACCATCAAAAAAGAAAACTACAGGGCAAATCTCCATGAATCTACATGCAAAAAATCCTCCACCACATATTAGCAAACTGAATTCTACAGTAAATTAAAAAAAAAAAAAACATACACAATGATCAAGTGGGATTTATTCCTGGATGCAAGTGTGGTTCAATAGCTATAAAAACAATCAACATGATACATGACATCATTAAGAGAAAGGATAAAAAACATATGATCATTCAATAGATGCAGAAAAAGCATCTGACAAAGCATAATATCCATTTATGATTTAAAAAAAAAAACTACAAAATAGGTCTAGAGGGAACATACCTCAACATAATAAATAAAGGCCATGCATGAAAACTCCACAGCCAACATCGTATTTATGAAGAAAAACTGATTGCTTTTCACAAGATCATAAATAAGACAAGGATGTCCACTCTAACAACTTTTATTCAAGATACTATGGGAAGTCCTGGCCAAGCAATTAGACAACATAAAGAAATGAAAGACATCCAGATTGGTAAGGAAGAAGTAAACTCTCACTATTTGAAGATGACATGATAATATATGTAGAAAACCCTAAAGACTCCAACCAAAAAACTACTAGAACTGATAAATGAATTCAGTAAAACTGTAGGATACAAAATCAATGTATAGAAATTTGTTGCATCTCTATACACTAATAGTGAAGAATCAGAAAGGGAAATTGAGAAAATAATCCCACTTACAATTGCACCAAAAATAATAATATACCTAGGAATAAACTCAATAAGCAGATGAGAGACCTGTACTCTGAAAACTCTAAAACACTGATGAAAGAAATTCAAGACAATGCAAATAAATGGAAACACATGACACACGCATGGGTTGAAAGAACAAATATTGTGGGACACCAGGGTGGCTCAGTTGGTTAAGCATCCAACTTCAGCTCAGGTCATGATCTCATGGTTTGTGAGTTTTAGCCCTGTGTCAGGCTCTGTGCTAACAGCTCAGAGCCCGGAGCCTGGTTCAGTTCTGTCTCCCTCTCTCTCTGCCTTCCCCCACTCACTCACTCACTCTTTTTCCTCTCTCTCTCTCTCTCAAAAATAAACATTAAAATTATTTTAAAAGAACAAATATTGTTAAAAGTTTATACTACCCAAAGCAATATACAGATTTAATGTAATCATTATCAAATGCTGACAGTATTTTCACAGAACTAGAACAAGTAATCCTAAAATTTGTATAGAACCACAAAAGATCATGAATAGTCATAGCAATCTTGAAAAAGAAAAACAAAACTGGAGGTATCAAATTCTAGATTTCAAGTTATTCTACAAAATGGTAGTATTAAGACAGTATTGTTCTGCCATAAAAATAAAATACATAGATAATGGAATAGAACCCAACACCCACAAATAAACCCACAATTATATGGTCAATAATCTTTGACAAAAGAGGAATGAATATCCAGTGGAAAAAAAGACCGTCTCTTCAACAAACTGTGTTGGAAAACTAGACAGCCACATGCAAAAGAATGAAACTCGACCACTTTCTTTCACCATACACAAAAATAAACTCAAAATGGATTCAAGCCTAAATGTGAGACCTGAAAACATAAAAATCCTTGAAAAGAGCACAGAAAGTAGCATATCAACCAAAGCAACACTTTTCTAGGTATGTCTCTTGAGGGAAGAGAAATAAAAGCAAAAATAAAGTACTGGGACTTCATAAAAATAAAAGCTTCTGCACAGTGAAGAAATACTCAACAAAACCAAAAGGCAACTACTGAACGGGAAAAGATATTTGCAAATGACATATTCAATAAAGGGTTAGTATTCAAAATCTATAAAGAACTTGTCAAACTCAACACACAAACAACAAATAATGCAATTAAAAAATGGGCCAGAGACATGAACAAACATTTCCTCAAAGACATCCAGATGCCCAACAGACAAATGAAAAGATGTTCAACATCTTTCATCATCAGGGAAATGCAATCAAAACCCCAATGAGATATGACCTCACACCTGTCAAAATGACTAAAATAAAAAACACAAGAAACAAGTGTTGTTGAGGATGTGGAGAAAAATGAACCCTCTTGCATGGTTGGTGGGATGCAAACTAGTGCAGCCAGTATGGAGAACAGTATGGAGGTTCATCAAAAAATTAAAAAGAGAACTACCCTTGTATCCAATAATTGCACCACTAGGTATTTAACCAAAAATACAAAAACACTAATTCAAAAGGATACATGCACTCCTATCTTCATTGCAGCATTATTTACAATAGCGAAATTATGGAAGTAGCCCAAGTATCCAAAAAGAGATGTATAGATAAGGAAGTGGTAGGTGGGTAGGTAGGTAGGTAGATAGATATGGATAGATAGATACATAGATACACAGATACATAGACAGATATAGACATTATTCAGCCACAAAAAAGAATGAAATCTTGCCATTTGTAACAACATGGATGGAGCTAGAATGTATAATGATAAATAAGTCAGTCAGAAAAGGACAAATACTACATGATTTCACTCTTATATGTAATTTTAAGAAACAAATCAAATAGTAAGGGAAAAGAAAAGAGAGATAGAGAGAGACAAACCAAGAAATTCTCTTAACTATAGAGAACAATTTATGGTTACCAGATGGGTGAAACAAGGGATGGGGATTAAAGGTACATTTATCATGATGAAAAAATAAAATAATAAAAAATAATGCTATAACTAGAGGCCTCATATGTGTTAGGTACCCTATATTTATTATTATTTTAATATTTACAATTGCCAATTACATAGTAATCACTCTAATATTATGGAAGAAATACCTGAGTCTCAATGAGATTAAATATATTAGATAGCATCTGCAGAGATTTTATTTAATGCACACAATACCCATTCTGATGTAGATATTTTCCCTACTCTTTACAAATAGGTGGTAAACTGAGCTAATACTCAGAGTTTATGACAGTTAATTATATAGATTATGCCAAGACCAGAATTAAATTGCAGTCATCTCTAATTCTAAAAATATTACCCTTTCAATAAACTATTCAGGAAGTGAGTAAGATATCTTGGGAAGTTTGGGCAAACATGGACAGCCCAAAAGACTGTGGTTAATGTTGCCATATGGCAAAGAATAGAATACAGACTGATGTTTTATGAGTTTCAGAATTTTTTTATATTTATAGATATAGGAACCCTATATCATCCCTGAGATCCTCAAAGTTAAAGTCACGTTTATAATTTTCTCTGGTTTATTATCTCCTCAATAAATATAAGAGAAATAGATTTTGCAAGTATTTTTTTTGTTGTTGTTCTTAAGATTCTCCCCAGATTATAAAGTAACTGTAGAGAATGACTTTATTAGAGGTATTTCAGAGAACTAAGAACAATTTTAATTCTGAAAGTGGTAGGATATGCCAGGAAGCTCTTTAAATATTTAAAAGGTAATAGAAATAATAGATAGAAGTACAGTGTATCATGTTGGAAAAACAAACAAACAAAACAACACTGAACTTGGTTTAAAAAAACTGAGTCTTGTCTCAAGGCTTCCAAGCTGCAGAAATATACCTGAACCTCTCTGACCATCAGTTTCTTTATTTATAGAGTGAGGTAATAAATATATCTCACATAATTGTTGTCACCTAAATTAAGAGTGAAATATGGAGCCATCCAATTGTTTCTCTCTTTCAATTGGTTGTTCTGAGAATATCTAGTCTGAGTCAGAATGTGATATAATTAACTAACTGCATTCACTATGCTTTATTCAATTTGCATTCATTATGTCTCTCTTGTCAGAAAGTGGAATCCCCAGAATGTGCATATGTTTGGCTAAACAGTTTACTGTAAATCATTCCTAGGTTTAAAAAAAATGTTCCTCATTAAGAAGGTCTACTTAACATTGAGCCCAATTCTATTCGGGATGTTACAGAATGTATATTTTTGGAATTAAGGAGTGTAAAGTTCTTCTCCAGGATTCCTACCAAGGGGAGGAATTTCAGATTTTTCCTACTGAAAAAGGATCTTAAAGATGATCCAGACAACATACTCCATTTTAAGAAAGGACTATCAGATCTAGAAAAGTAAGCCATTTGTGGAATGTCATGTACTTATTGGTAGATCATGAAAATTGAACCATTATTTCCTTTCTCTTAGTCTAGGACCCATATGTTTGTCTATGCTGTTATCATTTGCAGTATGAAATGGCAAATCATGATGCAACTTGTTTGAAAGTCCTGCTCTTCTTAGCTTTCATAAACTATTTTTTCTAGTTTCTGAATTACTCAACTGCAAAAAATGCAAACTTCTTGAATATCTTCGCAAATGTCTCCTGAGAGCCCTAAACTCACTTCATAGGCTTACCCTTATCCTAAATCATATCCTTAGCAATCCTCTTGGGGACTTAGGGAATTGTGCCATGTCAATATAAATTGAATTTATATTTTAGATATCTTGAGCATAAATTGTATTTGCTCTTGCTGCCACCAATCATTGCTCAATTTTAACAGCTTATTGGACATTGATCAATTTCAAGGTCATCCACCTTGAATAATCAGGCAGGTGGCATCAGTTCTCTGAATTCCGTAAATAACAATAGTTTATATTTTAGCATGTAAACTGTTAGTGAAAGGAAGGGCAAATTGTTTTGTACCTCCAAACATCCAAACACGAATAGTATGAAACAATGAACTACAAATCTTAATACAAGGTGTTTTCTGCTTTGGGATTTTAAACTTTGAGCCAATGGACCTCATTAAGAATTCAGGTATTTGGGGCAGAGTTGATCTAAAACCCTGTAATCTCGGATTTCAGTTCAATGCTTTTATAATGATAACATTCTTTATCCATGAATCTCCTCCAAGCAATGATGGAAGTTCATAAAACATGGAGAATTTGTTTCTAAAATCCGTAAGTAGTGGCTTATGGCTAAAAGGAAAGCCAGATGGTACCTATACTTCTTGCTCAGCAACTGTAAGTGTATAATCATAACATTGGTCATCATTATTGAGAATCCACAATACAGTTTACCCACATGACATGTTGTTGACTGTGAAGCCACATAGCCTAAACTCTCATCCTGACTCTCTCACTTACTGCTATTCACATCTGGATAAGTCACTTAATCATTCTGTAATCTCGCCTATTTATCTTTAAAAAGGGAATAATGCTAGGGGGGCGAGGCATGTGACTCTTGATCTTGGGGCTGTGAGTTCGAGCCCATGTTGGATATAGAGATTACTTTTAAAATATCTTAAAACAAAAACAAAACCTACATGTTAAAAAAAAGTGAATATCATCAAAATCAATCGATATTGTGAAGATTAAATTGAATTAGGTATGTAAGAAATATGCCCAGCACTGACAAATATATGAGCATAATGAATGTCACGCATTTCTTTATTGTTATTTATTCATATATGAAAACTGGCCTGAAACTATCAGCTTCTCCACTCAGAAACATTAATTTATTAGCCCCACATTGCATAGCTAGTGGGTGGCAGTAATCATAATTGAAACCAGGGGTCTCATTTTACAAGCTACATTTTAGAGACTCTAACCTACACTCTTTCTAATACATGATAATGTCTCCCTACTTCTGTATTAAGTGATTGTGCTAAAATGATTTCTAATTTCCTGCTCTACCCTTTAATTTAGTTTTTAGACAAATCCAATCGTATTGTGGGAACTTACTAAGTATTTGAAAAAAAACTTTGTTTTTTGTCTATTGATATTTTATTGACAAACAAAGCAATATACCACAGTGTGTAAATATACTTCTTCAAAGTATAAGCATCAATTTGGGAAGGTAGTTAACTCTGGATTGAGTCTATTTTTATAATCTAAGCATCATTTATCTGTCAAATGAAGTAGATAATTTGTTGTGCTCCATTTCGATTTTGTAGGGCTCCTCTATAGAGAATGTGCTTCTATATCCTTCTCATGCCCCAAATTTCATAATGACTTTCATTGAGCAGCATCTCAAATTTATTATATATAAAAAAAAATTGAAAAGAGAGACATTGTTTACCCTCATTCTGGTGATAAAGAATGGCAGCTAAATAAATTATTTCAGTAAATGCATCAAGTCCTATGGCAAAAAAAATGCACAGGGTAAATGAAGTAACAGAGAAAATTCCCAATGCCAGTCTTAGGTGGAAGGTTTGCAGGAAGGAGGGAACTACCAAGAAGGATCCTAAAAGGTATTAAGTTTAAAAAAAGTAGAAAAAAAGGAGAAGGAAAACACTAAGATCCTTCCTTATGTATTGCCTATTAGCACAAGGAATGCTTAAACATTTGGAAAGATTTTAAAGCACTAAGTGCCAAACAGTTCCAGACATTGAAAATAGCTGCAGCTTATTTAATACCAGCACAATAACAGTTTACTAATATTGTTCTTGCATATTTCAGCAGTTTAATCATTTTGCTCAATTTTCTTAACTTGATATTATTGGTATAAGGCAGCTGGCTTAGCATGTGGTGGTAGGTGCTATAATTTGTAAAATACATTACCCAGCAACAGCTTAAAAAAATCAATAAATTTATTGAATGTGCTGACTCATCATGTCCTTGTTTAGATTAGTGATGCATATTTTTACATATATTAGAGGAATATTGGGGAACTTAAAATCATCAGAACAAAGAGATAGTATCAACAAATTACTGTATAAAATCAACAGCAATAACTGGATGAATAAACTCGATGGGTCACATTTTAGGTCATATTTCTAACATATATCACATGACTGAAGTATATAATTATAATAATTTTAATAATACTTTAACATTTTAGAGCTCTTGAATTTTAATGCACTTTCACAAATTAATCTTCTTAAGCTTCCCACTATCATGTGAGGCATTAAAACATATAAAACATGTCTGCTTTCCTGTTGGTATAACAGATTACGTACCTGAAAGTATCAAGCCTTTCCAAATGACATATTGAACCCTATTATTCTTTTCTATGGCTTGAAATCCCAGTCATCAGCAGAGACAGAAAAGGGTGGCAACAGCTCTGGATATCACTTTAATTTGACATGCCTTAGGAACAGTTCTACAAAAAAACTGGAGGGAAACCCATCCATGCAACAAGGATTTATTGAGTACCAACCAAAGGACAAAAACCAGGCTAGTTTCTTAGAAATACATCCATAAAAAATACAAGGATGATCCCTCAAGGAGTATACATAGTATTTAAGGGAGAGTAGTAAAAATAGAATGAGAAAATACTTGGTGCTTTGAAGCAGATAGAAAACAGCTATGAAAAGGATTTCAATCCCTGTTGAGCTTAGATTTTGCTCTACAGACAAAATAGAGCTCTTTACTTGAAATATTTTTTCAAGGAAGTGACCAAAAACATATTTGTTTCTAGAAAGATCATCCAGGTTCCACAAGAAGAATGGAATAGTGGCAATAGACGCAGATAGGTCAGTAAAGAGATTTGTGGTACCCAGGGAGAGCTCCAGTATTGTAGAAATAGGAATGGAGACAAATAGATATATTTTCAAAGGATTAAGGAGAGAAAGTCAACAGGACTTCCTTATTTGATGTTGTGGATGATTATGAGAAAGTAGGGAGAGTCAGATGACCCTCTCAGCTTGTGGGACTGAATGAGTAGTAGTATTCTTTCTTTTTTTTGATGTTTATTCATTTATTTTGAGAGAAAGAGAGAAAATGCAAGCGAGGGAAGGGCAGAAAGAGAGGGAGAGAGAGAATCCCAAGCAGGCTCCATGCTCAGCATGAAGCCCCATGCAGGGCTGGATCCTAGGAACCATTAGATCAAGAGTCCAGCACTTAATGATTGAGCCAATCAGACATCCCTGGTAATATTATTTTTTAAGAAAGAAGGGGTAACTTAAATTTCTTTGTCAGTTAAATTTAAAAAGTGCTTTTACATATATAATTGACTAAACTCTCAGTATATTACTGATACTTTTTTCTCCTCCACTTTGAGATCAGGGGCATTTTATGATTTTAGTAGCCCTACCTCAATAAATGTGGATGCGAAGAATGAAAGAATGAGTGAATAGTGAAAAAGTGGATAAATTGCTAGATACTATATCATTTGACATATACATCATTTCTGAAGGGATGGAAAAGTAGAAGTTTTTAAGATCCATTTTACAGATGAGAGGTCTAATATAGGATTCTGTGCTTATCTGCTAGGTTACTGTGACCAAGGAGGTTATGGCACTTGGTCAATATTATCTAGCAGGTAAGTCCAAAAACAGAGACTGGAATACAGTTCCTTTCGCCCACACTGTAGTGCTCTTTCCACTGCATCAGCCTGCTTCTTACTCATTACCTGTTTTTCCATTGTCCCGGTCTTAATGAGGAAGTCCACATGAGTAATGTTTTCTCCACTTCCAAATTAACTAAGGAGATGTGCACATAATTTTCCCCTTAATAAATCACTAGATATCATGGGGTATCTCATAATCTAAAAAATTACCATAATTAATGAGGGCATGTAGTTGGTGAGCGGATCCATCAAGCTGTTCCTAAGTTTTGCACAGCAGGTAAAAGATCACACGCAAAGAGTGACTATCAGCAACCTATGATCAGTTTGAGAGAACACACACACACACACACACACCACACACACACACACACACACTGCAAAGAGCAAAAAATGTTCTTCTTCAAAAGTGAAAAAGTACTTTGGGTACGTGTGACTGGCAGAGAGAATTGCTCCCACAGAATCAAACCCTGGAGGCAAATTCAGAGTCATAGGAAGTTTGTATAGAGTTCCTAAAATCACTGTAAATAGATTTTACAAGGTATAAGGAAAAACTAACAAAAGAAAACACAGAATATTCTGTGTAAAATGTCATGAAATGAAAAACAATAGTTTCTAAACATTCTAAAACTATCATTGCTAGTAGTTTCACCCTCTTGCACACCTCAGCTTTTCAGGAGTCTCAGAAACACTGTTAGTTTGAAAAGTTACTAGACATAAATAAGGCTTTGAGTATTTAGGAACCCATAGAATAATACATGAGATGGAAGTAAAAGTACATAATTGAAATGCAAATGATCATGCAGAAATAGAGATATCCTTATTGATGTGATATAAAATTCAGAAAGGTGAAGTCAGAAAGGTGAAGTGTGAATACTAGCCAAGTGTATATGGCTTGACTAGTATACAGTTTTGTTGACTAAAGAAATCATAAACATTTTTGAATCATACTGTCTGCATCTATTAAAAGACGATAGTAATATATTTTATTTGACATGTTATTAAAGAAAGAGTTATTTACTGTTGTAAATCATCTAAGACTGTTTCAGATTGTAGATGAAGTCTTAGAAAATTGGGGGTGGGGAACATCACAATTTCTCAGGCAGCCATAGGAATAGAGCATTCTGGATAAGGTGTGTACAAATTGGTAACAGCTAAAACAACATGGTATCATGTAATACAGCAGATGTGTCTGTCAATACTTACCCTCAGCTCTATCTTAGCTCTTTCTTTCCTGCTCTAGGAAACTGGACTAAATGTTTAGGAGGGAACTGGAATATCTGTCCTCCTCTCTGCTTTTTACCTTATACTCAGCATTTATGTCATTCATGCACACCAAAGTGAGGGCAACTGGCAAACAAAGAAACACATCAAAGATGAAATTTTCCCTCCTCTTGAGCCTCAGTTACTCATTTTAAAATCCACATAAGGTTTAAAATGTTCCTTGGGATACAATTTCTGACCTAAAAAGGCTAAAGCTCTGTCAGTTGTCAGTTCATTCCCCCTCCTTTCTAAATTGACCTCAAAAAATTAATGCTCAAAGTCAGACATCAGGGATATTGCAAAGACTAGCCCTTTCTAAGTTTTGTGAATTTTCTAGATTAGTGAAATTCCAAATAAGACAGAAAAAAGTGCAATAAAAATACAGTCTCTCTAACTTAGGTAGATATCTTCTAAACTAGCTACAGGTATAGATACATAGATATAGATGTAAATATAGGTATAATATAGATATATAAATGCAAGTTTATAACTCTAATGTCAGTAACATGGAAAGTAAAGCAACAAAGCAGCTTAGAAAATGATGTAGAAATAATACAAAAAAATGAAAGAAAGCATGCAGATAAGCAAGAATAATCATGACCTCAGCCATTAGATAATATACATGTGTATAGTTTACTAACTTATGGCAATTAATTCTATGTAATTGACATAGAGCTTATATCTCAAGAACATGTATGTAAACATAGTGATTCACACACGAAAAGTATATGAATTTGATAGATCATAGTTTTTAACAAGAAAGACATGTAAATAATAGTATTAAATGTGCAACCAAAATGACTTCATATATCTGATCATGTATGCAAAAATAATACAGAAAGGATAACTCAGAAACATAATGAGATTGATACTTAAAGGATGCATATTAGGAATAGGATGAGAAGGGTAAGGAATAAATAAATATTTGAATCTAACTGAATGAATAACCACACTGTATTTGAAATAAATAAATACATTAAAGGAATTAAAGAAAAAGAAAAAAAATAAAAGAAAGAAAAGACATTACTTTTTTGGACCCAGTATTTTGGCATTATATCCTCAGGCTGAAGACAAAAAAAACCTGCAATTAAGCATTAAACTCTTATTAGTGGAGTGGTTTTTCTCAGTGTATGTGTAAAGCATTCTGAAACTACATTAGGTATTCAGGACTCAGGAAATATATTTATTTGTATTAAGTATAGTTGTAGGTTCTCACCACTAGGGAAAAGAATTAGACTATGGAAGAGAGAACAGTAGAATGAATTATGTGATGTTGAACTGGAACTGGAGGGTACCAGAACACACATATATTAATTTTTATTGAAGTAAAGTGACATACAAAATTATGTAAGTTTCAAGTATACATAGTAATTTAGCTATTATATACATTACAAAATCTTCACTATGATAAGTGTAGTTAAAATATGTCACTATACAAAGTTATTACAATCTTAGTGACTATATTCTCATGCTGTAATTTTCATCCCTGTGCTTTATTAATAACTGAAGTTATTTTTAAAATATAGGTAGATATATAAATAGATATATAGACAGATACATGGAAATGTGTGCGTGTGTATGTATACTTACACTCCCTATTTCTGTTTGTTGAGAGAAACTGTGAACAGGCACAAATGTAATAAAAAATGAACTGCTCAGGCACAAAATCATCATTCCTAATCTGAAATATCTACCAAAAATAATTATTTAGAAACAAAAACAAGGTTTTTTAGAGAGATAGCTAATTCCAGAACTGAGGCTGAAAGAGTTGAGTCTGGAACATCTTGTGTGTGGGTGGGGGGAAGTCTTCAAAGAAATACAAAGATATCTAAAAGAAACAGGAGCCATAATGAAGAAGCTCCCACTGGCCAAATCTGTGACAGTTTGACATCGCAAATAAGAGGATTATAATTTATGGAATAAAATAAGAACATAAGAGCAGAGGCGCCGGGGTGGCTCAGTCAATTAAGCGTCTGACTCCCCCTCAGGTCATGATTTCACGGTTTGAGAGTTTGAGCCCCGCATTGGGCTCTGTGCTGACAGCTCAGAGCCTGCAGCCGTCTTCAGATTCTGTGTCTCCCTCTCTCTCTGCCCCTCCCCCACTCATGTTCTGTCTCTCTCTCAAAAATAGATAACGTTAAAAAAAAACACAGAGAAAAAAAGGATGGAAACAAATGAATAAAAATTAATTTTTAAAAAAAGGAAACTTTTTTTTTATTAAAATGCCAACTGCTAATTGAGGAAAGAGTGATGGAATTAGAAAATGACCAATTAGCAACCACCATAGTAATAACTGATTACCATGAATCCTCACTGGATGCTAACACCACCAAATTAGAATTAGAACACTAACAGGATATTGAGAGTTTCAAAGGATCATGTCATAAAGTTCCCATTACTTTCAAAGAGAAAAAGTATAAAGGTACAATGGAGAAATATAACAGACACCACATTAAGTGATCAATGTTAATTTCAACAGAAATCAACAAATCAATACAATGTTCCTGGTATTATAATGCACTGGAAAGAAAATACTTATGTGGTGTTCCTGACAGAAAATGTAAAATCAACAGTTAATCATTGGAAAACATCAAACAAACACCAATTGAGTGCCTTTCTACAAATAAGTGCCATGCACTCTTCAAAATACCAAGGTCATAAAAGACAAAAAGAACAATTCTAGATTGACGAGACTAAAAATATATGACAACTAATTACATGTGAGTTTCTCAGATTAGATCTTTTTAAAAAATTTTTTAATGTTTATTATTTTTGAGAGACAGAGACACAAAGTGTGAGCAGCGGAGGGGCAGACAGAGAGGGAGACACAAAATCCAAAGTAGGCTCCAGGCTCTGAAGCTGTCAGCACAGAGCCCGTCGCTCAAGTGACTACTGTGAGATCATGACTGAGCCAAAGTCTGACACTTAACCTACTGAGCCACCCAGGCACCCCTCAGATTAGATCTAAACAGGGACAAAATGTACACACAACAGACCACACACATACACACACATTCATGCATACACACATATAGAGAACATTACTGGAGAAAGATCTAAGGCGCTGATTTTATGTTTTTGATTAGATGATTGTACTATGATTATATAGATATATTCTTGTTTCTAAGAAACACATACTGAAGTGGCATCGTATACAATTGCTCTTAAAAAGTTCAGAAAAATATTTGTGAAATATATTTCATACATATGTATGAGTATAAACGTGTGTATATATATAGTGAGAAAATATGAGAAAGCAAAGGTTGTAAAATGTTAATTGCAGAATATGGATAAAATGTGTATGTTTGCTCTTTATACAACTCTTTCAAATTTTCTCTAAGTCTTAAAATACTCTAAAATTAAAGTTAAAGATCATGACAAGACGCTCAATATCCTTAGCATTTCACATAGCAGCTTCTTTCTAGTATGTCTCCTGAGGCAAGAGAAACAAAAGCAAAAAATAAACTATTGGGACTTCATCAAAATAAAAAGTTTCACACAGCAAAGGAAACATCAACAAAACTAAAAGGCAACCAATGGAATGGGAGAAGGTTATTTCCAATTACATATCGATACAGGGTTACAATATGTAAAGAACTTATACAACCCAATAGCCCCCAAATGAATAATCCATTAAACATTGGGAAGAAGACATGAAGAGACATTTCTCCAAAGAAGACATCCATATGGCTAACAGACACATGAAAGAAGCTCAACATCACTCATCAACAGAGAAACGCACATCAAAACTACAATGAGATATCACCTCACATGTGTCGGAATGGCTAAAAATCACAACACAAGAAACAAGTATTCGCAAGGATGTGGAGAAAGGAAAACCCTCTTGCACTGCTGGTGGGAATGCAAACTTTTCCACAGCCACTGTGGAAAAGAGAATGAAGGTTTTTCAAGAAAGTTAAACACAGAACTGCCCTATGATCCAGCAATTGCACTATAGGTATTTACCCAAAGGATATAAAATACTATTTCAAAGGGATAGAGCCCCTGATGTTTATAGCAGCATTATCTACAATAGCCAAAGTATGAAGATAGCTCAAGTGTTCCATCAACTGATGAATGGATAAAGAAGAGGTGGTGTCTCTGTGTATGTATGTATGTGTATATACACATATATAAACATATATGTATATTTGCATATGTAAATAAATATACAATAATATATCATGAAATATATTTATTAAATATATATACGAAATATATTTATGAAATAAATCAGTCAGAGAAAGACAATTATCATATCATTTACTCATATGTGGAACTTAAGAAACAAAGCAAATAAACAAAGAGGGGAAAAAAGAGAGAGAGGCAAACCAAGAAACAGATCCTGAATTATAGAAACAGACTGATAATACCAGAATGGAGGTGGGTAGGGTGATGGTTAAACAGGTGATGGGGATCAAGGAGTGTACTTTTTATGATGAGCACTGTGTGCTGTATGGAAATGTTGAATAACTGTATTGTACACCTTAATATTACACTGTATATTAACTAACTGGAAATTTACATAAAATCTAAAAAAAAAAAAGCTTTGGCACAGCCAAAGAAATAATTAACAACATGGAAAGACAGCTTCCAGAATGGGAGAAAAATTTTCCAAACTATACATTACTTAAGGGATTAATATCCAATTGAATTTTTTCCATACCTTGGCTATGGTGAATTGTGCTGCTATAGACACTAGAGTGTTTCATTTCCTTGAATACACACTTAGGAGAGGAACCGCTGAATCACATGGATTTCTATTTTTAATTTTTGAAATTTTAATCTTAAGATGCAAAACATATAAAGTATTCATACAAAGCAATAAGAACAACAAACACAAAAGAATATGATTAAAAATGACCAGAAAGAGGGCACCTGGGTGGCTCAGTTGGTTAAGCGTCTGACTTCAGCTCAGGTCATATCTCATGGTTGGTGAGTTTGAGCTCCGTGCCAGGCTCTGTGCTGACAGCTCAGAGCCTGGAGCATGCTTTGGATTCTGTGTCTCCCTCTTTGCCCCTCACCCACTCATGCTCTGTCTCTCTCCTCAAAATAAATAAACTTAAAAAAAATGACCAGAAGAACTAAATAGACATTTTTCCAAAAAAGACATCCAAATGGCCAACATGTACATGAAAAACGTGCTCCACACCACTAATTCTTAGGGAAAGGCAAATTAAAGCCGCAAGGAGATATTGATTCATACTTATTAGAATGGCTATCAGTAAGAAGACAAGATAACAAGGCTTGTTGAGGATGTGAGAAAAGGAACCTTTGTACATTGTTTAAGGGAATGTAAATTGGTTCAACTATGCAAATAATAGGGAATTCCTAAAAAAAAAAAAGAAAGTGGAGCTTTCATATGATGCAGCAATTTCATTTCTGGGCGCATACTCAGGGGAAGTGAAAATACCCCCACGTTTGTTGCAGCATTGTTTATAGTAGCCAAGGTATGTTAGTAATTTAAGTGCCAATCAATGGATAGATGGATAACAAAATATGTTGTACACATAACAAGGCAGTATTACTCAGCCATGAGAAAGAAGGACCTCTTGCCAGTTTCATCCACATGGGTGGACTTTGGCACATTATGCCGAGTAACATAAGTCAGGCATAGATAGACAATTACTATACAATCTCTTTTATCTGTGGAATATAAAAAAAGTCAAACTCATAAAAACAGAGAGTAAATGTGGTAGTTACCAGGTGATGGGGGATGAAGATTGTGCACATGATGGTTAAGGGTACAAATTTGCAATGGGTAGTAAATAAGTCCTAGAGACCTAATGCACAGTATATTGAATACAGACAAAAATAATGTATTATAATCATCAAATTTGCTAAGACTAGAATTTAATTATTCTAACCACTAGAACAAAAAAGAATATGTAACATGATACTGCTGTTAATTATTACTACAATGTATAAATATATCAAATTAACATGCTGTATTTGCTAAATTTATACAATGTTATATATCAAATATATGTCAATAAGAAAAAAGTTGATAGGAAAAAAAATAAATAAAAGAAAATGACAGTATCTAAAGACAGTGAGCCTCCAGAACTATAGTACATGGCTGGTAGGAATACAGAATGGCACCACCATTTGGGAAGATAATTTGGCAGTTTCTTGTAAAACTAAACAGACATTTACCATATGTCCCAGCAATTCCACTCCTACATATTTTCCCAAGTGAAATGGAAACTGTTCACAGAAAAATCTGTATGTGAATGTTAAAACTGCTTTATTTTTAATCGCCAACTAGAAACATCTCAAATGTCACTGAACTAGAGAACGGGTAACAAACTGTGGTGCAAACCTATAATGGAATACTACTTGTTAATAAAAAAAAGAGTGAGCTATGAATACATGCAACAAATGGATGAATCTTAAATAATTATACAAAAGAAGCCAGATTGAAAATGCAAAATTCTATGTGCTTTCATTTTATCACACTTTTGCAAAGTCAATATTGTAGGGAAAGAAAATAGATCAATGATTGCCAGAGTCTGGGGTGAAGGAATAAGCTGACTGCACAGGGGCACCAGGAGTTTGGGAGGTTGATGGAGCTGTTCTATATCTTGATTGTGGTGGTCATTACACAGATACATTTTCAAAACTTAAAGAATTTTACAATAAAGATGATCATTGTTTCTATACATAAGTTATGCCTTACTTAAAAATGAAGAAAGCACTGACATTTTTTTAATGTCTATTTATTTTTGAGAGAGCACAAGTCAGGAGGGGGAGAGAGAGGGGGACAGAGGATCCGAAGCCAGCTCTGCACTGACAGGCTAACAGCAGCGAGCCCAATGTGGGGCTTGAACTCAGGAACTGTGAGATCATGACCTGAGCCAAAGTTGGGCATTCAGATGACTAAGCCACCCAGGTGCCCCAAAAAGAAATTTTTAAATGTAAATTATTAACTCAAATAATGTACAAAGCTGGGAGTGCTTTTCTGAGGATCCATTACTCATCTCTGAACTTCTGGGACAAGGGATATTTCAATTTTCTACTACTATTTCCACTATTTATTATTCATTTATCGCCTAAAATGTTGATTCTTCCCTCCAGTTCAGTGGCTTTCTGGAGACACTGAGCTGGGCAGTGCCACACACAAGAAGCCTGGGTATGACACATGTTGAGGCAACCACACTCTTGTGTGATCTGCAGTGCATGAAGCCTAAGGGGGCCAGTTAAAGAGAGTATATTGGCACACACACAAAATGACTAGTAAGTAGATTATCCAGGCACAGTGTCATTCTTAATGAGTTAGACCAAGACAGAATGACTCAAGTACGGAACAATAAGTCAGTGCTTGGGAGACAGCCCTTCACAATTCCCTGGAACAAGAAGAATAGGCTGCATTAGTCTTTATGGAATTCTCCTGTTTCTTTCCTTGCCCAAGAGAAGCCATTTCAAGTATCTCTCCCTGAAATAAAGGGGTTTTCCTTGTTAAGATACTAAATCCCACTACCAAGTGTTCCGAGATAGAGGGAAGGTTTCCATGTCTGTTTTGCCAGATTTTACTTTCCCTGGTGGATCAGGTAGTAGAACTGCCAAAAAAACCATGTTAAATTTAGCAATGACTTCCCATTGGAATTACCAGAGAAGATCATGGAGATGCAAGCTGGAGAAAGGATTCCCCTTGAGTTTGATTAAGTCAAAGGTGGTGGAAAGAAAAGTGGTATAAAATAAGAGAGACAGTAGGATTTTGAAGGTGAAGGCTATCCTGAAGGTGGCAGGCAGTATTCCTCCAGCAGCCCACATTTTCAATAATGGCAGTGGTAGCTAGAGAATCCACAGTGGCCATGAAACATCTGTAGATAATGGCAATGCTCCCATATGTGAGATGGAGTTATATTTGCAGCCATCAACCCAAGAGGAAATGACAAAGAAAGTCTGAGAAATTTGGAGGTAGAAAATTATTTCCTATATTCAGATAGGAAGAGGTGAGGTGTGAAACACTGACTGTTTAGGGTTTGGCCTTGTGGAAGCTCTTCCATTGGGTTCTGTGGCCTCAGGTACTGCCAGGCAAGTTGGCATGGCACAGAATTGTACTATCATCATTTGACAATTTTTTGGCCTTATCTTCTGATCTGGCATTCAGTTTTTGATGTTCTATCAAGGGCTGATCTTTCTTTACATGGTGACTTGATGTGTTTTACACCATACTGCTTTCACATTAAATGGGACAAAATAAGGGTCAGTCGCCCTGCCAGAGAAAAGATTACAGAGCAATGCAACTTTCTGAAATTTAGCAATTCTGATGATATTTATTCATTGATTATTTTCACCAGTAGAGCAGTTAATAAATGTTCCACTAGGCCATTAATGGCTATTAAAGGATGTTCTGAACCTTTTTTTTAACTATGGGATAGAAATTTAGTATGGAGATTTATTAAAATATCTAATTATTAAAAATGTTTACGGGTGCCTGGGTGGTTCAGTGGGTTAAGAATCAGACTCTTGGTATTGACTCAGGTCATGATCTCATGGTTTGTGGGATCAAGCCCCACATTGGGTTCCACACTGACAGCATGGAGCCTGCTTGGGATTCTCTCTCTCCTTCTCCCTCTGCCTCTCTCCCACGTGTATATGCATGTGTGCATGCTCTCTCTCAAATAAATAAACTTTAAAAACAACAATAACATATCTACTTTCTTTTAAAAATGTATTTAGAAAGCAGTAAAAATTACTTTCTTCTAAATGAGATATGTTCTCATTGCTTATATTGAAGCCTAGTGCACTAAAATGAACACTTGAATACTTCCAATTCTCAGTTTCCCTACTAGAATAAAAAGAGAAGGCAACTGACAGAAATAGAGAGAGAGAGAAAGACGGAAGGAGGGAGGGAGGGGGAGAGGGAGGAAGGGAGGGAGGAAGAAAATTTCCTAATGTACATAACAATACCTTATAGAGCAAGAAAGGTAAAGCAGCTTGTAGCTTGCTTATGATCAGAGAGCAAGTTAGCAATGTGACTAAAGAGCACCCACCCTCTTGGCCCTAGTTTGAATAATCTAAAATATGCTACTTTATCCTCTATTCATAGCACAAGTAATAAAATATTACTAGAAATAATAGCCTTGAATCCAATCAGAAACATTTTTTGTTGCTTAATATTTTTCAAACAAAAGCATGTTACCCTAAAAAAATCTAAGAAATCCTTATAAAAGATTCTCTAGTACAATCTCCTGATGGACATGTTATTAAGAGTCCCAGAAGGGGGATGAAATCAATGAAATAAATATTTACAAAGGATTAACTTCTGCAAGTCATGTCCCTTCCTTAGAACAGCTTTCCTGCCAGACTCTGGTGTCATGGATTGGTGCATGTCTTTACTTCTTTGGATTTGCAATGAGACTCTTCACACAGAATCAAAGCCATAAAGTGCTTAAGAAAAAAAGTTTACATTTCATATCATCTCCCATTTATTAGCCACGCTTCTGGATACTTTTAAATGTACTGCCTAGTAAAATCATCATAACAACTGTATGTGGAACTAACTCAATCATTCATTCCATTTTTCTGCAATAGAAATTGAGCACTACCTTGGCCCCTATGCAAGGTACCAGAGATCATATTCTCTCAACTGTCAGGAATCATACACTTGACAGGGAGGCAGACAAGTAAAGAGGTCATTTCAAAACAGCAAGATGAGACTACAGAAGGAAGCCCAGAATTCTGCAAAGGCAAACAAGAGTAACACTGACATCAGGTTCAGGAAGATAAGCGCTACAAAGGAGGGCTTGCTGGGCCAAGTGTTGATAAGGAAGAAATGGTTAATAGGCAGATAGAAAAGGAGCATTTGGGAAAGGGGTAGTGGTACAATTACTAAAGTCAAAGAGTCTAAGAATATTTTTTATACTCACTTGAAAGTGAATAACTTTCTCAAGGGCACACTGTATTTATGTGCGTATAGGTTAAAAAACCTGTAATTGGTTATATTGGTTATAAATGACCAATAAATTATATGTATATACACATATACATACAATAAATTATATGTATATGTATGCATATGCACACATGCATATATCTCCAAGTATGGGATATTAACTAAAACATATCATTTTGCTGTAACTAATCATTAATTGAAGCTGTTTTTATGTAACTATGTTACTTTTACATCTACTCAGTTCAACATTCTACTGATAATTTGCTATCATCTATGCCATTTTAATTTTAGTGCTCTCCAGAGAGGCAGAACTAATAGAATAATACATTTATATCCTATATAAATATACAGATAGAAGTATATAAATATATTTAAAATATTATATATAAATATAAATTATATTATATATGGGTATATGTGTATATATATGTATATAGTATATGTATATATATATATATATATATATATATTATATACCCATACACACACACACACATAATTGGAGACCCAGGAAGACCCAGGAAGTCTGGTAGTGAAATTCAGCCAATGTCTGAGAGTCTGAGAACTAGGATAGGCAATGGTGTAATTCCCAGTCTGAGGCCAAAGGCATAAGAACCAGGAGGCCAGTGGTACAAGTCCCAGAGTCTGAAAGCCTGAAAATCTGAAGCTCCAACATCCAAGGGCAGGAAAAGATGGATGGCCCACCTCAAGAAGAGAGGGGGAATTTTCCCTTCCTTTGCCTTTTTGTTCTATTCAGAACTTCAGCAGATTGAGACTGGATGACACCTGCCTACATGGTGAGGGCAGAGCTCTTTTCTCCATTTAATCAACTACTCAACCTCTCCCAGAAAACCCCCGAAGACAAACCCAAAAATGTGTTACCAGTTACTGAGGCATGTGTTAGACAAGTCAAGTTTGATATAAAATTGACCATGACAACTATTTTATTACTTCTGGATTCTACTACATCACTCTCCTGGGGGATGTAGTACATATAGCCAAGAGCAAAAGTTGTGCTTAAGATCCCAGGAAGAAACTGAGACACATATGATTTCAGGAGTAAATATTCCAAAATTTTTGTTCAAATACATCATTTCAAAACAGAAATTTTATGCTACCTTCCCATACACCTCCCTACTTTTCTGAACTCTCTTTTACAGCAAATGTCAACATCTCCCTCCTAGTCTTCCTGATCCACCAATGTCTGTGCTCAGAATAGCATTAGAGAGTCATTACATTTGTCATTTGTCAACATGTGTACGTACGTGTACGTACACGTACACACACACACACACACACACACACACACACACACCCTTTCTCTAGTTTCTCATCTCTGCATAGCATAAAACATTAAATCTGTGCTTTGGACCAGAAAGCTGTGTGTGATCTGGTCCCTGCCTCCTTCTCCAAATTCATGTCAGACTCACTCCTCACTTCCTTGGAAGTGTTAAGTTTTTATCTACCTCAGGTCTTTAAGCATGTTTTTTGGTTTTTGTTTTTTGAATCTTATAACACAGCTGACTCCTGCTCATCCTCCAAGTGTCAGCTCACATCCTGAGAGAGGCCTTGCTAATTGACTCATTCTTAACTACATTTGCTCTCTTATTTTATTTCAAATAATATTCTTTCTTTTGCAGAACTTTATATAGTATCTACTTGTTGGTGGTTTATTATTTTAAATTCATGTATATCTTGTAAGCTGACTGAGGGCAGGAAGTGTATATTTTAGGTTCAGCACACAGAATCAGATGCATACTTTTTGATTCCCAGTGCAAAATGAAAATGTGGGTCCCTCAGGCCAATGTCCAAGAGATTATTGCTTATGTTTTCTTTTTGGAGTTTTATGGTTTCAGGCCTCACATTTAAATCTTTAGTCCATGTTTAGTTTATTTTTTGTAGGTGTAAGGAAGTGGTCCAGTTTCATCCTTTTGCATGTAGCTGTCCAGTGCTCCCAATATCATTTGCTGAAGAGATTCTTTTCTCCATTGTATATTTTTGCCTCCCTTGTCAAAGATTAATAGACTGTATAAGTGTGGGATTGTTTCTGGCCTCTCTATTTTAGTCCATTGTTCTATGTGTCTATTTTTGCCACTACCATATTGTTTTGATTACTACAGCTTTGTAGTATAGCTTGTAGCTTGATCTGGGATTGTGATATCTTCAGCTTTGTTCTTCTTTCTTCAGATTGCACTGTCTATTCAGGGTCTTTTTGGTTCCATACAAATTATAGGATTATTTCTTCTAGTTCTGTGAAAAATATTATTGGTATTTTGATAAGGATTTAACTGGATCTATAGATTGCTTTGGGCACTATGTATATAGTATATAAACTATGAATATGGTATAGGATATAAATTCTTCCAATAAGAGAGGTATATCATTCAATTTGTGTCATCCGCAATATCTCTCATCAGTGTATTATAGTTTTAAGAATATAGGTCTTTTACCTGCTTTGTTAAATTTATTCCTAAGTATTTTATTCTTTTTGATGAAATGGCAAGTGGGATTGTTTTCTTAATTTCTTTTTCTGCTACTTTGTTATTAATGTATAGAAATGCAACATATTGCTGTATATGAATTTTGTGTCCTGAAACTTTACCAAATTCATTTATTACTTCTAACAGTTTGTAGGTGGAGTCTAGGGTTTTCTATATACAGTATCATGTCAACTTCAATTAGAGTTCTACTTCTTCCCTACCCATTTGGATGCCTTATACTTCGTTTTCTCATCTTATTGCTGCAGCTAGGACTTCCTCTGGCAAGGGGGAAAAAAGCAAAAATAAACTACTGGAACTACACCAAAATCAAAAGCTTTTGCACAGTGAAGGAAACCATCAACAAGTAAAACAAACAAACAAACAAACAAACAAAACAAAAGAAAACCTACTGAGTGGAAGAAGATACTTGCAAATGAAGTATCCGATAAGGATTTAATATCCAAAATATATAAAGAATTCATACAACTCAATACCAAAACCCCAAATAATCCAATTAAAAATTAACAAAGGACCTGACCTGACATTTTTCCAAAGAAGACATACAGATGGCCAACAGACACATGGAAAGATGATCAACATCACTAATCATCAGGGAAATGCAAATCAAAACCACAATGAAATATCACTTCACACCAGATTGGCTCCTAGCAAAAAGACAAGATATTAACAGTGCTAGTGAAGATGTAAAGAAAAGGAAGCTTTCATGTACTATTGGTGAGAATGTAAATTGGTGCAGTCCCTATGAAAAATAGTATGGAGATTCCTCTAAAAATTAAAAAAAGAAATACCAAATGATTGAGTAATTCCACTACTAGGTATTCATTCACCCAAAGAAAACAAAGACACCAGTTTGCAAAAAAAAAAAAATATGCATACCTATGTTAGGGCGCCCCAGTGGCTCAATCCTTTGTGTCCAATTCTTGATTTCAGCTCAGGTCACGATCTTATGGACATGAGTTTGAGCCCTGCACTGGGCTCTGTCCTGCACTTGGAGTCTGCTTGAGATTCTTTCTCCCTCACTCTCTATCTGTCCCCTTCTCTCTCTCTGTTCCTCCATCTCTTCTCTCTCTCAAAAAACAATGGCCAAGAGATGAGAGCAACCTAAGTATCCATTGATAAATGAAGGGCTAAAGAAGATACGGTATGTACAACACACACACACACACACACACACACACACACACACACAGAGGAATATTATTTGGGAAAAAAAAGAAATCTTTTCATTCACAACAGCATGGATGGATGTAAAGGGTATTATGCTAAGTAAAATAAGTCAGATGGCGAAAGACAAATACCATATGATTTCACTTATGTATGGAATTCAAAAACAAAAGAAACAAAAAACAGAAACAGATTCACAAATACAGAGAATAAGCCAGTCATTGCCAGAGGGAAAGGGAGTTGGCAGGTGGGCAAAATAGGTGAAGGGGATTAACAGGTACAAACTTCCAGTTATAAGATAAATAAGTCACAGTGATGAAAAGTAAAGTATAGGAAATATAGTCAACAAGATTGTAAAAATGTTGTATGGTAGCAGCAGATGGTAAGTACACTTACTGAGGTGAGCACTGCATAATGTATATAATTTTGAATCACTATACTATACATCTGAAACTAACATAACATTGTATGTTAACTACACTTCAATTAAAAAAGTAATATAAAAAGAAACTGTGGGTCCATTACTCAAAAGTTATTAAGTATTTAAAAATGAGGACAGCAGAGAATTGACACACATCTGAGAACAGGACCCTGTGTGAGGGCACAGGTCACACACACATAAAGCCAGCTCTGTTGTCACTTTATATCTAGTGCCTACCATAAGACCTGGTAAAGAAGTACTCAATAAACACTCATTAAATATAATGAATAAATTACTAGTAGATGAAATACAGTGACACATCTTTACACAAGTATGAGTAACTTATTCAGAATCATCCCAAGGAACATGTTCTGAAAAGAATGGAGACAGAACATAAGGCACAGTGAACCAGTGGTAAAAGAGAATAAAACAGAAGAAGCTAGAGGCACAAAAATTCACCTTCAATATTTTGCTTGAGGTCATTTTTCTGTTATTTAAAAAAACTAGAAAAAGACTCTCAAGAAATGAAGCAGCTATTTGACTCTTTAGGAAAGAAAAAAGTAAGATTTTGAATACATAAAATATTCTAGGCATGGGTACTTTCACATACATTATTTAATTTTAACCATCTAAAAAACTGTGAGAGAGATTTTTCTTCCTTACCTATATTTAACCTGTAGTTAAGAGAGGTAAGGCAATTGACCTATTTTTCCAAAGTGAGTTATTTTGAGAGCTGGTATTAATTTTTGTATCTAGGACAATACTGCCTTTCTTGTGCCTCAGTAAGCTGCATACTGTGGAAGGCCTTTCTTGAAACTTTCTAGATCCTACTTTGGTACCTGAAATTGTGTGGGGTTGATAGTGTCATCAAAGTAGAACACCCTGAGCCTGGGACTCACATGGTCTCAGATTTCTCCCTTTGGGATCCCTCTGATCTTGTATACCCATATTTGAGTTAGGGTCACCGGCTCTGAGAAGTCAAAATTGGTAAAGCCAACATAATTCCCAAGCCTTTTGATTCAATAATCCCTTCCCTTGAGATGTAGCCAAAGGAATTTCAACAGTAGAAAATAAAGCCAGGTTTTCTATCCATTGCAACATTTTCTACAATAAGGGGAAATATTTTATTAAATTTATTGTCTGCTGTACTTGTGTAAGACTCTTAGTATGAATTTACTAATTTAATGAGAAATCCAGGTGAATGAAAACTATAAAAAAAAACCCAGTAGATTATAATAATGCACTAAAATAGGAGTACTTTCAGAGTACATTTATTAAATATGCAAATTCCTGGGCCCCATCCAATGCTCTATCCTTGGACTTTGAACTTTATTGATCTCCTGTGTTGTCAGGGATTCTCCCTCACCCATCTGTTCTGACTGCAGTGTCGCCTGTGGTCTCTAGCAACCAATGGTGAAGAAATGTTTGTCAGAGTTCCTTTA
The DNA here is from genome assembly GCF_007474595.2 of Lynx canadensis. NCBI lineage: Eukaryota > Metazoa > Chordata > Mammalia > Carnivora > Felidae > Lynx > Lynx canadensis. The sequence goes on along the minus strand of NC_044312.2, from coordinate 50,484,990 downwards.
CTCTGTATGTTCCTTGCCCAGAGTGGTCCTCACTCCCTCTGCCAGCTCCAGGTCACATGTCTATCAGTATTCTGGAAATGGCTTCACCTATCTTCTCTGCAAAATCAACTGGCTCTTCTGATCAATGTTCTCTATTGCTTCTCATTTGCCTTGTGAGGGGTACTCTCTCAAGATGTTCTTTTTTTTAATATATGAAATTTATTGTCAATTTGGTTTCCAGACAACACCCAGTGCTCATCCCAACAGGTGTCCTCCTCAATACCCATCATCCACCCTTCCCTCCCTCCCACCCCCCATCAACTCTCAGTTTGTTCTCAGTTTTTAAGACTCTCTTATGTTTTGGCTATCTCAGGTTGTTCCTATGCATTGTCAAATGAGGGACGGACGTCCCTTGCTTAATTACGACCACTTTTCTCAATCTTGCATGGGACTCTTGCCTATCCTTCCCATAGGTATCAATGTATGGAAGGCAGGAATAAGAGAGACCACATTCCATATAGGAATATAGTAACTGCAGAGTTCAAAAGGAGGCACAATTGCAATATTTTTCCCTATCTTTATGCTATAAAATACTGGATATGTATACCATAATCAGAAAACTAATTATTATTCCTATGTACTGCATACTCTGGGTAAGACTTGCTCTTGTGGTCATCACCAAAAAGGTGCAGCAGTAACTTTTGCACTGCAAGTCAGTATTCATAGAAAGTGCTGCAAATAATGAAGGTGTTGAATAATGCAGCATCATGAATAATGGTGTCGACAGCATTAAATAAGTGGAATTAGGAAACTGAATAGCCAAATAGATCTATGTTATTTTAAGTTAACAGGTTTTCAAAAGCCGTGGTATTGTAAGTAATGACTGCACTGCTACATTTTTCTTATTGTAAAAGTTATAAAATTAGCCAGGGGTAGCACACTTGATAAAAAAACACAAAGAGATAGTTCCTAAACCGGAACAGGAAAAGATGGTGTTTGGACACTATAAAAAATCTTCACGTGCATTGACTGAATAACAAACAAATATGAGTAGTTCCTCTCTACATAGTCATTGTGTAATCTTCATTGGTAAATCACTGTATCTCATATGGATTGGTGGATTCTGTTGTATTTTTTTAAATGATATTATTTATATTGACAGGAAGAAGTCTGAGAAAAACATGTGCCTGATCCAGGAGGTATGAAGTTAGCTCTTCAAGGAAACAACTATATTCCTTATAGTGTATAACAAAGGAATCATAAAAGGCAACACAGAAATGCCTTTAAAAAGCATATGTTCTCTACTGTGAGAGGAGAAAATCAAGCACCATATTTATTGAACAATAAAAGTAAGATTTTTTTTTGTGAGATAAACTGAATTACCTTTAACCAGCAAACTGTGTTTAATATCACAGAAGATAAATCTTAGCTTTAAAAGTAGAAGACAGGCTGTACAGATGCACCTAAATGTATGGATAATTACAGCAGAGAGTTATAGCTATTAACCTGGGAGTTTGGGCTGGTGCACCACAGATTCCAGTTAAAAGGAAGCACACAGTTCCTGCTTGGAGGTTTGTTCCCCAGGTCAAGTGGTATTTGATTATTAGGCCCTACTGTCCTCTGAGTAGCATTTCAGAAGCCATTGTGTTGTGACTTGGCATTAAATTTATTCTTCCACTACCAGCATGTGGCCATGTACAAGTCATCTAGGAGCTCCATGCCTTACTTGGCTCATTTGCCAAATGCAGATGACAGTGGAGCTCATGGAGTCACTGCACAGTCTTGTGCTGATAGTCAGTGGACACTAAGACATCTTATATGTGGACTTTTGATACTCATGGTTCAAACTTTTCAATCTACTCTTTAACATTTTTTGACCCTTAAAGCCATACTTTCAAGTACTTTAAAAATAGAGATTTAAGAAAGCTTACGTAGTAAAATGTTAGTTACAGATATTATTTGGGATTTTTCCCCTCCCCATAATCCCAGAAGAATAAAGAGGCTTATATAATGCCTACCCCCCCCAAAAAAACATCTAAAACATATCAAAATCACTGTGAGAGCTTCATTTTCTATTCCAATTGTATCTGTTCACTGCTCTGTGCCAAATTCATCCTGCATATCTTTCAGAGAGAAAACCAGGTTATTCCTAGTCCACTTTAAGTTCTTGTGGGACAGGAAATTTTTCAAACAATTCTAATGCTCCATTTAACACCTATCCTCTCCCCTCCTTGAAAAGAAAGCTATTTTCTTTTCAGAAAACTTAGTCCTTCCCATTATCCAAGTTTCAGAGCTCCTCCCTTGACACTTCTACTTTTCAAAAGAAGATACTGAGAAACCAATTTGACAATAAATTATATTTAATAAAAAAATAAATGCAGTATATCTTCTAACTGGTTGTATTTAATATATATATATATATTCTGAATTTCTGAATATATATATATATTCAGAAATTCAGAATTTACCTATAGTAAGAAGATATTCAGAAATTACCTATAGTAGATTCAAAACTGCTTGTCTTCAGAAGTAAAAGCTGAAGGCATAGAGAGAAAGCATGGCTTAACTTCACTTGTCTATCTAAAGTGGAAAGAATAAAGTACAAATTAATACGTACCTTTAAAAAACTAGAAACCTAGCATTTAATTTGCATCCTTATCTTCTTAACCCCCAAAATTTATTCAAACACCAATTGCATATTGGTAGATTCCACTCCCAGTGAATCCAAACTCTTTCCACTTCTTTCCTTACTAACATCCAAGGGCAGGCTGCCAATCCTCACCTGTTGACTGCTACAGCCTGGTAAATTGTCTCCTACTCCACTACTGTTCTTATCAGATTCTGTCTCCACAAAACAATGCAAATTATCTGTCCAAAATGTGAATCTGCCTATGTTGATATCCTTGCTTAAAATATTTTTGCCTCTTGTCTTTCAAATAAAGCCCCAACCCTTAATATGGCCTTCTTGATCAGACCCAACCATTCCATTCAGCATTTTCTCTTACTATTCACTCAAATACCTTCAACCAAATAGAAATGCTTTCATTCTTTCAGATAGAGCAGATGATGTCTTCTCTTAAACTCTATTAAAGTTGTTCTTTAGGCCAACTGCACCCTCATTCTCTGCCTAGACAATTTATCCCTAGTACCACAGCTATCAGCTCATCCATCACTTCATGTGAGAGGATGCTCAGGGTTGTCTAATGAGATGCATGCCATGCCAGTTAGTCTGTAATACCACATATTCTTTTCACACTCTATACATACTTGTTTAGTGCCAATCTTCTCCATTAGATTATAAACGTTATGAAAGAAGAAACCATTCTGTCTTATTTGCCTAGCCTAGTACCTAACACTGTGAGTGTTAAATAAATATCCATTAGATGAATGCATGAAGGAACAAGTAGTAGAATTCTTGATATCCTAATTTACAGCCTTGTGGGTGTTATGAACAATGTTCAATTTGAAGTCTATTGTAACTGGCTCATTTATTTTAATTGATTTTAATTCCAGAATTAAACTACAAAAAGTAAAACCAACCAACCAACAAACAAAAAATCTTTGTGTTTTTAGTCAAGGAGGAACAAAGACACTGACATTCCATAGCCTTTTTCTATTTCTTTTTGAGTTTTTTTTTTTTTGATTAAGTAAACATTTCAAGATCCAACAGCCCTATTATAGACAACTGTGTCAAAATAAAATTGGAGGCCAATTGTATGGAGATGATGATGCTGACCAGCCAGTGGGATCAATCTGGAATGAGTTTGATATAAGTTGTCCAAGAAGCCAGAGATTGAAAAAGTGATTTAAAATGACACAGAACAAACACAATATGCAAGACTTTTGCTCTAGGAATCCCTCCCCTTGGGATGTTGCCTAACATAATTATTCAACAGTGTAGTATAAAAGAAGATTTTCCATCCATGGTAACATTATCTATAAATGTAAGGAAAGTATTTTATCATTTTCATTGCCCACCATGATTTTGTAGGACTTTGAATATGAGCTGACTTATTGAATGAGAAACTCAAGTAAATAGGTCTATGGAATAAAAGCCATGTTATCATATAGTAAATGCTAAGATAATAGTGCTTTCCAAAGTTTCCTGTGCAGATCTCTTATTTCAAAAGCATCTACTTGTTAAATATACACATTGATGGGGCTCAATTCACAACTACTGAAAAAGGATCTGTGGAGATGAAAGATTTAGAAGCATGTTTCCCTAATGTACAACACATCGTTTCTTAATGTGCCATTTTTATTTAAAAACACTTGAAACTACTTTAGAATAATATGAAAAAATACTACAAAAACTATCTTAACTGAAATAAAGACTTGGTTCTGGTAATCACAGATACATGAAATAACAATCCTTACCACTTTTTAATCTGACCTGAAGTAAACCTACACTAAAATATTCTGAAATTTGGAACTAAAACACATGGATTTTAATCAACACTGAATCTTTTATATCTAAATGTGACCATAAAGTGTTTACTTAATCTCTGAGCCCCAAGAGCCACAAGTGTAAAATCAAGTAAATAAATTCACCTCACTTGCCAAGAGATCATGTACAAGAAATGTATACATAGTGAGAGAATGGAAGAACCACAGGCTTTGAATCAGACACACTTGTACTTCAGTACTAGGTTTGCCATTTAGTAGCTATGTGAACTTGGACAAATTACTCAACATTTTTCAGACTATCTACAGAATAGATCTAATAATAGTTCACTGACAAGCCTATCTGAATAATTGTATGAGATGATTTGAGTAAAGCTGCTTGTTAAATCTAAGTTATCATCTCTCTGAAAACTGAAAAAAAATTTCTTTATCCTAAGCTAGGCATACACAAGATTCAAGAACAGAAAACTAGAAGATTACACTATTCAGTTTATACTAAGGATATAAGGCTTTTAAAATACATCATATAGGGCATTAATTCTAATGCCCTATCCTCCAAATTTTAAAATATTTAAATTATTTCTATTCTTCTCTGATATACTTATTTTCAAATTATTTTACATAGTGCTTTGTGCTTTGAAAAGCCTGAATCAAGCCTTTTTTTTAAAAAAAAGCATGACATGAAACAAACAAAACCCTTTCACAGGTTTTTCTATAATAAACTGCTTTAAACTACTCAACATAGAGAAAAGTTTTACTCTGATTTGAAAATTAGATGGTCAACAGCAAGGGTGCATCACCTGGAGGCATACTTTCCAAAAAATAATTGTGAACCCCAATTGATCAAAAAGAAAAATGTCAGAGAATCTGAATAAAATATCATCTAATTGTACTTGACTTCCTTTAATCAAATGCTCTTTGTTTGTCCACTGCTCATGTGGATCCCAAGTAAAACCCAAATCACACAATTAGTAACAGGTTTGTCACAGAACTCTTAAGTAGCCTGCTACTTATGCCCATAATTCTTAAATGACCATGTAACAAAAGGCCTTAAATTCTCAAGGTGGTCCATGCGAACCTACAAAAGGCAGAAGGACCACCTTATGTTTAGAAGGGATGCTGAAATGCTTCCAGAGAGGAAACAAAATTTGCCCAGAACAAACAAATCTTTTTACTAATACATAGTTCTGGCTGTGTTCTATTCTTTCAATGAATTCACCTGATAGACACCTTAATTACTGTCTACATATATATCACTGAACAAGACAGAGTCCCTATGATAGAACTTACATTCTAGTGGACTCTATTTGTATGCATTGATAACTGCTTTAAATAAAATATACAGTGTCTCACAGGAACTAAAAGAAACAGAAAGAATAATATCTCAGAAAGATTTTGCAAAAAAATCTCTTGGAAAAATGTGAGCTAAAGCTGAAATTTTGAGAAGGAACTAGCTACGTAAGGATCTAGGGAAGGGGTGCCTGGGTGACTCAGTCGGTTAAGCGTCCAACTTCAGCTTAAGTCATGATCTCACAGCTTATGAGTTTGAGCCCCACAGCAGGCTCTGTGCTGACAGCTTGGAACCTGGAGCCTGGTTCAGATTCTGGGTCTCCCTCTCTCTCTGTTCCTCACCTGCTTGCACTCCGTCTCTCTCTCTCTCTCTCAGTAATAATAATAATAATAATAATAATAATAATAAAAGATCTAGGGAAAAAACCATCCTAGGTAGCAATGAACTCAAGTTGCAAGAGGTCTAAGTCAGGGACACAATGTAGACTAATGTGAACAAGGATGAGTGCCAGATGACATCAAAATTATCACTTCTTAAAACAAAATTGGGCATATCTCAGAAATATGGGTTTGATTCAGAAATATTATGTGTTTGATTCCAAACCACTGCAAAACAGAAAATATCACAACAACCCTAGTCAATTGAATTTTTTGGTTTCTCCATATACATAAAAGTTATATTTACACAATATTGTAGTCTTAAGTGTGCTCTAACATTATATCTCAAAAACATACATACCCTACTTTAAAAATAGTTTATTGCTGAAAGTGCTAACCATCATCTAAGCTTTCAGCATGTCATAGTATTTTCGCTGGTGAAGGGTCTTGGCTCAGTGTTAATGGCTGATGACTGATTAACGTGGTGGTTGCTGAAGGCTGGGGTGGCTATGGCAATTTCTTAAAATCAGGAAACAATAAAGTTTGCTGCATCAATTGACACTTCCTTTAAAAATGATTTCTCTGTAGCATGCTATGCTATTTGATAGCATTTTATACCTGGTAGAGCTTCTTTCAAAATTGGAGTTATTCCTCTGAAACCCTGCCGTTGTTTTATCAACAAAATTTATGTAATATTCTAAAGGCTTTGTGATCATTTTAACATCTTTACAGCATGTTCATCAGGAGTAGATTCCATCTAAAGAAACCAATTTCTTTGCTCATCCATAAGAAGCAACACCTCATCTGTTTAAGTGTTATCATGAGATTACAGCACTTCAGTCACATATTCAGGCTCCACTTGTCATTCTAGTTTTCTTGCTATTTTTACCACATCTGCAGTTACTCCCTCCACTCAAGTCTTGAACTCCTCAAAGTCATCCATGAGTGCTGGAATCCACTTCTTACAAACTCCTGTTCATGTTGATATTTTGACCTTTCCCCATCAATCACAAATGTTCTTACTAGCATCCAGAATGGTGAATCCTTTCTAGAAGGTTTCTAAATGACTTTTCCCAGATCCATCAGAAGAATCACTATCTATGGCAGCTATAGCCTTACAAAATGTAATTCTTCAGTAATAAGACTTGAAAGTCAAAATGACCCATAGGCTGCAGGATGGATGTTGCGTTAGCAAACATGAAAACATCCATCTTACTGTACATCTCCAACAGATCTCTTGGATGACCAGGTGCATTGTCAGTGAACAGTACTATTGTGAAAGATTTTTTTTCTGAGCAGTAGGTCTCAACAGTGGGCTTAAAATATTCAGGAAACCACACTGTAAATGGATGTGCTATCAACCACATTTTGTTGTTCCATTTATAGAGCGCAAGCAGAGAAGATTTAACATAATTCTTAAGGGACCTAGGATTTCTGGAATGGAAAAAAAAACATTGGCTTCAACTTAAAGTCACCAGCTGCCTTAGCCTCTAACAAAAGAGTCAGCTGGTCCTTTGGAGCTTTGAAGCCAGGCATTGACTTCTCCTCTGTAGCTAGTCTAAAGTCCCAGATGGCATCTTCTTCCAATATAAAGCTGTTTCATCTATATTGAAAATCTATTGTTGAGTGTAGCCACCCTCATTAATTATTGTAGTGAGATATTCTGAATAACTTCCTGCAGTTTCTACATCAACACTTGTTGCTTCACCTTGCACTTTGATGTTACAGAACTGTCTTTTTTCCTTAGACCTCATGAACCAATCTCTGCTAGTGTCAAACTTTTCTTCTGCAGCTTCCTCACCTCTCTTAGCCTTCACTGAATTAAAAAGGGTTAGAGCCTTGGTCTGGATTAGGTTTAGGCTTAAGGAACTGGAGTGGCTAGTTTGATCTTTTATCTGGACCACCCAAACTTTCTCCATTTCAGTAATAAGGCTGTTCCACTTTCTTATTCATGTATTCACTGGAGTAGCAGTTTTAATGTCTCCCAAGAACCTTTCATTTGCAGTCACAACTTACCTAACTGGTGCAAAGACCCAAATTCGGCCTCTTGACCGTTGACATGCATCCTCACCTAATAATTTTACTTTTGATTTAAAGTGAAAAATATGTGGCTATTCCTTTCACTGGAACATTTAGAGATCATTGTAGGGTTATTAATTGGTCTAATATCAATACGGTTGTCTCAGTGAATAGGGAGTCTTGAGTGGAAGGAGAAAAAAGGGAGAATGGTCAGTTGGCAGAATAGTCAGAACACACACATTTATCAATTAAGTTCATTGTTTGTTTGATGTTTAGTTATATTTTGAGAGAGAGAGGAGACAGAGTGTGAGCTGGGAGGGGCAGAGGGAGTGAGGGACACAGAATCTGAAGCACGCTCCAGGTTCCAAGCTGTCAGCACTTGGATGCAGGGCTCAAACTCACTGACTGAGAGATCATGACCTGAGCCTAAGTCAGATGCTTAACCAACTGAGGCACCTAGGTGCCCAGTTAAGTTCATCGTCTTATGTGGGCACGGTTTGTTGCACCCCCAAACAATTACAATAACATTAAAGATCAGTGGTCACAGATCACCCTAACAAATATAATAATGAAAAACTTTGAGATTTTCCAAGAATTACCAAAGTATGACATGGAAATACTAAATGAACAAATGATGTTGGAGAAATGTGACAACATACTTGCTTGATGCAGGGTGACCACAAACCTTCAATTTGTAAAAACACAAAATCAGCACAGTATAATAGATTAAAAAACAATAAAACAAGGTAGGCCTTTAACAAACTGTCAGTCATTATTGGTGGGAATGCAAAATAGTACAACACATTGGAAGACAATTTGACAGTTTCTTATAAAACAAAACATAATCTTACAATACAATCCAGCAATCACTCTGCTTGATGTTTATTCAAAAAAGTTGAAAACATATCTACACTGAAACCTGCACACACATGTTTATAGCAGCTTCATTCATAATTGCCAAAACTTGAAAGCAATCAAGATGTCCTTCAGTGGGTGAATAGATAAATAAACTGTTGTGGATGAATATTATTCATTGTTAAAAAGAAATGAGCCATGGGATGCCTGAGTGACTCACTGAGTTAAGTATCCAACTTCGCTCAGGTTATGATCTCATGATTCATGAGTTTGAGCCCTGTATGAGTCTCTGTGCAGACAGCTCAGAGCCTGGAGCCTAGTTCAGCCTAGTTCTCTGTCTCCTTCTCTCTCTGCTCTCCCCCACTTGCTCTCTATCTCTTTCTGTCTCAAAAATAAATAAACATAAAAAATATATATGATCCAGCAAACCATGAAAAGACACAGAAGAAATTTAAATGCATATTACAAAGTAAAAAATCCAAATTACGGACTTTAGTGATTATGATATGTCAATGTAGGTTCATCTATTGTAATAAATGTTCCATTCTGGTGGGAGATGCTGATAGATGGGGAGGCTGTGTTTATGGTGGGGCCAGTAAAGCAGGGGTGTCAGGGGATATATAGGAACTCAGGTACTTTCTCCTCAATTTTTTCTGAGACTAAAACATTCTAAAAATAAAGTCTATTCAAAGTTAAAAACACTATTAAACCTTTTGGTTGATAAGCCTGGTATTATTATCTTCACTTGGAGTGATATGATCTGACTAAATCACACAGATAGGAGAAGAGATACCTGGAATCAGAGCTAGAGACCTGAAACTTCTAAACCACTTTTCTTACTACACACAAAAAAAGTTCATGATAAAAAAATTAATATATGCCCTTTTTATCCTTAGGAAAATTCCTATTTCCTGTTTATTTAAAATATGAGTAGTAATACATTAGTAATAGTCTGTTGTCACAGAAACATAAGAAACCTAGGAGATTATTAATTTTTTTAAAAGTGAGCAAAGAGATTATGGGAAAAACATAAAATCCCATCTAATATTTTTTTCATGATCAAAAGAAAGGCTTACATCTCCCATCCTCCTTTGTAGTTAAGTGGGACAATGTGACCAAATACCAGCCAATGAAATGTGGAAGGGAATGAGGTATGCTACTAACAGACCATGGTACTTATAACCTTTTTGTGACTCCAGTTCACTAGCTGATTTTATATGTAATCAACATTTAACTCAGTGAAGGACTCTGAACCCCCAGTAGAATAACAAAGCCACTGCACAGAAAATACCTGGGACTATATCAGCATAAGGAAAGCCACCCACCAAACCCCTCATTAGACTACTGTATAAATTATATTAAACCGAATGGGTTAATCCACAGAGATCTGAGGTTTTCTTACAACAATTAGCCTAACATACAAGGATTACAGGATAATAATATGTGTTGCTGACTTCAAATTCAAATGTATTGATACCGATCCACTTTAATCCTTAGCATAAAGTGGCCAAGGAATTTCTTACATGGATCATGTTTTCCTGCCTACTGTTGTGCTTTTACATAAATATTCATTGCATAAAATTGAATAACATGAAATTTTTTGAATTAAATACCAAAAAAAATTGCCCAAGCAAATGGTCTTACAGGGCCATACATATGGAAAATGAGAACACAGACTTGGTATTTAGTTGCTACATGCCCTACTTTACTCTGGATGAACTAGAAACTTTACTGCATGAGGTTGGACAAATACATCTATAAATACACTACCATCTCTAAAACAATATATGGTAGAAATCCAAGGATTCTTTGCTCTGAAAACCTTCATTTCCTTCAGTTTGTCAACACTTCTAAAAATATTTTGCATTCAAATTTTAAAGCACTCTAAGCACCTGTTATTTTCATCCTGTGTGTGAGCCAAATCTATGCCATAGACATCATTTTGCCTCCTCAGGTCACGCTTAATTCATTAGCATGGTAAATGCAGAAGGCTCTGACTTTCTCTCACTAGCTTCTCCTGAGATTTATTACAGGAGGTATTTTTTAGAATAAATCCCTTAACATCTGTCTAAAATTAGTACATATGATCATTAGCAGTCATTATATCTAATCAACATCTAATCCTCATTAAAATAATACATTAATTAGATGAATGGGAGAAAAAACCCAATAATGTTAAATGTTCATTTTGTTTGAATAAGCATTCAGAAGAAAATGCAGCCTTTGAAACATGGCTCTAAAAGAATGTGGCCTGTCAAAATTGACATTCCTGCCTTGAGCATTTCATTAGTAGCCTTTACCTTCCACAAGAAATGGGTGCACTGAATCCTAAGAAAAGCATAATTACACAGTATTTGCCCAGCTATTAATATGTGGAATTCAACAGTGTTTAAACTGTTTTCCTAGGCCAAGCAAATTAATATTTTATAAACAATAAAATTTAATTATTTCAGTCCTTAAAACAGCATTTACCCATTATTCTTGATGACTTTTACATGTAGAGATTAGTTAATTCATTTCTGTTCAGTCACTGTCTTAAAGGGTGCAATTTACTCTAGTACCTGGGATCTATGTGTTGCTGGGATTATATAATATTTATTATTCATGAATAGTACCTCTCAATATCTAAACAACTTCAGTATCCTGGAATATTTAGGAGACACAGACACTATCTTAATAATGATTATAGCATTTACTTAAGTTCTCTCTCATCAATGACCTGATTAGAATGGTCAAATTACATAAAAACCAGCAGAAATAATCACTTCTTCCCAATTCTCCCTGATAGTATATAAAACATCTGATTTTTTGGTTCTCCCTTATCACCACTGTATGTGTGTGACTCTTGCTCCAATTTTCTTTCTCAGAATCTTTATTTTTTTTATAGTTTTGGTTTTTTGTGATTTCTTTTTTAAGAGAGAAAGAAGGCCTGCAAGCTGGGGAGAGGAACAGCAGGAGAGAAAGAGCAAGAGAGAGAATCCTAAACAGGTTCCACACTCAGTGTGAAGCCTGATGTGGGGCTTGATCCCACATCCCTGGGACCATGACCTGAGATGAAATCAACAGTCAATTATTCAACTGACTGAGCCACCCAGGTACCCATCTCAGAATCTTTCTTCAGGTTTCCTGCTACACAGTCCTCATTCATTTATAACTTCTTTCACAAACTCTAATCTATATATTGTAAGTTTTCGCAGCTGTTCCCCCCAAAATGTCTGTGCCCTTCATTGTTTACTTTTTTTGAGAGAGACAGGGACAGAGTGTGAGCAGTGCAGGGGCAGAGAGAAAGGGAGACAGAATCCAGAACAGGCTCCAGGCTCTGCGCAAGCTGTCAGCACAGAGCCTGATGCAGAGCTCCAAATCACAAACCGTAAGATCATGACCTGAGCTGAAGTTGGACGCTTAACCAACTGAGCCACCTAGGCACCCCAAACCTTCATTGTTTAAAGGAGGAAAATATTATCCATAATATTATTCCACTTTTAGAGAGGCTATAGATTAGACCTCTATCATGTGGTGAAATGCAATTCTGCTACACATTTTCTGTGAAAATTTATATTAATTACAAGAGTAAATGGCATTAATTTTTTACCACATATATAAAATTGTGTTTTATTCACCTAGAATTTGGCAAAATTGAAACTTTCATTGAAATCTAAGGATGCTGAACATTATTAGGTCACTGTTTCAAGCATTTGGCGATCATGTTTTGAAAGTGAACTTTACAAACTCTGATATTGTAATGCAGAGAAAGCTGATGTAGTGTGGATAGATCGATGATGATGATGATGATAGATACATAGATAGATGATAGATAGATATTAGATGATAGATAATAGATAGATGATAGATAGGTTGATTGATAGATAAAGAAAAGACAAGAAAAGGCAAGAAAAGAAAGAAAAGAAGAATCAAACACATTGACACTGTTATGAACACAGATTAACAATTTCCCAAACATGCTAAATATCAGTCTTTTCATCAATTAAATTAAAAAATTGGAATAAAAATGTACAAATCCTCTTAAAATGTTAAATTTCCAAATGCTGATGATGACTTTGATGGTACAGAGGCATTATAAACATAAATTATTGGAATCATGCTGCTGCATGTTAACGATCTTCTGCATGTGAGATACTATAGAAATAGTATATTCAAGAATCAATAACTCAACAATAAAAGTCACCTCAAAACTTAGTGTCTACAACAACAATAAATTCTGTTTCTCACAAGTATGAGAATTAGCTACAAGGTTTTTCTGGTCTGGACTAGTTCAGTTTGTGCTGTTTGGTCCTGGATGACTTTATTTATAAGTTTGGGAACTCAGCCAACAAAGCTTGGTTGGCTAGAACAGCTGGGGTCTCTTTTAACTACATACTCTCTTATCCTAAGGCCAAAGTTGTCTACATGGTGATGCTATGGTTATCAGGAAAAAAAAAATGCATGAACTAATGCATTAATTACTTTTTAAGCCTCTGGTTATTCCACATTTGTGAATTATTTATTGCCCAAATAAGCCATATGACCAAGAACAGATTCAGGGTATAAAGAAATAGATTCCATCTTTTGATAAAAAGAATTACAAAGAATTTGTAGGCATTGAAAAAATCTAGTTCAAAACATCATCTACCACAAATCATTTACATTCCTCCTACATGTAAAATATGTTTGCTTTCATTCTAGGCCCTTAAAAAGTCATTTCCCATTACTACATCAGAATTGGAATATAGAATCTAATACTCTAAGTTCAGATGTAGAAAAGAGTCTATCACTGCTGCCCTGTGGGTATAGTTCCTCTGAGCCAGAGACCGTGAGCTGAAAAAGACAAGTTACATACTAAAAACATGATCAGCTCATGGAACATAATAGAAAATCCACAGATAAACCAACAACCACATGGTGAATTAATCTTTGACAAAGCGAGAAAGAATATCCAATGGGAAAAATTCTTTACAACAAATGGTACTGGGAAAACTGGACATCACCATGCAAAATAATAAAATTGGACCAGTTTGTAACACCATACACAAAAGTAAGTTCAAAATGGATTAAGATTTAAACGTGAGACCTGAAACCATAAATATCCTAGAAAAGAACAGAGACAGAAACTTCTTCAACATCAACCAGAGTAAATTTTCTTCTACATAGGTCCCCTGAGGCAAGGCAAAAAAAAAAAAAAAAAGCAAAAATAGACTATTAGGACTACATCAAAATAAAAAGCTTTTGCACAGAGAAGGAAACAATCAACAAAAGTAAAAGGCAATCTGAAGGATGGTGGAAAATATTTATAATTACATATCCAATAAAGGGTTAGTATCCAAAATATATAAAAAAAGTACATAATTCAACACCCCAAAACAAATATTCCAATTAAAAATGGGCAGAAGACATGAACAGATTTTTCTCCAAAGAAGACATCCAGCAGCCAACAGACACATTAAAAGATGTTCATAACTTACCATCAGGGAAATGCAAATCAAAACTACAGTGAGATATCACCTCACAACTGTCAGAACGGCTAAAATCAACAACACAGGAAACAACAAGGATATGGAGAAAGGGGAACCCTCTTGCAACCATTGGGAACACAAATTGATACAGCCACTGTGGAAAATAGTATGGAGATTCCTCAAAAAGTTAAAAATGGAATTACTCTATGATCCAGCAATTGCACTACTGGGTATTTACCCAAATAATATAAAAATAGTAATTCAAAGTGACACGTGCACTCCTATGTTTACTGGAGCATTATATACTATCGCCAAGATATGCAAGTAGCCCAAGGGTCCATTGCTAGATGAATAGCTAAAGAAGATATGGTATAGGGGCACCTGGGTGGCTCAGTCAGTTAAGCGCCTGACTTCAGCTAAGGTCATGATCTCATAGTTTGTGAATTCAAGCCCTGCATCAGGCTATGTGCTGACAGCTCAGAGCCTGGAGCCTGCTTCGAACTCTGTGTGTGTCTCTCTCTTCCCCTTGCCTGCTCACACTCTGTCTCTGTTTTTCTCAAAAATAAATAAAAAAAAAAAAATTGTGATACACACACACACACACACACACACACGCACATACACAATGGAATATTACTCAACTATGAAAAGGAACGAAATCTTGTCATTTGCAATGACATGGATGGAGCTAGAGAATATGATAGGCAAAATAAGTCAGAGAAAGACAAGTACCATATGATTCCACTCATATGGGTAATTTAAGAAAGAAAACAAATTAGCAAAGATAAAATAGAGAGAGAGAGAGAGAGACAGAAACCAAGAAACAGACTTTTAACTATAGAGAACAAGCTGATAGTTACCAGAGTGGAGGTGGGTATGGGGATAGGCTAAATAGGCATGGAGATTAAGGAGTGTACTTATTGTGATGAGTGCTGGGTGATGTATGGAAGTGTTGAACCACTATACTGTACCCTTTAAATTAATATAACATTGTATGTTAACGAATTAAAATAAAAACTTAAAAAAATTAAAAATAAAAAAAATATGATCAGAATTCTATAGTGAGACAGTGGCAGATAACAATAATATATGTGCTCATTTAAAAGGAGAGGCATATTAAGCATATGGCAATCACTGGTTCACAGCACTTCTGAAATCTATCTGGACACACATTATCAGATCACCCTCTTCCATGAGCTGGAAATATTATTTGATTAGGGACCAGTTCTGCTCCCTGGCAGTATCCTCTGGTCTCTTGTTCTTCAGGGTTCTTAGCTCCATCCTCAATAATATTCTTCTTTTACTATAAAAAATGTCTCAAGATTGCTGCTTAGTAGCTTTCTCAACATGCTTTATTCCATAGAAAATTTAGAGTCCAAAGACTTTCTTATAATTTGAGCTATCTTAGTACCTTTTAATCTGAGCCAATGAAACACCATTACACCTTTATGGATTTTCTCTCAGGTTATATTCCACTCCACTAAACAAAAGCTAAGCTTATAATATGTTGTGAGACAAACCTCTCTCTAGATTTACTCATAGTTATTTTGGGGATTAGGCTTCTGAGACTATGCTTTTAAAATATTCATATGACCTTTTGTTTCACTGAGACAACTATCTAAGTGTCATCTTAAAAGACTCAAAGAGTCTTACAGATGCCTTTGATTTGATCTTTATCCTGAGAATATGTCACATGAAAAAAAAATGTGGAAACTGCAGTAGATACAAGAGAAGCTAGAGAAACCATTTTTCTAATGGATTTAGGCATAGGAGAAGCTGAGATATGATTACTGAAAAAAAGTAATGAATCTGGAACTGAGAACTTATCTAAGAGAGAGTAATTATTCAGATTATGCAATATATTTAGTTTATTCAATGTATATGACCAAGAACAATTTTTACATATCATTAAGGTTAAGCAGAACTCAATTTGGGTTATAGAATTTATAGAAATGACTGTTAGTATGTCATTTATAAAAAATTATCTTGGCAAAGAATGGCAAGTACTTTCCATTTAGAAGGACTCCTTTAAATGACATAGACGAAGAGTACATTATATTTGTGATTTAAGAACATGGTAGAGATATGCCTGTACTTACCTCCTTGGCATACACCATAACACGTTTCCTCATTCTCATTAAATATTTAATTGTTTTACCAAGGATCCAAGTCATCTATTTAAATTTAAGTAGCATATCATAAAATATAATAAAAAATATTACACTGGAATGAGTGGTGATCTAGCAAAGAGGAGAACCACATTTCTTTTTATAAAATGCAGTTTGATCCTTGTGTCAAATCGTATGCCACCATCCGTAACATCTGGATGCTTGTAAAGAAGACAGACTATCAGGCTTAAACCTTGATCCCCTGAATCAGAATCTTGCGTTTTAACATGCCAGGTGATTTTATGCATATTAAAATTTGAGAGACAATATCCTGGACATGGAAACTGACAATACAAGGTAACTGATATATAAGATCTGCCACAAAGGAGTCCATTGTTCAAAGAAGATAATACACACATAAATCAATGGTTACTTTACTGTGTAACTGCTGAAAGATAAATATTAGATCCTTTCCTGAATGTAGATGGAAGTAAAATGAGAGAAAGAGGGAAAATACCGAAATTTTATTCATGCTCTTACAGTGCTTATTAGCTAGTGGCAGATAGAGTAATAAGAGAAAGGCTATAGACACAAATATGTGGACAAGTGAGAAGCAGAGAGCTGCAGAATCATCCAGCTATTTCCATTAACAAGTGAAGAGGTAGGATGGGTTTTTGAGAGCATATTTATGGATGACACATCCTAACAAACCAATGACAAGAGTTTACTGAGCTCCCCTAGCTAACCCTAAGATGTATGAGGAAATGCTTATTTTTTAAATCTACTGAGATTTGTTATCCTGTCTTATGTAGCAACTGCTGACAGATAAAGCACATAGGTGGAGATAACACTAGGAACCCTGAAACAAAAAGATGACATTCCAAAGTTTACTTCACGAAAGAAGAGCATAAGTAGTGACCAGAAAAAGAAAGAGAATGTCCTGTCACAGAGACTATCTACTCATCAATAGTTAAAAACTATTAGGTCTCCGGAGAAGAAAATGATTACTCATTTCAGAACCTACTATATATCTTATTTTGTTGTATGAACACTACATAATATATTCATATTATAAATGTACCCATTTTTTTTCATTCATGGGCAGGGTGGATCAGACGCTTCTAGTATATCTACTGGTTTTCTTCAGAAAACCCTAATTAGGGAACTTCTCCAAGCTTTACTTATACAGATATACCTGATGAGTGCTTCCTGAGTATAAAGGTAAGATTCTGGTTTTATATAGAGATCAGGTACACAGTCCCTTTGAAAGATAGGAATTTAACCAGTAATTATCTCATGTTACACCTGACCTGTCTGAATTTTTCTGGGAAATCTCTCTATTGTGTCTGAACCTAGTAAATACTCCTCATGTGTATTATAATCACAATTACACACAACTGTTTATCATTTACAAAAATTAGTTCATCTTGATTCTTAGGTCGGATTTGCCAGTGTTACTTATGTCTCTTCCTGAAACTGTTGCTTTTTCTTCTCCTTGTATTTCCCCCACATCAGGAGGTATGGGAAATATAAGCTATGCTTGCAATACATAATTCAGTACACTACCTACCAACACTGATTCTCTAGGAAGAAGTTGAGTATGTAAAAATTTAGATATACTTGTTGCCAAAAGAAGTGTTTTCTTCTTGTACAAGTCTTTTAAGCACTGACCATATGCCAGAACCTATTTCTGTGGCTAATATATCTGGAGTTGAAACACAGTGTGTCTCTGTGTGTGTGTGTGTGTGTGTGTGTGTGTGTGTGTCTGTGTGAGAGAGAGAAGGCATTCATATAACTAAATATACTTTATTTTCCTGTTTTCACCAGCATTTATTTTAGTATAAGAGGATCCATCTTGATACCTATGGAAGAAGTCTTCTATCCTGTCATAATGACAAGATAGCATTCTTATCCGCCCCCCTTCTTTTGAGTAACAGAATCTTAATCTACGAAAATTATCATTAATGAATCCCAGAGAATGAGGGTCTTCCTTCAATTGTTTGTTTACCTCAATTAATTTAGAAGTGGTATTTTGTAAAGCAGTGTTTTTAGAGTCCTCAATACATTTGGTACCAATTAAAATAGGCATTACATTCATTTGTTTGGTTTTATAATCCTTTTCCAATCCTTAGTTTGTGATATGAAAATTGCTCCATTTTGACCCATTAAGTTTTAAAACAACCTGGGTAATGTAAATCCAATGGGGCAAAATTTTAAAGCAAGAAGGGCCATATTCTTTAAAAATAAATCCTGCAGGAGTTCTAGGAGGAACTCCTAGAAAAGTCCCCCTACAAAAATTATTTCCCATAATTGAGTACTTACCAAGAATCTGAAACCAAATCTTCCACTATAACTGAGTGTAAAGGAAATGCTCCCTCAGAAACAGGTGAGGATAAAAGCCAGCAATAGAGGACACCCAAATAAAGGCCTGAACCTCAACCAATACGGGAGGTTCGAAACCAACAGGACTTACCAACATGACCATAAGCCACGGAGAAGAAAAAAAAAAGCAATGGACTTTTGTAGGTATCTTAATTGAATCCACAGCACTGCCAGTGTTGGAGGTCAGGCACTCTGGATCCTGCTGATTATGCCATGTTGATTATGAAGAAGAGACTGTAAAGCAAACAAAAGCATTATTTTGGGTCTTAGTGATTGTAATCTGGGAGAAACACAATTGACAAAATTGAAAGTGGCTCTGAATTGTGAGCAGGGAGTGCACACTTACGAAGAAAAAAAATGGTTACATAACTTGTTTAAAAAAATTTGATTGGTGCCAACAGAATTTAAACTAACTGCCTAATACACAATTGGCTACTTAGTGAATAGGTGTCACATTGTCTTTATTTTAGTCCAAAATAGAAGGATGTGTTCCAAGAGGGGGTCAAGTTCCAATCAACAAAAGTCAAAAGTTCATGGTGTTCTGAGAAATAAAAAGGAAGACTTACATGGGACCTACTTCCTCAATGTCATTTTGACTCTATTTTGAGTGACTTACCAATGCTTACTTCATTTTGAATTTTTTCACAGTTTCTACTCTAAAGTGCCACATGCCACAGCTGATTACATTTCCTTGGCTGAAGCAAGTCACATGGTTGAGTCTAATTTAAATGGGTGGGAAAAGAGTAATTCTGTGTTCTAGGGAAGTGGTTAAATTATCTGTGTATGGTTAATCACAATTAGAGCGATTGTGTGGTGGACTCAAAACAAACAATATTGTTTCAAAACAGTTTCTAGTTTTGTGATCTTATATTACCCGAAACTTCCATGTCCCAACTTTGTTAATTTCAAAAGAGTTAAATAAGAATATCCCCCTGAAAGTGATTGTGAGAACTGAGTTACGTAACAGTATCTGACTTAAATATGTTTAATAGTTATTAGCCATTCTGTTGCTACTTCCTGCATCATAGCTACGGAATATTCATGTATCTTATTTGTAATCTCACCCTAAAATGAAGGAGTAGATGTTAATTCCAAAATATATTTCTTAAAGCGTGACATAGCAATTCTCTAATAACTAAGGTGTTGATAATTTTATTCTTCAAGAAAGTACAAAGTTAATGAAAGAGATTCATCTTATAATCTGTTCATTTGTTCTTCTAATTAGAATAAGATTTTAAGACAAGCAAATAATTTAAAAATGTTCTTGTTTTTCTCAGAACCCAAAGTTGTAATTGCATAGAAAATACATACTTTGTCTTTGAAATTATATTTCTTAGGAAGGAAATACTGAGAGAATGAAATATTACTATATAATTCAAATTAATCCTGGATTTCATAATAACATTTGAATTTGTAGCTATGAAAGTTTATATTTGATAGGAAAGTAGAGAGGACAATACATTTTCACCTAGTGTGAACAAAAGTGTTGTCATTATTATTGACTTGAGACTAAGGACAGAAGGCTTTGACAAGATTCTCTCTTAAATAAATGTAGCTTTCTGTTGAGTACTAAAATGAATTGTACAGTCTCAGGTCTAGCCCATGTCAACGATTAGGTCTCCATTATGATAGCAACTGTGTTCTCTATCGCATTTCTACAAGCAACTTTAGATGTTTTCAACCTTGCCAAAACATCATATCTTTCCCTCCAACAACTCCAAGGTAAACTGAAAATGAAGTATTCAGTAACCAGAGCTGGATAAATATCCGTACACACACATTTTAAACTAGAAGTCTTTCTACGCTAAATTATATTAAAGACAGAATCCTGCAGTTCATGTCTACTAGAGAGAAAACAATAACAAAAATTATGTAAACATTGCTACACTGGTAACTCTAAGTAAACTAATAGTCCACATCTCCCTAGTTGGTCAGTAATAAACCTGATAGAATTAGGGTCTGTTTACAATCCTTTATTATCTTCTGGTTATCTACAAAATAAAGTCCAAATTCTGTACATTAATATAATATACAATCCTTTTTTTAGGGGCACCTGGGTGAGTCAGTTAGTTAAGCATCTGACTCTTGATTCTGGCTGAAGTCACGATCTCACAGTTCATGGGATTGAGCCCTGCGTAGGGCTCTGCACTCACAGCGCAAAACGTGCTTGGGGTTCTCTCTCTCCCTCTCTCTGCCCATCCTCAGCTCACATGCATGCACACTCTCCCTCTCTCAAAATAAATAAATGAAAAATAATAATAATATCAAGTCCTTTTTAACTTTTCGCTTTCTGAAACTTCTCAGTCCCATCTGCTACTTTTCACCTGATGCTCTTTGTTCATACTATATATTATATATACACTGGCATATTTATCGGTTTGTCTTCAGTGAATGAATAAAGGAAGTAAATACCCCAATGAACACAAAGTACAGAGCATGGTTGACAAATGAGTAAGTAGATAACAAACATAAATCTCAGACTTTCTATTTAATAAGACTATAAGATTCTTTTGATGGTGGGATACAACACAGCAATATTTGGATAGATGGAAGGCAGAACTTTTGCTTCTTATAGCTCCAACAAAGAAAAGGCTGCCAGGCAAGGCCACACAGGAAGTTGTACCTGGGAACAGGGTGGATGCTGGAGCACACTGGAGCTATAGGGCATGGGGCTAGTTAGAGTTCATGGGCTCCCTGTGGGTTAGATAATTTGAATAATTTTCAGGGAATAATTCCCAGGGATCAGGGACATGGGAAATGTTGCTGGTTATCTGGCATCTGGCCCTGGGGCACCTACAGCTGGTACACAGTGTTCCCTGATTGTGAGAGCCCTAGCCCTGATAAGGGAAGTGATAGAATATGGTTTTAATCAGTTGCCCAAGAAAGCAAATTTACCAGCGTCTAGCTAGGACCTCAAAACTGGGAAAAACAACATTAAAAAAATATTTTACAACTGCCTTAGTCACACTGACAAAAGATGTCACCCATTCCTTAGTGAGGAATGAGTTGAATTAAAAACTAGAACCATGCTGTGCTTCTATCCTTGTTTAAAATACATAATCTGATGTTCACTTCACATGCACTTGTTTACAGTCAAGCAAGTTTGGCATTGCTTCTTTACTTCAACCCCCAATTCCCTTTAAAACAACATTCCTGAGACTATCATAATTCATTGCTTTTTATGTATCCAATGAAGCTCCATTTTTTTACGTCCTGAAAAAAGAATCCATTTAGATGTGATTAATGATACACTACTGGAAAAGTTAACCTTAAGTGAGAACTGCAGTGACTATTTTGATGCCAGGATGGCATGTCAGGAATTAGGTTTTTTTAATCAAATAAAATAATAATACCTAATAATATGTACATGTAAGGATTTTTGTGTGTTCTTTTGCATGTTAATATTAGTCATTACTTTAACTGGAATTATTTTTATGTTTTCCTTTAATGAAGCCTATGTTATATAAGAAAAATGAAGAAATGAATCCCTGTTGTACATTTTATTGACAGGACTAGACAGATCAGAAACAACTAAAGATTATTCTCAAGTTCTTAAAGTATAAAATGGAAAATCCACAGAAAAATTTGAGTCCTGTTTATGGGTAATAGAATATATTGTCCACTTTTTACAATGAATAGTTACTGGTTTCTGGTTCTAAATGTAAACAGGTTAGAAGTCTCCTCTCTACCCCACCTAACAACAAAAGTCAAGGTGAATAGCCTGAAAAAAATCAACTGTTGTTGGATCCATAATGCAGAGGAGGACAAAGGCCAAACTGCTGCTTCCAAGATTGGAGAGAAAGGCAAACAAAGGGAATTGCCACTTACTAGAGCAGACACTCAAGAGCAGAAACTGCCTCAGGAACCAGTGGCTGTATAGGAAGCCTGAACTATAAATGATAAATTGTTGGAGGCTCAGTGCAGACAACTTCTAAGAGTTAAAACCTTCAGGGTGACCTAGTCATAGGAGGTCACCCCATATTATAAGATCTACCTCCAGAAGTTGGACCAGATTTCCACAGTATACATCAAAAAATTCTCAGGATTCCAGCAGAAGAGGGGAAAGGAATCATTTTGAAATACAACAGAGAACTTTGTTCTTCTTAACAAGGCCTGGTCTCAGTACCTAACCTACCGGGGTATTATCAGAGTATAACTGACCTGGGGAAGGGAATATATAACTCCATTCCTACTCTTGCCACTCTGTCCCATCTAAGAAGGGTGGAAAAAAACTAAGAACCACTTGTGAATTTCATAGTCCAGGCATAGGGTCACAAAAACTGAGACCTAATCATAGACAATAGAATGCTTCCCCGATCCCCAAACCTCATCACCACATTATTCAAATCCTATTTACAGCAGTTCTTTTTTCCCAGTACATCATGTCTGGCCAGCAATAAAAAATTACAAAGCAAATCAATAGGCAAGAAAGAAAAATTGAGAAGACAGAGCAAACATCTGAATCAGACACATCAGAGATGTTGGAATTAGCAGACAGAAATTTTAAACTATGATGATTGATACATTAAGATTCTAACAGATAATGCAAACAGCATGCAAGACCAGATTGGAAATGTAAGGAGAAAAAGGAAGTCCTATGAAAGAACAACAACAAGAATGTCAGAGATTTAAAAAAAACCCTCTGTAAAAGAAATGAAGAATGTTTTCTATGGGATTATCAGTAAACTGGACATGGCTGAAGAAAGAATCTCTGCACTGGAGTGCATATCAATAGAATTCTTGAAAACCAAAAAGGAAACAGAATAAACACTGGAAAAGAACAACAACACAGGGACTGTGGGACAACTATAAAAGGTGTAACATATGTGCAATAGGAATACGACCTGAAGGGAAAATAGAGAGAAAGGAACAAAGGAAATATTTGAAACATAATGACTGAGAATTTTCCAAATTAATGTCAGGTACCAAACTACAAACCAGCTAAATTTCTACTCCTTTGGGGTTTTGCCTCTACAGTCTCTCATTGCCACCAGTTGCAATCACTACGGGGGAACAGTAAGAGAATAGAGAAAAGAAAGAAAAAAAAGGGAGTAGATTCCAAACTCTCTCCGAGCTTAAGGTGGTCCTTTGTTCAGTTATTGGGCTAGAAGTGAGTAAATCCTCTTGGAACACTCTCTGTGCTCTGGTACTTACTTCCAGGTTTCCAATTCCTTGATCTGACTAGGAGTTCTAACCAATACTGGTTAAATGGTATTCTAAATTCATCTCTTTTCTTATCTGCCTGTTACTATTTGCTTTTCAGAGGTTTTTGTGTTTTTGCCTACTGATTTTTTTTCCAATGGCTTGCTACATGCATTCCCCACCCTCACCCCCAGGATTTATAGCTATATTCAGTAGGAGAGTCAAGGTACAGCGTGCCTACATCTTACCAGGAAGTTGAAACCTAATCCATTTCCATGTAATTTATACTCAATATGCTCAGATTTAGGGTTGACCATTTTATTATTATCATCTGTTTTTCTAGTCGGTCTCTTGTTCTTCTGATCCCACTCTCTAGCTCCCTTTTGGTATATTGAATATATTTTAGCATTCCATTTTAATTTATCTGTTGACTTTTTGGCTATATCTTCTATATTATTTATAGTGTTTTGCTCCAGGGATTGAAATATACATATCTAATCTTTCACAGTCTACTTAGAGTTAATATTTTACCACCTCCAAGTAAAGAAAGATTTATAAATGTCATATTCCTTCCTACTTTATGGTACAATTGTTATATATATTACATCTAAATTTCTTAAAAATCCCCAAAAGAAAATGTCATATTTTTTGCTTTAAAACAGTCATACCCAGTTTTAAAATATAAATGAAGGAAAAATAGTCTGTCACATTACTTTTACTTGCTCTTTCTTCATTTTTCCAGTTCGAAGTTTCTTTTTGATGTCATTTTCTTCACTATAAAGAACATAAATTATAATTTTCTGTATAGTCCTATTGTTGATAAAATCTATTATTTTTCTTCTTCATCTGAGATGTCTTTATTTCTCACTACTCCTAAAGAATATTTTTGCTTGATATAGATTTCTGGATTGACAATTCTTTTCTTTGGGCACTTGAAAGATAATATTCAATATCTTATGGCTTTTATGATTTCTTAAAAATCTTCAGTAATTCAACTTGTTTCCCTATGTTTAATGGGTCACTTTCTCTGGTTGCTTTTAAGACTTCTGTTTCTTTGGTTTCAGCAGTTTGGTTATAGTTTACCTTGGCATAATTTTCCCTTGAGTTTTTCTGTTTGCTTTTGATGACATGTAAATTAATATTCTTCAATAAATGTGACACATTTTTAGTCACTATTTCCTCCACTATTTTTTCCTCACTATATTTTTCTCTTCTCCTCTTGGAATTTCAATGAAAAATTTTAGATATTCTGATATGGTCTTACCAGCTACTTTTATTGCAGTCCTCAAGGGAATAAGGGCCCTTTAGATATTATTTCAGTACAAGTTGATGACAATTATAAAATCCTGTCACCTATATACCAAATACATACCCTCATTAAAATTTCAGACCACAGTGAGCCCCTCATCCTGAACATAAAAATTAAGTGCTAGAAAATATTGCTTTATGCTACAAAATCCTTTCCTTATATTCTCATGGAGCCCCCTCCTCTGTATGCAGAGAGCATTCATCTGAGCTTTAGGACTGCAAGAGGACACATCTTCCTAATGTAACTGAGTCACATAGAAGTATTCAAATGACATAGAAGCACCAGCAGATACAAACTCTACACCCATGTAGACAATTAGTCAACAAGTATGTGGGCTGTGTGGAGCTTTGAGACACGGTATTGTTCCTGACCTCCCAAACAGCAGTGACTTCTGTCTTGACTTCATTTCTGACTATCTGTGAAGGACTTCCTTAAAAATAACCAAAGCATTTTACAATAGGAAGACATCTTGCCATAATATCTCTGCTAAGAGGTATAAAGGGTG
This sequence comes from Lynx canadensis, assembly GCF_007474595.2. Taxonomy (NCBI): domain Eukaryota; kingdom Metazoa; phylum Chordata; class Mammalia; order Carnivora; family Felidae; genus Lynx; species Lynx canadensis. The sequence goes on along the minus strand of NC_044312.2, from coordinate 50,459,169 downwards.
TTTTAATATAAAGAAATTAAGTTAAATCCAGGTGTTTCAGTAATTTCTTTCATCTGGATGTTAAATACTATTTTTGTCTTTAGGATAGGATGGCATTTAAATTAGAATTAACAAACACTAAAAGTAAAGAGTTACAGACTGCCAGCAGCCTGTGAAGGGGGGGAGCAGGCCTCTTCATCCAAGCCCCTCCATCAGTGATGCAAGACTGATTCAATATTGAAAAATCAATGTGAAGATAGCAGAACAGAATAGAAGTTTTTTTGCACCTCTGGTCCCTGAAATGCAGTCAGATCAACCCAAACCATCTTGTGCACATAGAAAATTGATCTGGGGATTAACACAACAATCCGCATAACTTGAACCACAGAAGTGGGTAGGTACGCAGCATGGAGAGATGAACTGGGGGAGAGAGAAGCCGTGGAGGGTAGGGAGCTACCTTTCTGTTTGTGGAGAGAGGATGGAGACAGCAGTGAGAGTACAGGAAGAGCACGCCACCTGAAAGCAGCTGGGGAGAAAGGATAAAGGAGAGGGTTTTGGGATACATTAAGACTCTATACAGGGGAGCACAGAGTCTGAAAACTCCACAGCTCAATACCTGGAAAAGCTCTGTGGGAAGGGTGAATCTTCAGGAACAGACTGGTCCTCAGGCCACACGGGAGAGATAGTTCCCTGCTGAGAGGACATTTGGTAGAGGCTGTGAGGGCTCCTCACAGGCAAAGATCCCAGCGAACCCCAGAGAACAGCCACCTTTGCTAATGTTGGAACAAGGCTGTTAAGGGTGAAGCCTGGTGCCAGATGTGTATTGTGATTTCCCATAATTCCTGAAACGCTGCTGCTATACAATCACATGAATGTTTTCTGGGGTGGGCTGGCACCCGGCCGCTATCTCTGGGCATGTGCAGCAGCACAGTTGTGTGAACATTCCTGGTGTTGGACCACTGCTCAGCGAGACCCTTCCCAGATGATCTAACTAGGTCAAAGCTGCAGTTCCTAAGAAGTGAGGGGTTGGGAAACACAGCCCCCTCTGAGACAAAACTCAGGAGGGAGGTGGCACCTGCAGGCTGACAGTTTGGTCACAGACAGGGTAGAAGTGGGGAATAGAAGGAGGCCAGAGGCAAAGGAGGGGTGCTTGATTGCTGGTGGGTGACAGCAGAGTCCTGACACCAGAGACTGAGTAGCTAGGTGATGCCATTTTCACTTTTCCCATGCATGTGTATACGTGTGCCACAATGATCCACCCCTGTAAGCTAAGCAGCACCATCTAGTGAAAAACAGCTGTTACACCAAGCTCCATCCAATTGCACCAATGACGTTCTAGAGGAGCACCACAATTCTCTCTGCCTGCTTAGTTTATAGACTATAAAGTGCTTCATAGTTTGACTTCTGGGAAACTGAATGTAATTTCAATTGTATTCCATGCTGTTCGCCAGTCCATCTATTCATTTTTTTTCTTTTTTCTTTTCTTATTATTGAATACAGAAAGAGAAAAAAAATTATTTTTACTTTCTGTTTTTACAAAAAAGATTTTTCTTTAATTTTTTCTATTTTTTATTTTTTTTGTAAATATTTTTATTTCTATTTAATTTCATCATTGCATTTTATTCCATTTATTGTATTCATTTTTTAACGTTTAAAAGTTTTCCTTTTTTTCTTTTTCCTTTTTTTTTCTTTTCTTTCCCTTTCTCCTCTATTCTATCAAGCTTCTTTCAACAACCAGACCAAGATAAATCTAGGATCTACCATCTTTTTATTTTTTGTGTTGTTTTTAATTTATTTTATTATTTTTTTTCTTTCTCCAAAATAATAAAACAAAGGACTTCTCCCCAAAAGAAAGAACAGGAAGGAATGACAGCCAGAGCTTAATCAAGACATATGCAAGCAAGAGTGGTGAATCAGAATTAGAATCATGATAATAAATATACTAGCTGGCTTTGAAAAAAGCATAGAATCCTTTTCTGCAGGGATAAAAGAAGTACAATCTAGTCAGGACTAAATTTAAAATGTTATAACTGAGATGCAATCTCGAATGATGCCATGGCAGCAAAGATGGATGAAGCAGAGCAGCGAATCAGGGATATAGAGAAAAAACTTATGGAGAATAATGACACATGAAAAAATGTTCAACATCACTCATCATCAGAGAAATACAAATCAAAACCACTTTGAGATACCACCTCACACCAATCAAAATGGCTAAAATTAACAACTCAGGCAAGAACAGATGTTGGCAAAGATGCGGAGAAAGAGGATCTCTTTTGCACTGCTGGTGGGAATGTAAACTAGCGTAGCTACTTTGGAAAACAGTATGGAGGTTCCTCAAAAAGTTAAAAATAGAACTACCCTACCACCCTGCAATTGCATTACTAGGTATATATCCAAGGGATAAAGGTGTGTTTTTTTCGAAGGGGCACATGCATCCCAGTGTTTATAGCAGCACTATCGACAATAGCCAAAGTATGGAAATAGCCCAAATGTCCACTGATGGATGAATGGATAAAAGATGTGGTATATATATGTGTATACACACACACACTCACTGGAATACTACTCAATCAAAAAAAATGAAACCTTGCCATTTGCAACAATGCGTATAGAACTAGAGGGTATTATGCTAAGTGAAATAAGTCAGAGAAAGACAAATATCATATGACTTCACTCATCTGTGGAATTTAAGATACAAAACAGATGAACATAAGGGAAGGGAAGCAAAAATAATATAAAAACAGGGACAGAACATAAGAGACTCTTAAATACAGAGAAAAATTGATGGTTGCTGGAGGGGTTGTACATGAGGAGATTTGCTAAATGAGTAAGGGGCGTTAAGGATGGGATGAGCACTGGCTGTTATACATAGGGGATGAACCACTGGAATCTACTCCTGAAATCATTATTGCATTATATGCTAATAAACTTGGATGTAAATTTAAAATATATTTAAAAAAAGAAAAGAAAAAAAAGTAAAGAGTTACATTAAGATGCAACCTCTTAAAATATTCTTTATGTTCATGGACGATTTGCAAACCAGATATATATTTTATACTTTTAAAAATCTATATATAATAAAAGTTATATATATTCATTATAGAAAAATTGGCAAACTATATAAAAAGAAGAAAATTTATATCACAGGGTTATTAATGATTTTGTCTCACCTTTTTAAATACATGTTATTCATTTTTAAGTAAGTTTTATATATTTTTTCATGGTTCCATAATTGGCAATGCCATCATTTATTTAAAGTTCTCCAGCTGTTGCAAATTCAGATTTTCCAGTTTCCCATTAATATAAATAATTCTTGACTTGTAGGCAAGATGGCAGAATAGGAGGACCCTAAGCTAACCCTGTTCCACAAGTAGAACTAGATAACACTCACATTAGTGTAATAACCTAGAAAATTACCCAAAGACTAGCAGAACAAACTCCACAACTAAATGCACAGAAGAAGCCACATCAAAGAAGGTAGGAAAGGCAGAGATACTGCTGGGACCTAAGTGGACCCATGAGACTGTGGGGGAGAGGGATGCCACAAGCATGGAGAGGGGAGAAAAATAGACACACTTACTGAGAGTCCACCTGGAGAAAAATGTAACCCCATATCATTTGGCTTTGAAAAACAGAGGGGCAAAATTTCATGAGTTCTACAACCATCAAGACTTAAAACCTAGAAGGTTAAAAATCATTGAGCTCAGGGGCAGCCTGGGTGGCTCAGTCAGTTAAGCATCTGACTTTGACTCAGGTCATGATCTCATGGTTTCATGAGTTCAAGCCCCATGTCAGGCAACACAGAACCTGGAGCCTGCTTCAGTTTCTGTGTCTCCCTCTCACCCTGCCCCTCCCCCACTCATGTTCTGTCTCTTGCTCTCTCTCTCTCTCTCAAAAATAAATAAATATTAATAAAATAAAAAATAAAATAAATAAAAATCAATGAGCTCAGCTGTGGGAAAGACAGGAAGGTGAGAGGACATTGAGGGCCCACCCTAAAAGACAGCACAATGAACAGCCCATGGGGAAGCAGCAGTTTGAAAAATGTCTGGGGTATATGGGAGGGATATATGTTTATACTAATCTCAGAGCACGTGCTGGAGGGTCAGAGATCCTTGGAAAACTTTTCCAGGTACAACAAAGATAACAGGCACCATTTCATCCCCCACTACGCCAGTGTAAACAGAGGGCTACCTGTGGGAACCAGTGTGAACCAACACTCACTATCTAACTTGCTAACACCATACATTTTGTTCTCCCCTATTATGCTTTGACAGATCCACCCTCTCCAATACACTCTTGGGCAGAACCCATTCAAGCAGCCCACAAGCCTGGCTGTGTGCAAGCAACCTGGACAGGCACCAGCATCTCTCCCAAGTGACTCCTGCCCTGGGGAGAGGGAAAGAACCACATATGCCAGTCAGACTGCAGCCACATCAGTGAGCTGAAGGCATATCTGGTCTGACTTCAGGGCCTGACCAGCAATGAAAGCTTCTCAGGGACTACACAGGGAATGTGCCCTGCAGTTTGGTGCTACTGAATCTCTCAAAAATGCCTGCTCTGACAATTCAAGCCCAAGGCAGTCCCAGAATGGCCAATAACAGCACAGAGACAAAACCTATCTACAATAGGTAAAGAGAACCACTTAAGATGACTGAACTAAAGGCAAAGTGGCTCAACCAAAACAGAAGGGTGCACAAAACGCATATAGGAGACACCCCTGAAGCACCGGGATCTGGTGAAGAGGAAACACTGCATTGCAGGGCTCTACAAGACCTCTTTTAACTGGACAGCTACTTCCAAGAGAAGGAGACAAAAGTGACTTTCCTAACACATAGAATAGGCACAGAAAATTGGACAAAACGAGGAAACAGAAGCAAATACCAAGGAAAGAACAAGACATAATCATGGCAAGAGACCTAAGTGAAACAGTGATAAGTGATGTGCCTGATAGAGAATTTAAAGTAATTTAAGGATATTTTTATAGAGATTTATATTTATATTTATTTATATATTTATAATATGTAAAATATTTATAAATATTTATAAATTATATTTTATACATAAATTATAAATTGTATTATATAAAATATAAATTATAAAATAAATATTTATAATATTTATAAAGATAAATATTAAAGACATTTAAAGAATTAAATATTAAAAATAAAGATATTTAAAGAATAAAGATATTCACTAGAGATGAGAAAAGAATGGAGGATATTGGTGAGACCCTTAACAAAGAAACAAAACAAAAAACAATTTAGTTTTAATAAACTAAATTAAAAATTTAGTAATTAAATTAAAAATACATTAGATGGAATAAATAGATTAGAGGAAAAGAAGAACAGTAGACTAGAAGAAGCAGAAGAATGGATCAGCAACCTGGAGGACAGAGTTACATAAAGCAATCAGGCTGAGCAGGTGAGATAAAAGAAGATAATACAATGTGAGAATAGACATAGGGAACCACCATAAAGAGTAATAACATTTGTATTATAGGGATCCCTGAGGGAGAGGAGAGAAAAAAGGGGGGAAAAATTCATTTGAAGAAATAATAGTTAAAAACTTCCCAAATCTGGGGGAGGGAACAGAAATCTAGATACTGGAGACAAAGAGAGCACCCAACAAAATCAACCCAAGGAGGTCCACACAAAGATGCATAATAATTATAATGGAAAATCAAAAACAAAAACAGTGACATAAAGAATTTTAAAAGCAGCAAGAGGAAAGGAAATAGTTACATAAAAGGAAAATCCAATAAGGCTGTCAACTGCTTTTTCAGCAGAAATTGTGCTGGTCAGAAAGGAGTGGTGTGATATATTCAAAGTTCTGGAAGGAAAAAAATCTGCAGCCAAGAATTCTATCCAACAAGGCTATCATTCAGAATAGAAGGGGAGATAGTTTCCCAGACAAAGGAATTCATGGCCATGAAACTAGTCCTAAAGAAATCTTTTTTTAAATCTTTATTTCATTTAAGTTTATTTATTTATTTTGAGAGAGAGAGAGGCAGAGAGAGGGAGAGAGGAAAGAATCCCAAGTAGGCTCCACACTGGCAGCACATAGCCGGATATGGGGCTTGAACTCACAAACGGTGAGATCATGACCTGAGCCCAAACCAAGAGTCAGACGCTTAATCAGCTGAGCCATCTAGGTGCCCCTAACCCTAAAAACATCTTAAATATATCTGTAAAAATCAGTCAAGGAACTCACAAAACAAAAGGATGTAAAGTATGATACCATATAACTAAAACATGGAGGGAAGAGGAATAAAGAATGGGTTCAAACTGAAGCAATGGGCTCATCAACTTTAATATATAAACTGCGATATGTAGGAGATGTTATACAAAAACTGAATGGCAACCACAGATCAAAAACCAATAAAGATATGCAAAAAATAAAGAGGAAAAAGGTCCAGGTATATCACTAGAGAAAGCCAATTAATCATGAGAGAAGAGAGCAGGAGAAGGAAGGCATGGAGAAGAACTACAAAACAACCATAAAACAAGTAACAAAATGCAAAAAGTATATGCCTATCAATAATTCCTTGAATGTAAATGGACTAAGCACTACAATCAAAAGATATAGGATAACATTTTGGATAAAAAATAAGACCCATCTATATGTTGCCTACAAAAGACTAATTTCAGACCTAAAGACACATGCAGATTAAAAGTGAAGGGATGGAGAAGCATTTATCATGCAAATGGATGTCAAAAGAAAGCCAGAGTAACAATGTTGATATCAGGCAAAATAGACTTTAAAACAAACACTGTAACAAGAGACAAAAGAACATTATATAATCATTAAGGGAACATTCCAACAAGAAGATATAACAGTTGTAAATAGATATGCACCCAACAAGAAAGAATCCAAAAACCTAAAGCAATTAATAACAAACATAAAGGAAGTAATCAATAGTAATACAATAACAACAGGGGATTTTAACACCCTAACTACATCAATGGACAGATCATCCAAACAGAAAATCAACAAGTAAAGAGTTGATTTGAATGACACATTGGGCCAGAGAGACTAAGAGATATATTAAGAACATTACATCGTAAAACAGCAGAATATACATTTATAAATTCTTTTCAAGTGTACATGGAACATTCTCCAGAACAGATCACATATTAGGCCACAAAACAAGCCTCAACCAATTTAAAAGATCAGTCATACCATCTATCTAGTATCATTCTATGAAACTAGACATAAACCACAAGAAAAAATCTGGAAAGACCACTAATACATGGAGGTTCAATCATATGCTACTAAACAATGAATGGGTCAACCAAAAAATCAAAGAAGAAATCAAAAAATTCATGAAGACAAGTGAAAATAAAAACACAATGGTCCTAAATCTTTGGGATGGATTCAGCAAAAGTGGTTCTAAAAAGGAAGTTTATAGCAATACAGGTCTACCTCAAGAAGCAAGAAAAATCTCAACCTAACACTAAGCCTAAAGGAGCTACAAAAAGAAAAGCAAACAAAACCCAAAACCACCAGAAGGAACGAATTTATAAATATTAGAGCAAAAATAAATGATATAGAAAGGAAAGAAACAATAGAATAATTAAATCAGGAGCTTGTTCTTTGACAAGATCAAAAAAATGATAAACTCATTAGGCAGATAAATCAAAAAGAGAGGGTGGAGTCAAATAAACAAAATCAAAAATGAAAGGAGAAAAAACAACCAACAGCACAGAAATACAAACAATTATAAGATAATATTATGAAACACTATATATCAACAATTGGACATCCTAGAAGAAATGGATAAATTACTAAAAATATATAATGTCCCAAAACTAAATGAGGACAAAATAGTGAATTTACACAGACCAATTATCAGCAATGAAATTGAATCAGTAATCAAAAAATTCCCAACAAATAAAAGTCCAGGACCAGATGACTTCACAGGCAACTTCTACCAAATATTTAAAGAAGAGTTGATACCTATTCTTCTCAAACGATTCCAAAAAAGAGAAGAGAAAGGCAAACTTCCTAATTCATTCTATGAGGCCAGCTTTTCCCTGATACCAAAACCAGATAAAGACACCACCAAAAAAGAGAATTACAGGACAACATCCCTCCCTGATGAACAGAGATGCAAAAATTCTCAATAAAATATTAGAAATCCAAATCCAACAATACATTAAAAAAATCATTCACCATAATTATGTGGGATTTATTCCAGGATGCAAGGGTGTTTCTATTTGCAAATCAATCAATGTGATATATCACATCAATAAGAAAAGGATAAAAACCATATGATCATTTCAATAGATACAGAAAAAACATTTGACAAAGTACATCCATTCATGATAAAAACCCTGAACAGGGTAGGTTTAGAGGGAACATACCTCAACATAACAAAGGCCATCTATGAAAAACCCACAGCTAACATACTCAATGGAAAACATTGAGAGCTTTCCCCCAACGTGAGGAACAAGATGATGTCCACTCTCACCACTTTTATTCAACATAGTACTGGAAATCCTAGCCATAGCAATCAGCAAAAAAAAAGGAATAAAAGCCATCCAAATTGGTAAGGAAGAAGTAAAACATTCACTAATTGCAGATGACATATATTATATATAGAATACCCTAAAGACTCCACCAAAAAATTATTAAACTGATTAATTTGGTAAGGTCATGGGATACAAAAATTAGTATACAGAAATCTATCGCTTTTCTATACACTAATAATAAAGCAATATTTATTTATTATTTATTTATAAATAAATAATAAAGGTTACATCAGTATATGTTATAATATACATTATAAATAAATAATAAATAAAGGTTACAATACATCAGGTTACAAAATACATCTGATGTATTGATCACTTTGGCAATTTGACAAAACATTCATTTGCATTCATTTCAGTAGTGCTTTCCTTTACCTTGTGAAGTAGGTCAAATATCTGCTTTATATCATCTGTTTTCTAAAATCATCACTTGTGTTATGTTTCGGTTGGCATTTGGTGATTGCCTCTACCCTGGAGAATTGGTTAAACTTCCTGGTTCACTCTTTGTGGAAAATTTTTAATTGTAACCTGAACATTTTGAATAGATGTTGTGAGACTTTGGGTTTTGTTAAAAATGATGTTCATTCTGCAAAACACTCTGTGAGTGTGATTCAAGTGGCAATTCTGCTTTCCAAGCCTTTGCTATGCTGATTTGGGTATATCCCATGCATATGCCTTAAAGGTATAATGTGGGACTTGAGCAGTAGTGTATATCATATTTCAGTTTTCAAAGATTTGCTGTGCTTATTTGGATCTGTTTCTGTACATGAGTAGCTCAAATATGAGCCTGAACTTGTGTTGGTTCATACAAAATATTGGGGGATCTTTTTCTTAAGCCCTTTCAACCTCCAGGATTTCACTCTCATTTTCTAACAGGAACCATTTTTCCTCACATAATGAATTAAAAAAAAATAAAGCTTCTTCATGATTGTTTTTTGTCCAGGTTGCTCCAGAATTCCCTATGACTAGAGCTGTTCTTAGGGCAAAGCAGTGAGTAGAAAATAATATATAGGAAAATGTCTCACACTCTTTGTACCATGGAGTTTCTTTGTCCCCTTTTTTCTCTGGCACATCCCAAGGCAAAAGAAGGCAGAAAAAAGAAAAAGAAAAAACCAATATCTCTTTATGGTCTGGCTCTCACGTTCCCTCTTCCTAGATACTCTAGCCAAAAAGCCAGAGTTTCTCCAGAAGCATTTGCTGACTTTTTTGCTACCATGAATTCCCACATTTGGTCCATTCTGTAGTCAAAGAGACGTGACATAAGATTTTTTAAATAAGAAAATTCACTTCCACACATGCCATTCTTCAATTTTTGGCATCCCTCCTTAATCTGGCTACTATTGTTAACTTCTTAGGATTTCTGAGTCTTTTGATTCTTTGTGTTTTATGCAGTTATTTTCTGTGATTTATTTAGTTGTGATCAGTGTGAGACATAAGCTATTATAAGCTTAGTCCACTTAGTTATTTACCCAACATCAGAGTTTAAAAGTATTATATTTTAATGGATCAATTATTGCATGGACATTCAAAGAAAGGTGTGTGTGTGGTGTAACTTTACCTATATTAATTTGATATAAATGATAAAAATCACCTAAAATATAGTGGAAAATACTGGCTTTTCTCCCTGTGCCTGTTATATATCTGACTGGAAGAACAAAGAATTATTTTGGAAGATTCTCTCTAGAGAAAGAAACAATCTATTATGAGGGGGATTTTATTTACAAGATACAGGAAATATAGTGGCACATATCACAACTTTCATTGATGGGATGAATGTAAAGTTCTCAGATAGTGGAAAACCTTGACAATTGGCATGAATTAACTGGCTTCCAAATTAAGGCAAAATATTAAAGATTCGCTATCTTTATCTGCTTTGAGTATGCTTCTTTATAAGAACTGGAGGGAAAAATTCACTTTTTCCAAACAACATTTTCTCTGCATATGTGTCTTCTTTAGAGAAATGTGTATTCAAGTTCTTTGCTCACTTTTTAATTGGGCTATTTGTTTTTTGTTGTTGTTGTTGTTCTTGTTCTTGTTCTTGTTGTTCTTGTTGTTCTTGTTCTTGAGTGGTAGGAGTTTTTTATGTATTATGGATATTAACCTCTTTAAGCTGTAGGTTCTTTTGTTCCCAGGAACTTATAATGGTGATAGGTAGGTAGCTTTGTTGAGGAAATAGTTTTCTAGATTTTGACACCTTACTTTGGGATTAGACTCATACCTCCTTGCCAATAATGTTCCTTCTCTTTTCTTTATTCTCATTCCTTTCCTTATCTCTCTTTTTCTCTTCTCTTTTTCCTCTCCCCTACTCCCACTTTCTTCTTTTGTCTCCTCTTTTTCTGAACTTCTGTTTTATATTCTTATATCTTTGTCTGTCTCTGATCTTTCCCCATCTCTTCATCTCTTCCAGCCTCCTTTCTTCTAGTGGTTACATAATTTTCCAAGTGATAACTTATGTTAAAATCATGTATGTAAAGTCTAATTTATAAGTCAACTGCAGTGGATTTTCTTTTTCTAATTTAAAACCTCAACAGAACAGTATATGAGGGATAAGTCTTTTTATAATCATGTGCAACAAAGAAAGACCTCAAAGACATAAAATGTCTAAAAGGCAGTGAAAATAAATAAACCAAATTAAGATGAGGATTAGATTGAGACTACATACTATTATACTAAATTTGAAAGAAGTAAATTTGACCTGGTTTTTCCACCTTGTTACTAATTAATTAGGAATGGAGCCATTATAATCATGTTAGTTAATGTGCACACACACATATACACACAATCTATCAAGTCCATACAAAAATTAAAAGATTTTAAAGCCTAAGTGTAACTAGCAAATAAAATAGATATAACAGTAATTATATACTTGCAACCCTTGGCCTAATTATACATTTTAAAATTCCCCAGTCTACACTAAACTCGAAATCTGACCTGTTCAGAAGATTTTGTTTTTATTGTTCTTCTGTTTTGTTCTTATTTTACATCATATATATCTTCTTTTTTAATATGCATAAGCATGCAGTTTGTACATGAATGTACACAAATCACTAGCTTTCATTAAAGTTATTTTTTCATCTTAAAATATCAGTGCCAAAAAACATTTCAGAGATAAGGCATGTCAGTCCCTCAGTTTTTAGATGAGGGCAGTGAGATTTAGAAACAGGAAAAAAAATAAACATATTTTCTTTTTAGGAAAATTACTAGAAGTAGCACAACTAATGATAGCACCTGGTATTCTAATTCTGAGTTCAAAGATTTTCTTGTGACATACCAAAGCTTTTCTATGAATGAGAATCCCAGAGTTGGCTAGAAAGTTTTGTCCTATGGTAAGTGATTTCTGTTGATGCCATACTTGGTCTCTTTATAAAGTCATGCAGTATATATATAATAATAAACAGCCAGTAAAATTCCTTATTTTTTTCTATAAGTCATGGGGAAAAATGTTAGATTTATTTTGTTATTTTAATAAAAATCATACATTAAAGCCCCTAAAATGACCCATCTATTTCTAAAAGATCATCTTGTCTGAGTTAGAACCTTGCTTTTCATAATAATGTTGGTTGTCTTGAATTGTGTTAGCTGAAGAATAATAACACTTGCCAAGAAGTGATCAAGCTCTTCACTGGAAAAAACACAGTCATCCTTGGAAATACCGATCTTAATCATAAACACCATGTGTTCATTCAAACACTAATTAAACAAATCATCTATTCTTACAATTAGGTGTATCATCTTGCTTACCATAAGAGAGAAATATAGGTAGTAGAAGACCTAGCTTTGAATAATTTAAATTTGAATCCCAGAGTTACTTATAAGCTTTGTGACCTCGGCAAACAACATATCTCTCTGAGGCTTAGTTCTCTCACCTATAATCTGGGATGATGATTCCCACCTTCTAAACTCAAATGAGCTAGTCTATGGATATCCTCAAATGAAATAGATCCTCACCCTCTACCCCTGAATGTTAAGTTCTTGCTCTTCTCTCTGTACCATATCTGCAAATCATATTAGAGAACTGTGAGAAATAAGCTTAGAAATTCCCTGGGCTTACACAAATGGGTTAACAAGCCATAAGGAAATACAAAGCCATAGAATGCTCAGACCCAAGTTTGAATAAACCAGATTGGCACCCCAAGAATAGTGGGTGAAAGGCACCTAAAAATAGAGAGGGGATGCAAAGGCACTCCAGAATAGAGAGGGGGTGCAAAGCCCCCAGAATAGAGAGGGAGGGGCAAAGGCCCCAAAATAGGAATGGGTGCAAAGATTCCCAATACAAATGTATATGAGGTAAGCAAGATTAGGCATGCAGGGCAAAAATGCCCCCCCAATTTAGTACTATAGCAGAAAAGCAGCTTTCACAGGAGGAAAGGGCCAAGTTAGACAAACAGATACATTGGACTATAGACCAATGTGCTGCTGGTAAAGCAGCCCAGAGCGAAGATGGTTAACAACAACAACAAAAAGGTACCTTGTTAACCCTGAGGTTATTCCCCCATCTGTCTCATCCTTGAGGCTAGCTAAGATAAACAGGCATGGTGCCTCCTGTCTGCTTTTAACAACCATCTGCCCATCTGCCTGGCACCATGATTTTGTTTTATACTGACCCAAACCCCAAATAATGTATATCTTCAAAACCCCACTTTTCCCTCACGTCCCCAAGTTAATGCTCATAGTTTGTCTCTTTGTCCTTGCCCCATCACGTTTGTAAGTCTTCTGATCTTAATAAATACGGGGCAAGGACTCTGATTCAGGGCTCTTGTCTTTTCCCAGATGTCAGCCATCTCTCACTTTAATCCTGCATCCCACTCTCTTGCTGGCCAAAAGAGAACTTTAGACTTAGAGTCGATGACAGAGAAAAATGTCTTTTATTGTATAATATCATTTTCAAATGGGCATACAATAAAAGCCACTACATTATAAATCATGACATACTGTTTCCTTAACCATTCCCTGCATCTGTCCCATCATCTCTTTTTCCTTTCACACCTTGACTTGGATAAGATCCTATTTTTGCTACGTCTTGCCATTTTCTAAAGCCAAGTTACAACCCAAACTTTCTTGTCTCCATGGCTATGTCTAAATCCTGCCCTGGAGAGATTAAACAGAGATTCATTAGGCTGCCACACGACTTGACACATTTCCTTATCCCCAGAATTTTTATTATTAAAAAACTACTAATTGTTAATAATTATTCTTTAGAAAGCATACACAAATATGCTGAGATTTAATTAAGCTGAGCAAATAAAAGGCAGATTTTCAATAAAGGAGAATTAGCTATTTCCCTATTAATTTATTTAAGAGGAAAAAACTTTTGCAAAAGAATCCTTCTAATTCTGAGTGCATTTTATTAATTAAACTTTGAATACAGTTATCCAAATGTGGTAAAGGAAAATATGAAAATTGTATAGCATCACTTTCTACATCTACCTGATCTTATAATTGGGTGGGGTACAGATAAGGTAGTATAGTCATGATTGGAAGAGGGTGTGCATTTTAATAATAAGTACAATATAAACTATCCTTTATATTTTACAAAGTTTTACAGCTTAAAAAAGCTTTTAACTGAAATATTATATAGAGTAGCATAACAACTCTAAGATAAATAATATTACTCTCACTTAAGAGATGAGGAAATGAGTATCAGAGACTGTGACTTGCCAAGATCATACAGCGGCAGAGCTAATAAGAATTAGAATTGAGTTTCAACTTTGTCTTTCTGATCCCATGATTTAGAGCATATCACACAGTGCATTGTAAACATCTCTTTATGTTTCTTCCTCACGCAGAACTTGAACTTTAAGGGACAGAATTCAGTTCCATATTCAATTCTATACCCATGGTGCCTAGTACAATGCCCAATACATGGCAAATATTAAATAATTTATCCTGGAGATCTTGTTGAAGCTCTAGTTCTTGTAAACTTTACTCTCCAAGGGCTGTTTCCTTATCTGTAAAATAAAAAGATTAGGGAGCATGCTCTCTGAGACTCTTGCTGGCTCAAATATCTCTTTATTCTCTATCTTGAAAGTGAAGCAGCAGTTTTCTTAGTCTTAGAGCAAGACATAAAATTCCTGTAGCATAGTCACAGCATCCAGAAAGCACTGTTTCCAAGATTCATCAGAAGTCCTATTAGTTCTTAATATGGTACAGGTCTGTACTTTCTTCAAGGTTCTGCCATTGTCTAGCTCTCAGATAAATCAGGGAAACATATTTTTTATGTTACAGAAATAAGAATGATAACAGGAATATTTCTTTACATAAAGTCATATTTAATCTAAAATAGAAAAGGGTAAGAGTATAAGGGGCACTGCATATGGGATTGTCAGCTATTAGATACAAAATCATTTGTTTGAACCTAATTTGTGCCAAAATTTGTCATTAAAAAAACAAATGTCAAAACATCTCTATCTCCTTGTCACTACTGTTATATCACATTGTTTTTCTTATAAAGACAGCCTCATCAGAAACTTTGAGGTCTCCTGAGATCCAGTCAAATAGAACATCATGGGGAGAGGAGGGTTGGTGGATGCATCACATAGTGATTTTTCATTAGGAAATTCAGGAGACAAAAATCTCTTATCTAGTTTGCTTAGGGTCATTTAGCATAATCTGAGTTGGCAGCTAGAGTCCTGAGCAGAAATGTGTGTATGACCTTATATGACCTCACATATCCTTTCTGGGCTCATGTGAGACAGCAAATTCACTCATAATTGGCAAGTGCTAAGCTCCTCTAATGATCTATGTCCTGTTTATCTCACTAAGTTTTTGTTAATAGCAAATGGCATTCTCACAGTAATAAAAAAGCTCACAAACTGTAAGAGTCATCATAAGAACTAAATTCTCAGAGCAAACTACCACACCAAAATTGGTAGAGAAAGATAAATTGATAGAGATATAGCACCTAAAATCTGCTTACCAGGACAAGAAGATGCGCAGCCATACCTGCTACAGAGAAAAGAAAAGTACCCATTTTTGAAACACACCCAGAACGTTCTTTATAACCAAGTCATACTCTCCAAGGAAAGGAAAAGGACTTTGTAAAAATGTGATTCATAATCCTTATTCCAGCTGGAGGAAAGGAATTTCTCCTCACTCCAGCCTCGACAGTCTTCTTGTCTCACATAAAAGAAAAACAAAAATAAACAATAGAGCAAAGGACTTCAAAGAAATAGATTCAAAATGCTAGAGCAAGGGAAGGCATTACAGGGAAGGGGGAAAACTGTACTGATACAGGAGTTATAGAAAAGGATAATGAAGACCAAGACCTTAAGGACACAGGTCACCTAATCCTAGGAGTTAATCAGAATATTATAAAAATCCTCATACTGAACCCTATTTAGCTTAATTCTTATTACCCAATGCAACATGTTGGTCTTCCAACAACATGTGGCATAAAGAGAGGAGAGAGATACAAAATCCAAGGAAGGCTACAAACTGTCAGCACAGAGCCGGATGCAGAGCTAGAACTCACGATCTGCGAGATCATATCTGAGCCAAAGTCTACGGCTTAACCAACTGAGCCACCCAGGCACCCCAAAATCTTGAGTTATTTAAAAGCACAACCTCTGCTCACAACCTCTGGCTTACAGACAAGTTATATAGACACAGGGGTGATTTCTAGGAAGTCAAGCTAAAATTTAAAACAACAATAATAACTGTGGACATAGACATCAGTAGCCATAGTAGACTATGCAGTTTAAGTACAGACTGAAAAAGGAAACAAATCAAAACAAAACAATTTAGAAAAATAAAATTGAATCTAGAGTCACTACAAGACATCTTACTGATGTCTGAATTCAACCCAAAATAATGAAACATACAAAAAACAAAACAAGAACAGCAACAAAAAACAAAACAGGAAAATGCAACCTATACACAGGGTAAAATGTGGTCAATAAAATCCGTTATTGACCCAGAGGTTGTGTTTAGCAGACCATGACTTCAAAACAGCTATTCTAATAGGTTCAAAGAACCAAAGAAAATAAGACAATGATTCAACAAAGTAATAATGTCAATGGAGAATATAAATTATAAAAAATTATCATATAAATTTTTAAGTTAAAAGGTATAAAAACCAATAGGAAAAATTTGCTGAATGGGCTCAACAGATCTCCAGTAGTAGGAGGGAAGCATCAGTCAACTTGAACACAGCAAAATAGAAATTGTCTAGTCCAAAGTCCAGGGATAATAAATGGAATAAAAGTTAATATAGCCTCAGGGATATGTGGGACAATATAAAGTATACCAATGTATGTGTAATCAAGTACCAGTAGAAATGGAAGAAGAGAAAAGTTCAAAATAAATATATGAAAAAAGTATGATTAAAACATTCCCAAATTTGATGAAAAACATTAATCTATAAATCCAAGAAGCTCAACAAACCTCAAATTAAGAGGGATTTATACTTAAATACAGGAGAATAAACAAAGGGTTGCTGGAGGGGTTGTGGGAAGGGGATGGGCTAAATGGGCAAGGGGCATTAAGGAATCTACTCCTGAAAAAATTGTTGCACTACCTGCTAACTAACTTGGATGTAAATTAAAAACTAATTTTTTTTAAAAAGAGATTTGTACCTAAAGTTATCAGATTCAAAAAGCTTCAACCGAAATTCATAAGGAAAATCTTGAAATAGCAAAAGAAAAATGATTCATATAAACATGAACAACAACATAATTAATAGCAGAATTCTCATTAAAATAATGAAAGCCAGATATAGTGGAATGGCATACAAAACACTAGGGACATACATGTTAGCCAGTCTATACTCACCACCAATACTCTTATTCCAAGGCAGAGGAAATAAAAGTATTTCTAGGCGAACAAAAACTGGGTGAATTTTAGTTAGCAAAACTGTCCTTTAACCCTAAAGGAAACCTTTGGTTTAAAAGTAAATTTTAACAGATAGTAAGCAGGATTAACAAGAAGGAATGGAGAGCAGTAGAAATGACATATAAAAGGGCATTTATATAATGTTGTCATTTTTTTCTTAATTTCCTTTAAAAATATAATTATAAATTCAACTTGGCTTCATAATATATAGATGAAACATATGGAAAAATAGCACAAAGGAGAAAGAAAATGGAGCTCATAGCAGCAAAGTAGCTATATTATATCAGAATCAAGCTAGTATTAACTTGAAGTAAAATGTGACAAAAAATAGGGGTGCCCTGGGTGGCTCAGTTGGTTAAGCTTCTGACCTCGGCTAGGTCATGATCTTGTGGGTTCATAGGTTTGAGCCCCACACTGGGCTCTGTGCTGACAGCTTCAGAGTTGGAGTCTGCACAGATTCTGTATCTCCCTTTCTCCGTACCCCTCCCCTGCTCATGGCCCTGGCTCTCAACAATAAATAAATATTAAAAATATTGTTTAAAAAGAATGTGACAAAAATATAATATGCATATTTTAATACTTAGAGCAACCAGTATGAAAATATTTCAAGAGAAATACTTAAAACTCAACAAGAGGGGAGCCTGAGTGGCTCAGTTGGTAAGCGTCTGACTGTGGGTCAGGTCATGATCTCACAGTTTGTGAATTCGAGCTCCCACGTCGGACTCTGTGCTGGCATCTCTGAGCTTGGAGCCTGCTTCAGATTCTGGGTTTCCCTCTCTCTCTGCCCCTTTCCTGCCCCTGTCTCCCTTCTCAAAAATAAATTTAAAATTTATTTTAATTCAACAAAGAAATTAAAATTATATGTTAAAACATTGATTTAAGACAAAAAAGGCAGAAAAGACCAGAGACCCCCCAAAATCTCAAAAAAAAAAACATAATATGAAAACATACAGCAAAAGGCAGCATAAATCTAAACATAATATGATAAAAAGTGTTTACGAATCTACAGCTACTTTCATACCTAATTGTGATTGACTAAATGTTGTTCTCCCTAAGATCTGGAACACAGAAAAGATGTCTGTTCTCACCATTTCTTGTCCAACATTTTTCTAAAGATTCTAGCCAGTGCAAAAAGCCAATTAAATAGCACCCAGATTGGAAACCAGTAAAGTGCCTCCATCCACTGATGAAATAATCTCATATGTAAAAATATCCTAAGGAATCTAAAAAAACCACTGAGCACCTGGTTGGCTCAGTTGGTCTGACTCTTGATATCAATTCATGTCATATTCTCATGATTCATGAGTTTGAGCCCCACATCAGGCTCCACGGTGATGGTGTGGAGCCTGCATGGGATTCTCTCTCTCCCTATCTCTGTCCCCCCCTTGCTTGCATTCTCTCTCTCTCTCCATCTCAAAATAAATAAATAAATT
The DNA here is from genome assembly GCF_007474595.2 of Lynx canadensis. NCBI lineage: Eukaryota > Metazoa > Chordata > Mammalia > Carnivora > Felidae > Lynx > Lynx canadensis. The sequence goes on along the minus strand of NC_044312.2, from coordinate 50,440,391 downwards.
TTTTAAAAATATCTTTTGGGGCACCTGGGTGGCGCAGTCGGTTAAGCGTCCGACTTCAGCCAGGTCACGATCTCGCGGTCCGTGAGTTCGAGCCCCGCGTCAGGCTCTGGGCTGATGGCTCGGAGCCTGGAGCCTGTTTCCGATTCTGTGTCTCCCTCTCTCTCTGCCCCTCCCCCGTTCATACTCTGTCTCTCTCTGTCCCAAAAATAAATTAAAAAAAAAACGTTGAAGAAAAAAAAAATTAAAAAAAAAAATCTTTTAAAAATTTATAACACTACTAAAACTATTAAGCAAACTTAGCAAGGTCACAAGATACACAATCAATATTCAAAAACATTAATTTTATTTGAGATACTATCACCCAAAAATTTAAAAGTTAGATTATCTTTGAAATATAACAAAATATTTAGATAGATATTATGAAAGTGAAAGACCTGCACATGTAAATATAAAAAAGTATTGCTAGAAAAATTTAAAGTGGCACTAAAAATGGAACAAAGTACTATATGTGGAGATTGGCACATTCCATCATTTTAATATGCACTTGTCTCCAAATAGATAAGCAGACCCATTGTAATGTCTATCAAAGTTCCAGTGGCATTTTTGTTGAAAGGTATAAACTCTTCCTAAAATTTGAGTGGCAAAAGGATTAAAATATCGAAAACATTTTTGAAAAAGAAGAATATAATTATAGGAATTACATTATCCAATTTGAAAACTCAGTATTTTCAATGAAAGCCTCATAATTTATGTAAAAATCAACTCAAATGAGATCTTAGAATTAAGTGTAAAATGTAAAACTATTAATCTTTCAGGAGAAAACATAAAAAATATCTCCATTAGCTAGAGTTAGATTAAGAGTTATTAGTCATGACACCAAAAGTAAAATACATAAAAGAAAATATCAACAAATGGGACTTCATCAAAATTAAAATAAATACTTCACAAAAATAGTTTAAGAGAAAGAACAAGCCATAGACTAGGAGAAAATATTTGCAAATCATAAAGTCAACAAAGGAATTATATTCAGATTATATTAAGAAGTCTGTAATCTCAACTATAAGAAAGTATGTAATTCAATTAGAAAATGGGTAAAATAGGGGCGCCTGGGTGGCGCAGTCGGTTAAGCGTCCGACTTCAGCCAGGTCACGATCTCACGGTCCGTGAGTTCGAGCCCCGCGTCGGGCTCTGGGCTAATGGCTCAGAGCCCGGAGCCTGTTTCCGATTCTGTGTCTCCCTCTCTCTCTGCCCCTCCCCCGTTCATGCTCTGTCTCTCTCTGTCCCAAAAATAAATAAAAACGTTGAAAAAAATTTAAAAAAAAAAAAGAAAGAAAATGGGTAAAATACTTGAACAGGCACTTCACCCAAAAGAACATATGGATAGTAAGATGAAGATATGAACATCATTAGGCACTAGAGAGAGGTGCAGATTAAGTGTTCAATGACATACTACTGCATTCCTATCAGGATTTTTGTAATAACAATTCTACGTGCTGATGAGGATATGGAGCAACTGGATCTCTGAAACACTGATGATGAAAATGCAAAATGTAACAGCCACTCTCAAAGACAGTTTAGTTGTTTATTATAACGTCAAATACGCATTTACCATATAATCCAGCAACCTTCTCTTGGATGTTTACTCCAGAGCAGAAGTTGGCAAACTTTTTCTGTAAAGTACCAGATACTAAATATCTTCAGTTGTGTGAGCCAAAAACTATCTGTATCACATACTCATCATTTTTCCAAAGCTTTAAAAATATAAAAATAATTTTTACATTTGTGTGAACATGTTTTCATTTAATGTGGGTTAATATCTAGATGTAGAATTGGTAAATCACATGGTAAAATATATTTATTCAAGAAAATGTCAGATTGATTCCAAAGTAGACCCATATTTCAATCCTCCTAGTAAGTAACATATGCAGTGTATGAGGGTTCAACTTTCTCCTAACCCACCCCAATACCTGGCATTGTCGTTCTTTTTGATTATGGATACTCTAGTGAGTGTAGGGTTTATCAAAAAAGAAAAAAAAAAGGTTGAGGCACAGATTCCTCCTGCAGGTCATAGTTTGTTGACCCCTACACTACAGAAACAAATACTTATTTTTTTATGTTTATTTATTTATTCTGAGAGAAAGAATCCCAAGCACACTTTTCACCATCAGTGCATCTCTACACGGGACTTGAACTCATGAACTGATGAACCATGAGATCATGACCCATGAGATCATAACCTGAGTGGAAATCAAAAATCGGATGCTTAACCAACTCAGCCACTTAGGTGCCCCCAGAAACAAACACTTACATTCACACAAATTTCTGTATACAAATAAATAACATTATTTATAATAGCCAGCAACTGAAACCAACTCAAATGCTCTGAAGTTTTTATGGTTAAGCAATCTATGATTATCCATACATTGGACTCAGCAATTAAAGGAAAACAGAACCATTGATGTGCACAACAACCTGGATGGATCTCAAGAACATTATAAGTGAAAAAGGTCAATTGAAAAGGTTACATACTATAGGATTGCATTTATATAGCATCTGTGAAATGAAAAAAAATTATGTGATGAAGACCAACTGAATGGTTTCTAGGGGTTAGGGTTGTATGAGAATATAATGGGGTACCACTATGGCATTTCTTTGTGATGATGGAATAGTTCTGTTTTCTGACTGCAGTGAAAGGTTACACTAATCATTAGCTGTATAAAATTTTACAGAACTGCATTCCAAAAAAAAAAAAAGCGTGCATACAAATATAGTGAAATTCAATAAGATGTGTAAATTAGTTAATTTTATTGTACCAATTTCAAAGTCCTGGCTTTAATAACTGTGCTATAGTTATGTATGGTGTTGTATTTGAGGAAGCTGGATACAGGGTACAGGGAATCTCTGTCCTGTTTTTACAACTTCAATGTGAACCCAAAATCATTTCAAAATTAGGTACCATTTAAAAATGAAAAATAATGATGCAGTACCTGAGTGGCTAAGTCGGTTAAGCATCTGACTTCAGCTCAGGTCATGATCTCACAGTTGGTAGGTTTGAGCCCCACGTTAAGCTGTGTGCTGACAGCTCAGAACCTGGAGTTTGCTTCAGATTTTGTGCTCTCCCTCTCTCTCCCTGCCCCTCCTCTGTTCATGCCCTATCTCGCTCTCAAAAATAAATAAAAATTTAAAAAATAAAAGTAAAAATGAAAAGTAATGAGATCCTATTATATACTCACCAGACTATAATAAAAAATATGGCAATGCCAAGCACTGGAGAGAGTTAGGATAAACTAGAACTCTCATATTTTACATATATTGCTCATGGGAATGTAAAATGAAACTTCTTTGGAATTAATTTGTCACTTTCTTAAGTAAACACACATTTACCATGTTACCTACTAATTCCACTTGTAGATATTTACCTAAATTAAATGGAAACATATGTTTACACAAAGAATATGCATAAATGTGTATGAATATACATAGCAGCCAAAACCTAAAAACAAGACAAATATAAAACAACCGATGAAAGGACAAATATGACATGTAGCTCCATAATGGAATACTACTCAGCAATATAAAGAAATCAACTACATATTCATGAAATGATATAAATGAATATAAAATCATTATGCATAGTAAAAGAAACTAGACACACATATGATTCCTTTCAAATAAAATTTCTAGAAAAGCAAAATCTATAGGACAGAAAGCATATGCGTTTTGCTGGAGGAGACAATCATCTAAAAACAGAAATAAGGAAACTTTTCTTTTTTTATGTTTATTTATTTTTGAGAGAGAGAGAGACAGAACATGAGCAGGGGAGGGGCAGAGAGACAGGGAGACACAGAATCCAAAGCAGGTTCCAGACTGATCTGTCAGCACAGAGCCTGCTGTGGGGCTCAAACTCATGAACTGTGAGATCATGACCTGAGTCTGAGCCAAATCCGATGCTTAATTAACTAAGCCACCCAGGTGCCCTGATGAGGAAAATTTTCTAATGACAGAAGTGTTCCAAAACATTGAGAAGATGGTTATACAGATGTATAAATTTACTAAAAATTCATCAAACTGTACACTTTCAATGAGTACTCTTTATGTATATAATTATACACTTATAAATCGGTTTTGAAAAAGTAAAAAACCTGTTAATACATTATACCATATTAACAAATTTAAAGAAAAATTATTGTATTAATAGATACAGAGAAAAACTCAATAATATTATGGACTATTCATGATTTTAAAAGTAATTTGAATGAATGAGGAATATACTTGATGGTATCTACAAGCTACTATGAAGGTTTTAGGCAAATATATATGAGTAAGACAGCAGTAGAACTGTCTCTTGAGTCATAAACCCAGTTTTCCAAGCAGTATCTATCTTGTCACCTTTTCTTTAGTTTCCTTTCCTCGCCACGGTTTCAATCCCTCTATTAGTCAATATCCTTGGTAGCCAAAAACAAGCAAATAAACAATATTTATGTGTGAATATATGGCCATATACACATATGTGTTTGTATGTACACAAACATACATAGTATAATTGTGTGTATATACATACACAAATATATACATATATATAATATATATTGCTTTACTTTCAATATGTGAATTTTGTATGTTGAATATTCAATTCTATGAACCAACTAGGCCCTCTGATGTTTATCTCTTTGTTATTAATTACTCAGGAGTATTTTACAGCAAGCTCAGACATACTAAGATGAAAAATATCAGTGCAAAATATAGAGCAGCTTAACTGAGTATTTTCATCTCTATTTTTCACATAACAATACAAAGATATGGATGTTAAATAATTTACTGAGATCACTTGCTGTATTACCAAGGTCAGCCAGATAGAAACAATGGCCAGGATTAGGCCCAGGATGGACTAGCTCCAACAACATGGCTCTGAGTAGGACCAGGAAGATTCTGCAAGTACCCAGCTAGAGTCAAAGCTTGTTCTAACCCATCCATTTAGATCTGACCTATCTACACTATTACTAGACATAAAAGATAAATTCAATCAACATTATTTTCACAAACTTTGCTGCCTGTTGGAGCACTATGTTCCTACCTTTGGAAGGAGTAGGCAGTCAAGCAGCAACATTTCTACTGCCTAGGAGTCAGCATAAATCATGACAGTATAAAATGTCAGAATTTAAATTTACAAAGAGGAAAGGGCCTAATTTGCAATTTCTTTATCTCAGATATCATGATGTATCAGGACACCCATAATTGGTTTCACATTGAATTTCATAACTGAAAGCATCTGGGCTCACTCCCTTGGTGACCAATAAGAGCAATTTCTGAGGCTGGGACAAATTGCCTCTTTAAGAATAACAGCAGCGGTCTCTGTGATCTATAAAAGTGTCTTCCCCTTTAGCCTAGGAGAATATTCATGCCACAGGAAAGCAGAGACAAGGGCATTATGGGAGGTATGGCTCTTGTGGAAAACCAACTGTTCCCCATTTATCTTTTTAGTAGCCAATGCACCATACAGCTGTTCCTTCCCATCCTCCTGATTAGACACACTTGCCCGCTGTATACATACCTGATCATTAGATACATTCATCAGTATGTGAGAAGTTCTTTTTTCACATTATTTCCCTGTAACCTCAAGGGTAAACCCTTTCCAGAGACTCAGTATATGAAAAAACATATTGGTAACTATACTGAGAGTCAGGAAGAAAAATTCATAGACCTGGACCTTCTAGTAGTATGTTATGTATTCTAGGACTGTAAGCTTAAAATGAGAGGGGTTATCTGGATGATCTTACCACTCTAAGTGCTCTGAATCTCTATTTTCTTCCTCTTAATTTTATACTAATAAGCTGTAATTATTAGAAGCAATCCCATCATGTTTAATCAAAAATTGCAAAAAGAACCTTGCCATGTAAGTGTCTCTGAAATATGACTCTCTGGCTCAGATCTCCATTAAAAATTTAGAACAATTCTTCAAATTGCCTATGAGGGTTATAACACTATGTTCTGTAACCTTGCAAATATATCATAAAATATCTTTCCCATTAATATTGGGCCTTTTAAAGCCAATGCATTTCCACATGTTTTCACTAAATTTAACAAATCACTGAATGTTAATTAAACCACTGCTATTTTTCCAACACCAAGATCATTATTTTGGTGAATACAGAAAAACTGGTAATCATTTTCTGCCCTCTTCCTGAACTGGCCTGTGAAAAACTGAGCTCATAGTAAGAAATAACACTGAAAATTCCACCTCCCTCAAATCCTTCCATAAAGGATTTAGAACCTTCTATGGTTCTAGTTAAATGAAATGGATAAACATAAGATTCATGTCTTTTCTAGAGGTGCCTGGGTGGCTCAGTTGGTTAAGTGTCCAACTCTTGGTTTTGGCTCAGGTCATGATCTCACAGTTTCTGAGGTCAAGTACCATTGGGCTTTAAGCTGACAGTGCAGAGATTGCTTGGGATTCCCTCTCTCCTACTCTATCTACCCCTCCCCTGCTCTCTCTGTCTCTCAAAATAAATTAAAAAAAAACATTTAAAAGTTTCATTCCTTTTCTTGCTTCTGTGTCCAACAAATTACTGAGGAATTCAAGATATATTTCAAAAGTCAAAATTTAATCTAAGAGATTGTAGAGAGTAGGAACTAGATATTTGACCCTCAAGAGACAATTTTATAATCAGCTTATGGAGGTAAATATACATAAAACAAAATTGTTATTAAAAGTGGTACATTTTTGTGTATGACTTGATGAATTTGGCCAAATGTATAAAGTAATGTAATTATCCCCTGATAAGGATACAAAACATTTCTATCACTCCAAACAATTTCCTTATGTCCCACTGTAGTCAATGCCCTCCCTCTACCACCCACCCCTTGAAATCATTGATCCTCCTTCTTTTTCCAGTTTTGAGTCTTCCAAATTTTCATATGAATACAGTTTTCAATGTCTGGTATTAAACTCTTAGGACTCATTTATGTTTTGTATATGTCAGTGGTTCATCCATCTTTATTGCTAAGTAGTATTCTATTTATGGATATGCCACATTTAGTTTATTCATTCCCTATTTGATGGACATTTAGATTGCTGTCCAGTTTGAACATGTTATGAATAAAGTTGTTATGAATAATTTAATGCAAGTCTTTGTGTTAAGATATATTTTCATTTAAATTCAGTAAATAACCAGGAATAGAATTGCTGGGTCATATTGCAAGTACATGCTGAGTGTGTGATATCCACCAAAGTTAGATATTAAATTGGACATATTGAATTTATTAAGCAAAAGCAATCTTCACTATCATATACTTTCTTACCACATTTTCAAAGAAAAATTGACTAGATTTAATATTCATATTCTGGGATCATTTAAAGCCTATGTCTTAAACAAGATATACTTTTTTCAAAGTAGATTTAAAATTCTGATTTCACTGTAAATTTAAATCTAATTATAACAATTTAAAAAGTAATTGAAAAATTACTTAATGTTAAATTAATATTCATTTACATGAGATTTCATTTATAAAAATTTCCAAAAACAAATGCACAGGGTTACTTTTTAAAATCTGTGCTTGGACTTTTTTTTCCCAATTACCTATTTTCAGTTTATTTAATCTTTAATAATGTCTTACTTTAAAAGATATAGCAATTAAAACTTATACTCCCTTCTACCATATCTATCTCAATTATAACTTTTTATTAATTATAGAACTATCTAATATTGCCGAGGTTCATAACATTATAAAAATTCAATGGTTAGAAAATGAAAATCTTATACAAGGAATGAAGATGTTTGGCCCCAGGCTTCTTTATAGCAATTCTAAGTGCCTAAATAAAATGGAGTATAATCTATCTCAGTGGCTTGGTTATGCAAATGGAAAGTTATAAATCAGACACTTTATGTTATATGATCTCTGTGAGCCACCCTTAAAAAATATAGCAAAATTCAAAATTGGTGATGAACTTTGGCAGATTAAAAGATGAATGACTATGTCAAAATGTATGGGGTAGAGGGGCGCCTGGGTGGCGCAGTCGGTTAAGCGTCCGACTTCAGCCAGGTCACGATCTCGCGGTCTGGGAGTTCGAGCCCCGCGTCGGGCTCTGGGCTGATGGCTCAGAGCCTGGAGCCTGTTTCCGATTCTGTGTCTCCCTCTCTCTCTGCCCCTCCCCCGTTCGTGCTCTGTCTCTCTCTGTCCCAAAAATAAATAAACGTTGAAAAAAAAATTTAAAAAAAAAAGAAAAAAAAAACAAAATGTATGGGGTAGAAGTGGAACCCATGGAAATAGAGATCAAACAGCAATGAAGAATTATGACTATAGAACTGAGTTTAAGGTAATTTTAAAATCTCTACTGGTGTTCACTTAGCTATAACATCTTTAATATAATTCTTTTAAATTCTTACCACAGCTCCCTTTATGTAATAGCTAGCTATATTTTTTGTGTGTCTGTTTCTTATTCTTACACTAAATTTACAGAAAGTTCACACTATACTAGACGCTGCTGGGTATGGGTAATACTAATAAGAAAAAAAACAATGGGACATGTTCAGAACCTAGTGGCAATGAGATAATATAGAAAAGAATTTATCTTTTGTATTTCATACAGAGACCCTTATACATTATGTTTCTCCCTCTTTAACCAAAACACAGTATTACTTATAGAACTCTGGAGAATAGAGCATATATATAGAAATTGGTAAAAAGGCCTATAATTCATATAGAAATTCATGAGACCAAAAATACCCAAAAAAATCTTGAAAAAAAAAGAACAAATTTGAACAACTCCTACTTTCTAACTTCAAAACTTGCTACAAATCTATAGTAATTAAGACAGTGTGATACTGGCATAGGACTTGACAAATATGTCAATGGTTTTGAATGGAGCTCAGAAATAAACCATTACATTCATGGTCAGTTAGCTTTTCACTAATATAATTCAATGAGGAAAGAATATTCTTTCAACACATGGTTCTAGGACAATTGGGTATCTACATGCAAAAGAATGAAGTTGGACCCCTAACTCATACCATACCCCAAAATTATTCAAAATAAATCATCAGCAAAGTAAAAGAACCAAAAGTATAAAACGCTTAGAGTAAATCATAGGAATAAATCTTTTTGATCTTGGGCCACTAGAAGTGACAGACCTAGTTTTGATACATATTAAGCTCAGTGTTTAAGTTTTACATTCAGATTCTAGAGCTTTTTGACAACTGACTTAGCCTACTTTCTACTAAAGAAAAAGATAAAATGTCAGAGGCATTAATACTGATGCAAATAAATGCCAGTTAAGCTTGCCTGTAAATAAAGTTAAATTTCTCTTAATCTCCCACTTATTTCTGAAAAAGGAAGATATGTTACAGGATCCACAAATATGTGATATGCTTTATATATTAAATATCATATAACTATGAATGGTTTATCCTATTTTCTCACTTTAAAAAAGATAGGCTAAAAAAATCAAAGAGAATGGATGCTTTACAAGTCACCTAAGCTCTTTGGGCCTAACCATAACCCATACCTAAGTGACTCAACTGCCAAGATGGGATTTTTGTTTATTTATTTATTTTGAGAGGTGTGAGGGAAAGACACAGAGAGAGGGAGAGAGAGAATCTCAAGAAGGCTCCATGCTATCATTGTGGAGCCTGACATCAGGCTCAATCTCAAAAACTGTGAGATTATGACCTGAGCTGAAATCAAGAGTCAGTCGGATGCTTAACCAACTGAGCCAGCCAGGTGCCACCTCCCCCACACCCCGGCCAGTTGGTCTTTAAAAATAGGTCCTGTCTGATGTCAAATCCTTCTTTTTTCCAATAGTATACTATTGATCAGAAAACACATTTATGCCTATGTCTTCTGATATATATGTCTGAAGGTATTTTTCTTGAGGAAAATATTCCCTCATTCATTGAGTTTTATTATTATATTAAAATAAACTGAGAAAAACAAGTATCAGGATACTTAGAATCCTGAGTTGCCATCACCTATGGTGATCCCTCTTCCTTCTCCTCCCCTTTTCCTCCTCCTTCTTTTTCTTTTCCTCTTCCTCCTCCTCTCCCCCCTCCCCCACCCCTCCTTCTCCTTCTCCTCTTTCTCCTCCTCCTCTTCTCCTTCTTCTTCTTCTTCTTCTTCTTCTTCTTCTTCTTCTTCTTATTATTATTATTATAAGAGGTTGAAAAATAACTAGTACAGTGCAATTCCATGAAAGCCAAGAGATAAATAAAAAGTATAAAGTTATATATACTAAATTCAGTGTATAAGACGATACACAGAAATTAAGGCTATCAGAAAACAAGTATACCTAATAAGGCTATTAGTGTCTTAACAGAGACAAGTCAATGGTTAGGGAATAATAAGAAAAGTATACCACAAAGTAAAGATTTAGAGGTAGTTGCTATAAACTATGCTAAAAACAAACAAACAAAAAATTCCTACTTAGTGTAGTTGCTGGTCTTTTTTTTTTTTTCTTTTGAAACCTCTGAAAATCTACACTCTAAGAATATAAGAAGTCAGAAATAGAGGCCAGGGCTCATAATGCCTAAAATTCAATCAAACTATATCAATCCCACACTGGATCAGATCAATCCACCCCTAATCTAACTGCCAGTCAGAAGAAAATTAAATCCTCTCCTGAGGAATGTAATATCCAGGTCCTCTATAATTTTTAATATAATATCTAGCATTAGTTAATATTGTCAGAAGGCATAGAAGTAAGGTCAATTGAAAGAAAATCAATGGGAAAAAAACATGATAGAAATATGTCCATAGGTAAATTAATATATTAGAGTTATAGCTATGGTCTTACACATGCATGTATTTAATATATCCAAGAAAAATACACAGTGAAATGGAGACATTGACCATTGAAATATGTTTTAATCAAAGGGAAATTGTAGAAATAAAAGATATATATATATTATTAAAATTAAAAACTCAAAAATAAATTTAATAACATGTTGAACACAGAAAATAAGCAATAAAGTAAAAAAGAAAACAAAGTTTGAAATCACAGAAAAGGACAAAAAGACAAAATAGATACAGATTTAGGGGAACATTATATATACATATATACAAACATATAACATGAATCACAAACAGAGGAAATAGTATAGGGTAGAATGAAGAAGAAGCTATAGTAAAAAAAAAAAAAAAAAGGTAGTGTCCAAAATTTTTCAAAAGTGAGGTATAACATCAAGATTCAAGATTTTAAAAGGAATATGCAATTTAATACATAATTAATATGTAATTTCATAATAAACAAGAAAAACCTACATGTTATCGTATATCATGACAGAGAGAAAAATCTTCAAAACAGCCAAATTAGACCTCAGGGGAAAATGGCAGAGTATGAGGACAGTAAACTTACCTCATCCCATGGACACAACCATATAACATTCATGTAAGTGTAAATATCCCAGAAAATGACCTGAAGACTGGCAGAAAAAAAACTCCACAACTAAATGTAGAGAAGAGCCCACATCAAAGAATGTAGGAAGGGCAGATAGGCAATGGGAATGTAAAACACCATGGGTCTGGCCACCAGAGAGAGGGACCTGCAGGTACAGAGAGAGTTGAGAAACAGACTATAGCACCAGTGACCTTGCATGGGGAAGACAAACCCCCATAGCATTTGGCTTCGCAAATGAGAAGGGGTGAATTTGAATTTCATGAGTTCTTAAACCATAAGGACTTAAAGCCTGGAACTTTAAAAATGGGTGGGCTTAGCTCTGATAAAGCCCAGAGGGTGATAGAAAGCTATGCCCCAGCCCATAAGGAGACAGCATGACAAACAGCCAGTAGAGGTATAGCATGGAAGCAGCAGTTTGAAAAACACCTGAGGCATACAGAAGGGAAAGTTAGCTACTAATCACATATTCCCTGGAGGTATTCTCTAGGAACAAAGGAGATGGCAGGTGCCATTTGCCTCTCCCACCCCATCCCTGAGCATAAACACAGGGCTACCTGTGGGGAACCAATGTTAAGCTAGCACTCACTACTAACTTGCTCATTTTGTGCCCTACCCTCTCCAGCTGGGCTTGTCTCAGTCCCAGAGATGCAAGTACCATACCCACCAGAAGACATACATAAACCTTGCCAATACTGCAACTCACTACTTCCTGAAGAGTACACACTTGTTAAAACTGCAACCCCTGCCTGACTGCAGGTGTTATGTGGAGTAGCCCAATTGCCACGTTTCCACAGCAGCTGCATATCTCCTGTGAAACAGCACCAGTGCACACAACTTATGGACCCCACCCACAGACACTTCACACAGTGGTCCAGCTGCCCTGATCTCTGCAGTGGCTGCATGTACCCTGTGGAAGAGGACCAACGCCACCCCATTAAGAATGCATGTTCCACCAACTACTTTCAAGAGCAAGAGTCATAGCTGACTTTCCTAACACACAGAAGAGAGACAGACAGTTAGGCAAAATTAGAAGACAGAGAAAGATGTCCCAAATGAAACAACAGAACAAATTCATAGCAAGAGACCTAAGTAAAATGGAGATAAGTAATATACCTGATGGAGAATTTAAAGTAATGATCATAAAGATACTCACTGCTCTTGATAAAAAAATAGAAGACATCAGTGAGACACAACACAGAAATAAAAAAGAATCAGAGACCAAGGACATAATAATTGAAATTAAAAATACACTTGATGAAATAAATAGACACCAGAGGAACAAATTAATGACCTGGAAGACAGAGTAGTGGAAAGTAATCAATCTGAGCAAGGTGAGAGAAAAAAAGAATTATGCAAAATGAGAAGAGACTTAGGGCACTCAGTGACATCATCAAATGGAATATCATCTGTATTATAGGGATGCCGAAGAACAAGAGAGAGAAAGAGGGCAGAAAATTATTTGAAGATATAATAGCTTGAAAACTTCCCTAATCTGGGAAACAGATATCCAGACCCAAGAGGCACAAAGATCCCCCAACAAAGTCAACCCTAGGAGGTTCACGCCAAGACATAAGGGAATTAAAATGTCAAAGCATACAGATGAAGAAAAGAAAAAATAAAAGCAGCAAGAGAACAGTTACATACAAGAGAAACTCCATAAGTTTAACAACATATTTTAGAACAGAAACTTTGCAGGCCAAAAGGGAGTGACATGATATATTCAAAGTGCTGAAAGGGAAAAATGTGCAGCTAAGAATACTCTAAGGATAGAGTATTCCTGTAAGGCTATCATTCAGAACTGAAGGAGACATCAAGAGTTTCTCAAACAACGAAAACTAAAGGAGTTCACCACTAAACCAGCCCCATAAAATATTAAAGGAGACTCTTGAGTGGAAAGGAAAGAACATAAGTCAGAATACGAAGAGTAACAAATACAAACCTAATAGTAACCACAAACCAACACCAGTAATAGGTATGCAAAGAATAAAGAGAAAGGAATCCAAGTATATCACTAAAGAAAGCCAACAAATCATGAAAGAGAGCAAGAAAGATCACAGAATAACCACAAAAAGTAACAAATGACAATAAATACTATATATCAGTAATTTAAATGTAAATGGACTAAAAACTCCAATCAAAAACATTGAATGATAGAGTGGATTAAAAAAAAAAGACCCATCTATGTGCTGCCTACAAGAGATTTATTTCAGACCTGAAGACACCTGCAGATGAAAGTGAGGGGATATATTGGGGTGCCTGTGTGGCTCAGTCCATTAAACGTCCAATTTCAGCTCAGGACATGATCTCCTGGTCTGTGAGTTCAAGACCCACATCAACTCTGTGCTGACAGCTCAGAGCCTGGATCCCGCTTCAGAATCTGTGTCTCCCTCTTTCTCTCTGCCCCTTCCCCATTCGTGCTCTGTCTCTCTCTCTTTCCCTCAAGTAAATAAACATTAAAAGAAAAAAAGAAAGTGAGGGGATATACACATATTTATCATACCAATGGATATCAAAAGAAAACCTGGATAGCAAAACTTATATTGGACAAAATAAACTTTAAACAAAGACTAACAAGAGAAAAAAGAAAGACACTGTATAATAATAATGGGTACAATTCAACAAGAATGTATAACAATTATAAATATTTATGCACCCAATGTGAAAGCACCCCAAATACATAAAACAGTTAATGACAAATAGAGGAACTGATCAATAGTAATACAATAAACGTGAAGGATTTTAACACACTAAACACACCAATGGACAGATCACCTAAGCAGAAAATCAACAAAGACTAGATGGACTAAGAGATATAATCAGAATATTCCATTCTAAAATTTTTTCAATGTTTATTTATTTTTGAGAGAGAGAGAGAGACAGAGAGAGAGAGAGACAGAGGATAAGCAGGAGGGAGGCACAGAATCTGAAGCAGGCTCCAGTCTCTGAGCTATCAGCACAGAGCCGGATGTGGGGCTTGATCCCATGAACAGTGAGATCATGACCTGACCTGATGTTGGACACTTAACCAACTGAGCCACCCAGGTGCCCCTCAGATCATTCCATTCTAAAACAGCAGAAGACACATTCTTTTCAAGTGCACATGGAATATTCTCAAGAACAGTAGACAAATTAGGCCACAAAACAAGTCCCAACTAATTAAAAAGATCGAAGTCATGCAATGCATCTTTTCATATTTGTTTGTTTGTTTATCTATTTATTTTGATGGAGAGACAGTGAGCAGGGGAGGGACACAGAGAAAGTGAGAGAGAGAATCTCAAGCAGGCTCTGTGCTGTCAGCATGGAGCTCAACGTGGGGTTTGATATCATGAAACTTCAGATCAGGACCTTAGCTGAAATCAAGAGTCAGACACAACCAAATGAGCCACCCAGTCACCCCCATACACATCTCTTCTGACCACAACACTATGAAACTATAAATCAACCACAAGAAAAAATCTGGAAAGAGCACAAATACATGAAAGTTCAATAAAATGTAACTAAACAATGAACAAATCATGAAGAAATCAAATAGTAAATCAAAAGTTAGATAGAAACAAATGAAAATGAAAACACAATGGTCCAAAACCTTTGGGATCAATGCAGCAAAAGCAGGTGTAAGAAGGAAGATTACAGTAATATAGGCCTCCTGCATGAAGCAAGAAAAATCTCAAGTAAACTACCTAACCTTACATTGAATTGTGCTAAAAAAAGAAGAAGAAGAAGAAGAAGAGAAAAAGATGAAAAAGAAGAAGAAGAAGAAACAAAACCCAAGACCAGCATAAGGAAGGAATGATAAAGATTAGGACAGAGAAAAATGATACAGAAAATAAACAATAGAACCGATCAATGAAAACAGGAACTGCTTCTTTGAAACGATCAACAAAATTGACAAAGCTCTAGCCAAATTCATGAGAGAGAGAGATAGGGAGTGGGGTGGACTCAAACAAAATCACAAATGAAGGAGGAGAAATAACAACCAACACCAGAGATATACAATCAATTCTGAGAGGACTATTTTGAAAAATTATATGCCAACAAACTGGACAACCTAGAAGAAATGGATGAATTCCTAGAATCATACAACCTACCAAAATTGAAGCAGGAAAAAAATAGATAATTCAATAGATAATTGAAGCGGGGAAAAAATATCAATTACCTGCATTAAAATTGAATCAGGAATCAAAAAACTACCAAAAAAACAAAAGTCCAGGACCAGATGGCTTCAAAGTGAATTCTACCAAACATTTACAGAAGAACTTATTCTTCCCAAACTATTCCAAAAACTATAAGAGGTAGGAAAAATTCCAAATTTATTCTATGAAGTCAACATTACCCTGACACCAAAACCAGACAAAGATATCACACACAAAGAAGAGAACTATAGGCCAATATCTCTGATGAACATAAATGCAAACATTCTCAACAAAATAGTAACAAATTGAGTCCAACAGTACATTAAAAAAATCATTCACCACAATCAAGTGGATTTATTCTTGGAATGCAAGCGTGGTTCAATATTCACAAATCAATCAACATGATATATCACATCAATAAGATAAAGGATAAAAAACATATGATCATTTTAACAGGTGAATTTAAGCATGTGACAAAGTACAACTACCATTCATGATAAAATCCCTCAACAAAGTAGGTACAGAGGGAACATACCTCATCATAATAAAAGCCATATATAAAAACCCACAGCTAACCTCACACTCAATGGGGAAAAACTAGAGCTTTCCCCTAAGATCAGGAATAAGACAAAGATGTCCATTCTCACCACTTTATTCAACATAGTACTGGAAGTCCTAGCCACAGCAATCACAATAAAAGAAATAAAAGGCATCCAAATGTAAGAAGAAATAAAACTCTCACTATTTACAGATGACACAATACTATACATAGAAAAACCATAAAGACTCCACCAAATAACTACTAGTACTGATAAACAAATTCAGTAAATTGAAGGACACAAAATCAACAAACAAAAATCTATTGCATTGCTATTCACTTTAATGAAGCAACAGAAAGAGAAATTAAGAAAACAATCCCATTTACAACTGCAACGAAAAGAATAAAATACCTAGGAATAAATTTAACCAAAGAAGTGAAAGACCTTACTATGATAACTATAAAACATTGATGAAAGAAAGACATAAATAAATGTAGACATTCCATGTTCATGGAGTAGAAGAAAAAATATTGATAAAATGTCTATACTACCCCAAGCAATTACAGATTTAATGCAATCCCTATGAAAATACCAATAGCATTTTTCACAGACTTATAACAAACAATCCTAAAATTTGTATGGAGCCATAAAAGACTCTCTGAACAGACAAAGCAATTCTGAAAAGAAAAACAAAACTGGGGTATCACAATTCCAGATGTCAAGTTATATTACAAATTTGTGGTAATAAAAACAGTATGCTACTGACACAAAAACAGACAAATAGATCAAGAGAACAGAGTAGTAAATCCAGAAATAAACCCACAATTATATGGTAAATTAATCTTTGACAAAGAAGGAATGAATATCCAATGAGAAAAAGTCTCTTCAACAAATGGTGTTGGGATAACTGGACAGCTATATGCAAAAGAATGAAACTGGATGACTTTCTTTTTTTTTTAAGTTTTATTTATTTATTTTGAGAGAGAGAGCTGGGGTGGGGCAGAGAGAGAGAATCCGAAGCAGACTCCATGCACAGCATGGAACCCAATGCAGGGCTTGATCCCACAACCATAAGATCATGACCTGAGCCAAAATCAAAAGTTGTACACTTAACCAAGTGAGTCATCCAGGTGCTCCTGGACCATTTTATTAAACTATAAACAAAATAAACTCAAAATGGTTTAAAGACCTAAATGTGATACTTGAAATCTTAAAAATCCTAGAACACAGGTAATAACTTATTTGATACTGGTTGTAGCACATTTTTCCAGATATATCTCCTGAGGCAAGGGAAATAAAAGCAAAAATAAACAATTGGGACTACATCAAAATAAAAGTTTTCTGCACAGCAAAGGTAACAATCAATACAGCTAAAAGCCTGGGGAATGAGAAAAGATATTTGCAAAATACATCCAATAAAGTGTTAGTATCCAAATATATAAAGAACTTAAACACTTGAACACCAAAAAAACACGAGTAATTTAGTTAAGAAATAGGCAGAAGACATGAATAGGAATTTCTCCAAAGAAGACATCCAGATGGCCAACACACTGATCTGCACCACTCATTATCAGGGAATACAGATTGAAACTACAATGAGATATCACTTTACATGGTCAGAATGGCTAAAGTCAAAAACACAAGAAACAACAAATGTTGGTGAGGATGTGGAAAAAAAGGAACCCTCTTGCACTGTTGGTTGGAATAGAAACTGGTGCAGCCACTGTGGAAGACAGTATGGAGTTTCTTCAAAAAGTTAAAAACAGAAGCATCCTATGATTCCATAATCACACTACTGGGTATTTACCCCAAAACTACAAAAACACTACTTCAAAAGGAAATAGGAACTCCTATGTTTCCTGCAGCATTATTTGCGATAGACAAATTATGGAAGCAGACCTAGTGTCCATCAATAGATGAAATTATAAAGAAGTGATAATATATATAGATATATATTTATCCATATATTTATATATATATTTAATATATATATTTATCCATATATATATATAATGGAATATTATTCAGCCAGAAAAAAGAATGAAATCTTGCCATTAGCAACAACATGGATGGAGCTGGAGATATTATCGTAAGTGAAGTCAGAGAAAAACAAATACCATGTGATTTCATTCATATCTGGAATTTAGTAAACAAAACAAATGAGCAAAGGAAAAAAAGAGGAAAATAGAGAGATCAACTAACAAACAGATTCTTAACTATGGACAACAAACTGATGCTTACCAGAGGGGAGGTGGGTTAGGGCCATGGGTGAAATAAGTGATGGGAGTAAAGGGTACATTTATCATAATGAGTACTGAGCAATGTGCAGAAGTGTTGAATCACTATACTGTACACCTGAAACTAATATAACACTGTTTATTACTATACTGGAATTAAAGAGTTAATTTAAAAAAAAACAGTAAGTAAAGATACATACAATTTTTGTTAAAAGAGCAACATGAAAGCATGAAGAAAAATGCAGAAAACTAGAAGATAAGGACTAGATTTGATACTGAAGGAGAAATATTTTTCATAAAAAAAACCCCTGCTACTAGCAAACTCAAACTAAAAGAATTCATTTCACTAAAAACTAATTTCACTAAAGGAAAAACTATTCAAGCAGAAAGAAAGCTATTCCACATAGAAATTTGTTGAGGTTGAAAAGAATAAAAATCAGAAAGAAAAATATGTAAGTGTATATAAATAAGTACTACTGTTAAAACAAATATTAATGTTTTGTAAGGCTAAAATATATGACAATATACACACAAGGTGAGGTAAATATAAATTAAATTCCATAAGAACTTTGTATTATCTAGAGAATAGTTAAAACATTCTAATTTAAAATAGGTCTAACAATTCAATATGAATGTGAAATCTGCCTTAGAAGGCAGGAAAATGATAAAAGTAAGATAAGCAGAGACAAATTATAAAACCATAGAGTAAAAGTTTGGTTAAACCAATATAAATCAGTAACTTAAAAATATGTATGAAAAGGAATTACACCAATTAAGCTTAAATGATAAAAGCTATAGGTTAGATCAAACAATATCCCATATACTGATAAGATTAAACTACAAACTATAAGTTTCTTTTTAAATATAACACTTTAAATATAAGGAAGTAAAAATATTAAAAGAAGAAAAAGACATACTTTTTAACACACTATTCTTTAAAAAATCAGCTTTGCAATTCGAATTACTTCAAGTAGTATGGATAGCACTGATTTTCAGACTTTCTCTAATCTGCTTCTTAAGCTATACATTTCCTCTAAGCATAGCTTCAACTGCATTCCACAAATTCTGATTATTTTATCACTTAGTCAAAATACTATCTTCTTTTGTTGGGATTTCTTCCTTTCACAGCATATTGCTTAATTTCCAAACACTAAGGATTTTTTTAAAATGTTTTTAATGTTATTTATTTTTGAGACAGAGAGACACGTACAGGGTGCAGTGGGGGTGGGGCCAGAGAGAGAGGGAGACACAGAACCCAAAGGAGGCTCTAGGCTCTGAGATGTCAGCACAGAGCCCGATGCAGGGGCCGAACCCACGAACCATAAAATCATGACCTGAGCTGAAGTCGGATGCTTAACTGAATGAGCCTCCCAGGCGCCCCTAAGGATTTTTTTATTATCTATTGGTATTGATTTCTAGCTTATATCTATTGAGGTCAGGGAAACATCACTACATACTTTCAATATTTTAAATACTGTTGAGATTTTTTGTCTTACCATATGGTTGATTCTGGTAAATACAGCAGCAATACTTGAAAATATATGTAGTCTGAAGTTGCCAAAGGGTAATAATCTATATATGTGAATTTGGAAAATGTATTAATCATGCTGTTCAAATTTGAATGTACACATTTCCTATGAATCTCTCAATTCTACCTTTAAATATAGTCATAAAGGGAATGTACATACACCTCATGGAATAGAAATGTACATGCATGCTTGCATACACAATGTCCATGCACACACACATGAGTTAGATAAATATAAATACATATGTATATGTATTTTTGTGTGCATATATATGGACATATATATATTGTTCATTGCAGCATATTTGTAATAGCAAAAGAGTGAAAACACCTCAAATATTCAAAAAGAGTAAAATATTTAAATCAATGAACACAAATAAAAACTACTATGCCCAATGATATGGATGAATTTCACAGCTATAAAATGTGTAAGCATCACACACAAATTCCTAAATATTGTGATTGAATTTACATAAAGTTCAAAACAAGCAAAATTAACCTAAGGTGATAGAAGTCAGAATATCATTGGGGGGGGCACAAGTGATCTTCTAGTGTTTTGGCAGCATTTTTTACCTTGATCAGGGTAAAGTCATCAAGCTACACACTATGATTTGTGCTTTGTCACATGTTATATTATACATCAATTTAAAGAAACTTTATTTTTAATTTTTGAAAAAAGCAGGTGAAATGCAGAATGTTGAAAATGAAGAGAAAGTCAACAATGCAGATGATACTAACCAGGTAAATATTTTTCTTTGAAATAATTGGGCCCTGTCTGATCCTCAGATTTATCTTTAATGTAAGTATGAGGTATTACTGATAATGGTATAGTGGAGGAACACAGGCTTCACGTGAAGAACTGAGATACTGCTCCATCATTACCAGCTTGGGTCTGAGTAAGTTCTTCATCTGTTATGTGTCTCTGAGAGCTATGCTTTGAAAGACACACAGAGGCAGAGGCACAGGCAGAGACATGGATTTAAATGCTCAGCATGATATCTAGATTATAGTGATCAGTGAAAATTTAATTTCTACCCTTCCTTATATCTATTTCACAGTAGGAGGCAATGAGACATGAAGGGTTGCATATCTTATTGTTGCTGTTGAGTAAGTAGTAGAGCCAGGATCAGAACTCAAACCTCCACAGCTAATACTTACACCTTCATCCTACTCAGGTTTTTTCACTTTTTTCATTTCTATAAGCAGTCATTGGCCAGAAGTGACCAACTTCTCCAAGTGGAAATGTCAGCTCAGAAAATGTTTTAAACCTCAAGCCCTGCCTTTCCTTCAAAATGAACACTTTTTAGCCTCATTAGAAATTATCATTTACAGGTAAAGGTCTTTTACTTGACCTATAGATAGGAAATTGAATTCCTGCCTTTTCTCATAATTCTGAGTATCAGCTTTTGTTTCATTACATTCATCTCCTTGGAAGAAGCCACTTCTGAAAGGATGTAGTCCAAGTTACCACATATCATGCAGTACTATGGTTATAACTTCCATGGAAAGTACATTCTCTGACCCACATTAGATAGAAATGATAGCTTCACAGAATAGATTTCCAGTACTTAGAGCCCTAATGAATCAAGGAGGATGGCTAAGGAACTTTTTTCCATTTCGTACCCATCTAATCATTTTTCACTGAACTTTCCCAGAAAACCCAGTATGGTTTTCTTCTTGGAACACTGTCTAACCAATCTAGGCTTAAGGGAAGTTCCATATTGCACAATATATGGTGACAATTCTTTGCAGAAGCAGCTGGACCACCATTAGTCCATGCATGCAGAAACATTCAGAATATTATCAAGTTACATAGATACTCCAAGAGAGAAAAGCTTCCTTTTTCTATTTCCTGTTTTGCTTGTCTCCAAATTAAGTGACTGTTTATATTTAGGTTGATAGTCCCTGATTTAGGTTTACTCAGTCAACAACTATGCAGGTTAAGGTAGGGGCAAGAATAGAGCACTGCATGAATAGTACTGGTGGAAGCTAACGGGTACCTGAACAAAGCTATACAGAGAAAATGAAAAACATGAACACAGTATGCACATGGAAGAAACTTAAATTCACTGTTATGAACCAAACGTTCTATCAGGCAGCTATCAAGAAAAACATCATCTTACGATGAGAAAACATGAGATCAATCGTTTTTCCCAATATCCCACATCTTTCTGTATGAAGGGGTAGGATCTCTGAGTTGTATCTTGTTCTTTTTATCTATAGGTCCTCAGGGATCCTGATACCACCTACACCCACATCCACCCGCCCTACACACTGTACAGAAACACAACTACTGATACCAATGATCCTTGGAAGCTCTACTGTCTTTGACTGAAACAACCCTCAAAAGAGAAGTAAACCTGTGTTTTACCTAAGGTCCTCTACCTTCTAGTAGTGGCAATTAACATCTCTGAGCCTCAATTCAATCAACTAGAAAAGGTAAAGTTATAATAACCCTTACAGGTTTATTCTACGGGCTCAGTAAGATCATAAATCACCTGGTTCTATATCTCACCCAAAGTTCTGATCTGCCATGCCTTACTGAAAATGCTTTAACAGTATATTGTGAAGTCGTTAGTGTCCCCACTGAAAAAGAACTTGCTCCTTGGTAAGAACGGGGTCTATTCTAGAAGTCCATGCCCCATGCTTAACAAAGCAAACAATTGTGTTGCTTCCTCATCTTAAGGAGGTCACCATGTCTTTGTGGAGAAACTAGCAACCAAATCTGGTCTGCCTGCCTCCTCCTCTAGAACTCAGATGGTCCCCAGTATTGACCAGACAGCAGAAGATGCATTAGAGATGGAAGTGCATATTCAGGAAAACACTCTGAAGCATCATTTAGCAAGCAAATGGCAAAACTCATATATGAGCCAATATAGTTTTCTCTAAAACCTGTGCTCTTTATGTTCCATGGTAGGCTAGGAGGACCTTTGGCTTTTTATTCCTGTGATATAAAGGCATGTATCCATAGACATGGAAATTAAAATGAAAAGGAGGTGTGCAGACAAAGGCCTCAAGTAGGAAAGAGATGGACTACTCAATTTTAGGAGACTTTAATAAAGGGATTATGTACAATGTATGGGCAGGATTAAAGGGAATCATAAGGAATGTAAAAGGAGTCATCAGATTAACAGCAGAGGGAGCAGTTGTATCCTACATCTGAAGGGACAGACAGGGATCAGATACCAGAACCTGGAGAGAGAGTTGTAGCTAGAGGAGAGGAAAATCCTAGAGAGCTAAGATCTTCAGATAAGGCAAACAGCCACTACCAACCCATCTAAAGGGAAGAAGTCAGAGAAATAAAATACCCCAACCTTACTCCACAAACATCTTCCAATGCTTCCCATTAGACCACTTGTCAGAACTCAAGGGAGTCTTTTGATGCAGTCCAAAGTTATCTATACTGGGGGATGCAGTTCACCATGTAGAGCACATGTTTGTGTGTATGAAACCCCTTGGTTCAATCTCTACCTAAATATTGGAAATAAGGAATCCAACTTATTTCTCTTTAATTATTGGCAGGTCTTTCTTCAAATATTAAAAAAAAAAACAAAAAACTTAAAGTAGATTATTGGATACAAAACTATGTATCTACTAGAAGAGAGAGAGGAGTGATGAAGAGTAGTGGATCCAGATGGGCAAAAGAAATTGCAAACTAGAGGGGCACCTGGGTGGCTCAGTCAGTTAAGTATCCAACTGATTTTGGCTCGGGCATGATCTTGTGGTTTTGTAGGTTTGAGCTCTGTGTCAAGCTCTGCACTGACAGCACAAAGCCTGCTTGGGATTCTCTCTCTCCCTCTCTCTCTGCCCTCCCCTGCTCACTCTCTCTCAAAATAAATAAATAAACTTATAAAAAATGAAAATATGACTCAAGCTGAGCATGGAGAATGTTAGCACTTTCCCATACCTAGTCCAATGGCATGTTAAACAAGCAACAACCTGAGCCCTAGTCTCAAAGAACCCAAGTCACCAAGGAAAAAAGAGAATAAGCCAAATCAATGTGGGTTAAGCTGTTTTGGCATCTGTGGGGTCTGGCTTTAGAAGAGTGAAGAAACATCCTCTAGAAAATAATAACTCTATGCCTCAGGTGAAGGATCAGTATAGTACAGGGAGTTCTAACAGAGGCCATATAAGCAATACTAAAGGTGAGCACATACCCAGTCACTTAAGTTAGCCCCTTCACTCAACATATTATCATCTCTTCAATAAAATTAGTATCTCCCTTTAGTGTATATTCATCGCATTTGTTTTGTTATTGCTTTTTACATTAAACTGTTTGGTCATCTTTATTTTCCATTTTAAGGTAATAGATGACCACAAAGACAATTTGGAAAATAAAGAAAAAAGAAGAGAACTATAATTCCACCTCTGAAAGAAAATCACTGTTAACACTGTATTCTCTACATTTTCTAGGCATAATTTTACTTTCTCAACACTGTTAGCAGACATAATTTTATTTGCTTCTTTTACATACTTGAAAT
This sequence comes from Lynx canadensis, assembly GCF_007474595.2. Taxonomy (NCBI): domain Eukaryota; kingdom Metazoa; phylum Chordata; class Mammalia; order Carnivora; family Felidae; genus Lynx; species Lynx canadensis. The sequence continues at coordinate 50,416,084 of NC_044312.2, read as the reverse complement.
TTTCCTTTAAATCAGTAGTTTTCAAAATATGGTCTTCAGACCAGCAGCATGGGGATCACCTGGGAACTTGCTAGAAATGCATATTTTGAGGCCCCATTCCAGACCTACTGAAACAAAACTGGTGTTGAAACGGCAATCTGTGTTCTAACAAGCCATCCAGGTAACATAATGTGTGCTGAAGTTTAAGAGCCATTGCTACAGACCCTATTTTATATTCTATTTTTTCACTCAACATTATCATATTCACATTTTCCAGATCATGATTAACATACTCATTTCAATAACTGCTTAGGATTTATAATAATGAAATTATAATTGATATTTATAATTTATAAACCTAAAATTTATAATCTAGAGAATATAATTCATTTAAACAGTTGTTATTCATTCATTTATTTTGTAATATATGCTGTGTACCTTCTATGTAGCAGTGTTCTAGATACTATGGATAATATCAGAATGGAGACTATTATACTTACTCATTACTCACCTAGGTAATTTACATTTTTTCACCATTATAATTAATGCTAGAGCTAAATACCTTTTTAATGTAAAGGCTCCCCTCCCTTATGTTTTAGAAGGAAGGAAACATTGTCTAAATCAGTATGACTTTGAGTACAAAGATGGCCCAAACTGCCATCAAAAAAATGTATTTTATTTTCCCCATGATTCTCCTCTCTTTATTAAGGTAAAAAAAATTATAGGAGCTCAGTCAGAACAATAGTCCAATCTGAGTTTTTCCTGCTCCTCAGAGAGAAGCATAGAAACTCTAGTTAATTCTCAGAAAGAACCCACTCCCTGCTAATAGTGATGAAATATGTGGTCCCAACTGTTTGTTGCAATTCTTGTCCAATTCAGCAGTGGTTAAAGCATTTTAATCATTGCCGTTCAGCAATAATCTTTTATTTCTGATTAAGAGGAAAAAAATCTGTCACCTCTTTCTCTAGTGCTATTTTCTGCCATGATCCCCAGTTTGTGCCAGGGCTCCCAATATGCCCATTAGTTTCTGTGTCCTCACACATCATGGCCAAAGGGCCAGAGTAGCTGGGTATGAAGATACTATCTTTTAAGCCACAGGCTTGTGCCAGGAGAAACATTCCTCTGAGACCCTTTAGACATGGGGCTGAGTATGTCTGGCTCACTCATCCCTTCTTTTGAATTTTTATTCATTGTATTCAGCCAGTTGACCTAAAACAAGACTAACTTGGCCCAATGAGAGATCTAATAATGTTAATCCCAAAGGGGAAGAGGCCTGAGCCAGGTTTATTCCCTTCCCAAAGATTTGTTGGGCCTTTTGCCATGAAAAGAGAAAGGGCACACTCTGTTAGGAAACATCAAATGAATGTGTATCTATTTCCTCAAATACTGGAGGTTTAATCAATTGCAGCTACGCAATTGAAAACGAACATCCTAGGGGCACTTGGGTGGCTATTGGTTAAGCTGGTTTCAGCTCAGGTCATGATCTCACGGTTTCATGGGTTTGAGCCCTGCGTTGGGCTCCGCACTAACAGTGCAGAGCCTGCGTGGGATTCTTTCTCTCTCCCTCTCTCTCTCTGCCCCCACTCCTGACCCCACTCAAGCTGTCTCTCTCTGAAAATAAATAAATAAACTGAAACTTTTTAAAAAGAAAAGAAATAAAAAAAGAAAACAAACATCCTAGAATAAACAGCATGTTATCCAGGATGATTGGCTAGTCTGCTCCAATTGATACTTTTAAGTATGTGCAATTTATCAACACGTATCTACTGAGATCTACTATGTGCCAGGCATTATTCTAGCCACTTTGGGATGCATCAAACTAAATAGGCAAAAATTCTTGCCCTTGTAGAGTTTACATGCCGATTGAAGACAAGGACAATAAACAACCAAACAACTAAAGTATATTATTGGTGTGTCAAAAGGTAGAATAATTAGAGAAAAAGATGGGAGGGGGGATGAGGAAGCTGGTTGTAATTTTAAATACTATCCTCTGGACAGGCTTTCTGAGAGGTGACATTGATCTACATCCTGAAGGAGTTGAGGGGGTAAACCCTGTGGTTATTTACATAGGGAATGTTCTAGGATTACCTTCTGCACATAGCTGTGGCTCTACTGAGGGTAAGCACTTAGGGTTGAAGCAGGAAGTGGGCAGACATGAAGACTTCCTGCTAAGGAATTGTTGGGATCTGGGTTTGTGTAGCTCACCATCCTGTTCTCCTGGGAATTTGGGGAAGCACTTGAAAATGAGGGAGAATTAAAGGGTTGGTGTGTGGAGGAAGTTGGGACAGAGTGGAAGAAGCTGAGGTGGGGTCCCACCCCCACTCTGTCTCTGTGTTCTTTCCTTCTTCCATCCAGAGTTTGAAGTACAAGTGATTTTTTGAAGGTTACAAGTGATTTTGATGTGTTTAGTAATTCTAGAATCCCCGGATCTGAAGAAAAGTTGTACATGGCAGGACATTAAAAAATTTCTAAACCCCCTAAAGTCTCAAAAACAATAATTTCAAGTATGATAAAATGTAAAACATCTCATCAAATATCTTTGTATTGGTTACACACTGACATTATAACATTTTGAATGCTTTGGTTAAATAAAAATTATAATTATTTTGCCTATTATTTTTTATTTGTTTATTTATTTTTATTTTATTTTTATTTTTTTAAAATTTATATCCAAATAGTTAGCATATAGTGAAACAATGATTTCGGAGTAGATTCCTTAATGCCCCTTATTTTTTATTGTTTTTAATGCAGCTACTAAAAAATTTAAAATTACATCTGTGGATAGAAGCATCGGCTAAGGCTAAGGTGGTAATTATTTGCAATATGTAAATGTATCAAATCACTACTGAATACCTTAAACTTACACAATGGTACATGTCAATTATATCTCAATAAAACTAAATTTAAAAACTGTTCAAATTATACTTCTATTGGATAGCTATTTTAGAAGCTTAATAGTATATATTTTAGAATATTATTTAAAAAAATATTTTAAAATAATTATAGGCTCACAGGGATTTGAAAAAAATAGTCCAGAGAGGTCTAGTGTACCCTTCACACCATTTCCCACAACAAGTTACATCTTATAGAACCATAGTAAAATATAAAAACCAGAAAATTGGTATTGGTACAATGTTTTGTGTGTTTTAGTTCTATGCCATTTTATCACATGTGTAGAATTCAGTCACGACAGAAATCAAGATGGAGAACTATTCCATCATCACAAAGATCTCCCTATGTTTAGGTCTTTAGAATAACAACTAATAAATTGCCCTACCAGTGAAATGGAGAGGTGAAAGTTTCTCACACAATACTTTCCTTACTTGCCTGGTGAGCAATTATGAGAGACATACTTACAGTGGTGCAGCAGAGAGGACTCACTGAAGCGGCAGCAACTACAAATTCCACCTCCTCCAGTAGCTGCTAAGAACAGCCCACTGGAATCTATCTCTTTCACTCTCATCTCCCAAGGAATTTGTTAATATTTCTATAGTAATAAACTTATCACACTACTTTTTTTGTAAAATGTTATTCATATATCCCTCCCTCCCTTCTATAATTAGACTATGCTCCTAAGGATAGGAGCAACAATTTACCATTTTTGCATCTTTTTGAATTTTTTTACAGTTTTATGTATGTATGTATGTATGTATGTATGTATGTATGTATTTTTTATTTATTTTGAGAGAGAGAGAGAGAAAGAAGAGAGAGAGAGCAGGGGAGGGGCAAAGAGAGGAACAGAGACAAAATCGCCAGCAGGCTCTGCATTGTCAGTGCAGAGCCTAATGCAGGGCTCGAACTCATCACCCATGAGCTCATGAAACCAAGAGCTGAATGCTTAACCAACTGAGCCACCTTGACACACTGCTGTTTTTGTATCTTTAATGTCTATCACAGCATCTGGGTCCCCAAAATGCTTAATGAATGTTAAGTTATATTAAAGAAATAATAAATATAAAGGCATTATCAGGAAACATGCATACTATTACAGAAAACACTGTCAGTGTGCAGCAATAAGAACAAGGGCTTTGGAATTACAAAGTCTGGGTCTTGAGTCTTTAATATGCAATATGTATCTCTTTAACCTGAAAAGTTTCCTAAGCCCTCATAAATTTTAATTTCCTCACTTAAATAAAAAGATATAATCATAGTCACTTATACAATAGGGGATGTTGGAAGTATTATTCAACATACTACATAATACATAGTTTAATACATAGTATCTAATATATATTATCCTTGTATTCACAGTAAATATTTAGTAGTTCTTTAGGTAAAAAGAAAATGAGATAGAAATACCTCATATTTCCTTTAGCAAACATTTAGAAAACACCTAAGTAGTAAATTCTTAGGTGGAGATTCAATTCTAATTACCGGAAGTAGAACAATTATTTACGGTACCTTAAATCAAAACTCAGGAAAACAAACTGAGTACCTTATTCACAGGGGAGGACAGGACGAGCAGTATTTAAGTGGAATCTACAATCGACCTCTAGAGAATTGATTGTGAGCCTCACTCTTCGACATGATGGCTAAATAAACACTTACTTATTACCGGCTGCCTGGAGGTCAGTTTTAATCTCCTGAACTAGTGATAAAATGAAGATTTGATTTGGAGATTTAAAATCAGGCTATAGACAATTTGCAGCTAAGGTGAGAAAGTAACAGAGAACAGGGAGGCTTGGGTCAAATGGCAAAAACACAATTTAGTTGTTGACCAAGAAGATGGGCTGAGGAGACATTTTTGAAGCTAAATATACTTGGGACCAATTTACACTCCATGGATGGATGACTGGAACCACTCCTCAATATCATTTAATGGTTTTCCCCTGCAGGGCACCAGAGCACTGCCTCACCCAGATTTGTTCTTTTCTTTCCATTGTGAGAGCAGCACCTCCATTACCTGTATATTTAATGTTGACACTGTGTTACTTACATGATGGATACTTTTCAGAGGGTTGTTGAAAGTGGGAATGTTTAACAACCACAATCACTGGACATGATGATGAAGAGAAAAACCTGAGGAAAAAAACTCTCAAGTATCAGATCAGAGCTGTACATTAATCACGGTATAAAGCCAGACTGTCCTAGGTCTGTATTCTAGGCTTGCCACCAATTTTTAGTATGACCTTGGACAAATACCTTCACCTCTAAAAATTTTTCTTTATTTATAAATGGGAATAAGTGTATCAACCTCAAGAGAGCATAAGTAGGCATGACAGGGCCAGGAGATGAGGACTTTTATGCACCTGTGCTTATTCCATAATTAGAATTCATGTCCCACTCATCTCAAAGAATTGACAATTCAACCAACACTTAGCAAGGGACAGTTTTAACATCAACTCCTCAAGGATGTCTATCACCTTAAAGAATATTTCTCAGAGTCTTATTTGCGGTGCTTCTGCCAAATCCTCAGAACACAGTTGTATCATGTAAGCTCAGGTGTTTGGTTGCCCCTTCAAAGAGTTTCATACACCATCTACTTTTTCTATTAAGAACCAGTGGAGATCCCAGAGACACCCTAAATTATTCTCTCAGTATCTTTGGCTTACCTTCCTCAGCTATGAGTTTCTGATAATTCTATTCCATTAAATCTAATCTGACAATGTCATTGACTTTGTATGTTGCACCACCAGGGGACATTGACCCCATAGAAGATTCATGATGACTGTTCAATAAATATTTCTTAAATTTAAAACAAAACAAGTGTTTGGGGCACCTGGATGGCTTAGTCGGTTAAGTGTCCGACTTTGGCTCAGGTCATGATCTCACCGTTTGTGAGTTCGAGCCCATGTTGGTCTCTGTGCTGACAGCTTAGAGCCTGGAGCCTGCTTTGGATTCAATGTCTCCCTCTCTCTCTGTCCCTCCCCAACCTTGTGATCTGTCTCTGTCTCTCAAAAATAAATAAATGTAAAAAAAAATTTTTTTAAACAACAAAGTGTTTTAGAACCTATTACTAAAAACCAGTGTCTTTCTGCCTGATAGCCCCAAACAATTTTGAATGTTTCTTCATTTGTTCAGTGTCATATAAGGCACATTCATGGTGCTACCTAAACCAGTGACACCTGAAGAATACAAGATTTACATACAATGATATTAAGATTTCTACCATATCCCTTAAGTTTTCTACTTCTGGCAAAGTGTTCCCATTACGGTCTTCACGAAAAGTCACAATGCAAATGGGTAGAGTTCTGTAAATTTTTTTCCAGTGAAGTTTCACTTTTATACAGCCAAAGGCACCATCATAAAGAAAGAATACCTTAATACATATCTCACTAAATAGATTAACTTTCCTTACAGATTCTACTTGCTTTCTCTGGTGCAAGGAAATTACTGAGCCTAAACACAATGTTTAAAGTCAACCCCCATGCCCACAAATATGTGTATTAGAAAGCATATCCTATGCAGGGTGCCTGGGTGGCTCAGTTGGTTAAGTGTTTGGCTTCAGCTCAGGTCATGATCTCACAGTCTGTGAGTTCGAGCCCCACATTGGGCTCTGTGCTGTCAGTTCAGAGCCTGGAACTTGCTTTGGATTCTGTGTCTCCCTCTCTCTTTGCCCCTCCCCCGACTCATGTTCTGTCTCTATCAAAAAATGAACATTAAAAAAATTTTTTTTAAAAGAAAGCATCCCCCTATGGGATATATTAATGTGGAGAACCCATACTAGAAGAATGCCTAAAGCTGCTTCCCAACCTGTCATAACTAGTAATTAGATAACTCATAGAAATGACTGAATTTGCTCCCAAATAAAGCATTTATTTCAATTACCCACATGCATCTTGCATCTCATGAGGCTGACTACAGGATAATAGGATATACCCTTCTCTTTTATCTCTGGGAATCCCAGTATCAACATGAAGTTCCCCTGTTATATTAGCTTATTGAACCTAGGTTTTAGAAGATTGAAGCAGATCATAGCATAAATAAACAATGATTAATTTAGGTTTATATTTGAATTATTCTAATGTAATCATAAAGTAAGAATTATTTCTCTCCTCTCTGCCAAATGATCAGAAATAGCATGCTATCTTTCAGCACAATGTAACTTCACATTATTTACATTAAAACAAACCACTAGCAAAACACTTAGACTTACTCATCCTGTACCTTCAATGTAAGATTTTCCTAACCTGCCTTTCATTTCACTTTCTCAAATAGTGCACTTTTTTCACAATTTGTTTTTCCTTCATGTTCCACCTATGATTCAATAATTCTTATTTCTCAGTAGGTAATATTCAAGAATGTGGAAGCATGTCTTGCCTTATCACCTGTACAGAGCATCATTCAAGGGATTGGATTTGGATAGCCCCAGAGGATCATGTCCACTTGGGAACTACTATTAGCATAAACATATTGCCTCATGGATCTATCTTCCATCTTAGAAGCAACTCACTTTTCTTTTAAAATTATCTGTGCGTACCTCCACCCACAGACCATCTAATGTTTGTGTCTTTTGGGAAGTTATGCATCAAAGCTGACAGCAAGCTACAAGGTCTCCCTCAAATACTATCTGCCCAGAGGCCATTTACATCCTTTATCGCATATCCCTTTCCTCTGTCTTCAAAGCCAGCAGTGTAGCATTTCCAAATCCTTTTTTATTTCTGTCCCTCTGCTTCCATATTCTTTACTACCCCATGTTCTGTCTGGTTCTGATTGCTTCTGGATCCTTCTTGCAGGATACCCTTGTGATTACACCATGCCCATCTGGGTAATCTCTCCAATATCCTTACCTTAAAAGTCCTTTTTTTTTTTTTTAATGTAAAAGGCATAAGAGCATTTACAAGTTCTGAGAATTAGGAGGTAGCCATCCCCAGGGGGCCACTATTAAGTCCATAATAGACACCATTCCCATGTTTATTTTCCTTACATATGAGCACATAATTAGGACAGGTATCCAGAATAACTTTCAGTTTTACCATTTGGAACCTTATCCCTTCTGGCAAATTAGAAAAATAAAGCCATACTGCACAGGAGGGTAAGAAACATTATAGAAATTGCCAGTATCATTTAAAATAACCAACAACAACAACAACAACAACAACAACTAAGAGGTACAGGGAGTTATTGATTCCATTCATTAACTCGTTGAGCCAGTACAGAAAAAAAAACTGGTTCAAGAAAATCAGTAGATATTTATAAACTTAATCAAGGAGGAACCCCAATTTTTACAACAGTTTAGATAGAGTTACTTCATCCAGCAAATAAATTCAGCATCTTATAGCTGGCATGTAGCATTAAATCTGGAAATAAATGTGTTTTCCTATGTTTTTCCTTCCCTCCTTGCTTCCTTAAAAATCCAAATAGTATGTGTTTTGATTGAGCAACCAAAGTAATGGATGTGGTTGACATTTATCAACTTTTGATCATTCTGCATCTAAACATACTCAGTCTTTGGGGAAATGTCCCATTGTGTATCATATCAGAGAGGCCTGCCTCTCTAATTATGACAATTAGAATACAGAACCATAACCCAATCTCAGCCTTTTTCCTGAGATTTTGAATATGTCCATGGTAATGCATAATTCATGACTCAAACTGTAGTCAGATTCAGAGACAAAGATAACACAAAGTAGGTGGCAAAATATGTAAACGATATGAAATAAATATTAGTGAGAAAATTGCTAACAATTAATGCATGCAAGACACTAGCAAGGAGACAAGGAAAGGGAACTACAGCATGTAGTTGACAGGGTGGGCAAACATTTGTTGCCAGTGGATACATTTATATACTTAAAAAAAAATTCCCCACCCATTTTCTTGTGCCTTCTGACTGTTCTGCAAGCCCTTTCTATAGCAACATGACACAATACTCATCTTAGTAATTTTAATTGAAAAGACCTTTTAAAGTTTAACAGCTTTGCAGAGAATAGACATTTTTACAATCTGCATATTTTGTGGCATTTGATTTAATTTACAGCTCAATGAACTTGTCTCTGACTGTCTGAAACTGACACTTTATATTTACTTCTTTTTCCCCTCTGCTTCCCGTTAATGATCTTGAACACTAATAAAGTTTTACAAGAGCTGTGACTTCCTGACCAAGCATAACATTGCTCACCAGTGATAAAGTAGAAGGGCAGAACTCTATCTCAAGACCGCAAATGACTTTTGTAGAAGCAACACGTATTTTAGTTTCAACTTCTTTCCATTATTCTCAATCCACTATTAATGTTTTAATAAGTGCTAATAAATAATTTCACCTACATATTCATAACAGTCTAAATGCACATACTAGTCACAGTCTAAAAGCAGATTCAAGTTCTAAAATCGAGTTAATCACTTTTGGATGGACCTGGGTATATAACCCACTCTGAATCAAATGGTAGCAGGAGACAGACAAAGGCAGAGCAAAAATATTTCCTAGACCAAATTTAGGTCATAGATTTAAGAAGAAAAGAGATATGGAGAGAAATGAGGAGAGAGGTAGACAGAAACAGAGATACATACAGAGAGATAGAGAGAAACAGGATCATCAGATCACTAAATTTCATTCCAGGGGGTCCTTGACAAGTTCTCTGGGTAAGTAATACAGAGTACACCTGAGCCAGATGGATGCTTTTTCATGTTCTTTAGCAGTTTGCTGGGGTTACAAGTTCAAACAGCAATATAATTTCTAGGTAAGTTAGTCTAAGCCATTGAATACCTCCAGAAATACCTTTTATGCCCTATCCTAAGGCTAATATTTTATCAGGATACTTAGCATAGTAATTAGTTATTTTTCCTTAAACCACTCCATTTTTTGCCCTTGCCATCTTATAACTCAGCAAGGGAGAATGAGAAGAATAAATATACTGTTTAGGGCATGCAAGAGAAGCCAATTCTAAGATAAGAGCCTACTGTTTATACACAATACCCACTCATCTTTTCCCCAGTCAACCAGAGCTTCAGTTCTAACACCAGGTAGAGGGCAGGTGTTTATCCTTAAATCAGACCCACCCAACCTTGTAGGAAACATGTGTGTATGTTTGTTTGTATGTGTGTGTGTGCATTATCTTAATATTTACACAATTGTACTACCGTTATTATGCCCTAACACTATGAGGAAAGAAATTAAGTTCTATCAAGTCACTGAATTACATGTCTTCCCTTCCACACTTTGATTATAACTGTAAGTGAAAAGTGTAATGCCTAATACCCTGTAGAGTCCTCTCAGAAACTAGTAGTGACCTGATAAGTACCTGCTCCCTCTTCATTGTACTATGGGATTCTTTTTCCAGAAGTTGTCACCAGACTCAATTTCCTGTATCTCAATTTCCTGGATAAGCTTCTGCAACCTTCAGAGACTTAGTAAGCAAGTTTCAGTCAGGTGAGCTACCTCCTTTTTCCTTGGACTCAGAGGGAGTAAAAGACCAGCATGTCTCCTTTCTAAGACCAAGATGGTCCTGAGAATATCAGGGACTTATCCATAAAAGCAGTATGGATATCTCTTGAGAGTTAAATTATAAAAATCTATACCATGTGAATGTGATTAGCCATCCAGGGAACAAGACATCAATTCTAAGTGAGGGTATGAGAGTTTGAGAACACCTAAGACTCCAATCAAAGAGACTTTGGTCTAATTTGATAAAGACTGTCCTGGAACAAGATTGTCAGTTTGTATGGAAAATGGTTATCAAATGTATTATGCTAAGTCTGGAGAAAGAATGAGAAGAGAGGGGAGTGGCAGGCTACAGAAGAAAGTAAAAATGCTGGAAACTGGTACTGTATCTTCAACACTTTGCTAGGGTCAAAGACAGAAAAAATCACTTAGGGACTGCTTTGTTCATTTTATTTTGTTTTGTTGTTATCTTTCCACTATGAAGGAGGGAGTTACAGTGCCCTATATGAAAGATCTTTCAGAATCAACGACATCATTTTTTCTGCTCTGTATCTATTGCCATTTTTGATTACTGTAATCCCTTACTCCAAAATACACATACACACACACACACACACACACACACACACCTCATATCTCAAGACATGTTTATTAAATTTATAATATGAGGGTAAAGAACATAACTTTGTGCAAAAAGAGTGAAGTCTTCCTAAAAAGGATGGGTGTTAATCACAAGACTTGGTTTACCCTGAATATTCCCACCCACACAAGTGTTACTTAACTAATTACTCCAAAATGTAGTGTCTTAAAATACAATTCTAATGCTTCTGTCCTCACTTTAAAATCTTAATGCAGTTGCAGCTATCTGGTAGTTCACTGTGGCTGGTTGTTCCAGAACGGTTCCTTTGCATCTGGCTATTGACTGCTTGTTGTAAGAAAGCTTCAGGGCCAGCTTATTTCTACTCTGCACAACCTTTCCACCTCCAGGATCCTAAACTGGCTGCTTCAAATGGTGGTCTTAGGATAGCATTCAAAGAGGACAAGAACAAAACAGAAAGACCTCTTGAAATCTAGGCCTGAAATTTCCACATGCCACTCTGTCATATTCTGTTAATCAATGCAAGTAACAAAATCAGGCCATATTCAAGTGGTAGCACACAGACTTGTGGCATGAAGAAATAACCCCACCTCTTGATAGGAGGAGTTGCAACATCACATTACCAGGTGGTATGCATACAGTGAAAGAAGGAATCATTTCAATCAAATTTGCAATGCTGATTTATATCTTTTTAATGATTAACGATGATTTTTTTTGACTTAAGTGTTCCACTTTGAAAAATAAACTATATCACAGTGTTTATAGAAGAAGTGGGTTGAGCAGGAAACAAGGAGAGACAGAAATGGAACTCCTGTTTCTTCTTTTTTATACATTCACTTGGATGTATATGTAAATGTATGTATACTGTATATATGTAATGATATACTGTAATGATATACTGTATATGTATATGTAAATGTATGTATTCACTTATATGTATACTGTAAATGATAATAAGGGTAGATATCTAGGGATGGGATGTTGGATGAGTGTGTTTCTAAGGTGGCATCCATCACAGACAACCAAGACCTGAAACTGGATAGGATATACTGTGTGAGAAAATAAACACAAATCTATTGTATTTCCATGTATTGGTGGTAAACAATTTCCAAGTAAAGTTCTAAGTAGACAAAATTCTAAAAATGCTGTAATAGCATCAAAAAACCCACATCAAATACATAGGAGTAATTAAAATGAGAAATGTATAAGACTTCTACATAAAAAATTTAAAAATATTACTAAATGGAACTAATAAAAAGACCTATATAAATGAAGAGGACACAATTTTGATTATTTGGATAACTCAACACTATTAAAATAATCTTTCTCCATAAATTATATATTTATCACAATATAATCAAAAGCCCAACAAAAATTTGACAAATAACAGCTCAATATTAAATTAAATGAAAATGTTAAATATCTCTAGTAGCCAAAACAATCTTAAGAAAGAAAAATGTAGCTTGAATTCTCATGCTACATGATTTTAAGATTTACTATAAAGCTACAATAATCAAAACAAAATTGCATTAACATAATAAAAGACAAATATATCAAGAGTTTGGATACAAACACATTTATATAGTCAACTGATTTTTGCAATTACACCAAAGGAATTCAATAGAGAAAGGACAGATTACTCAATAAATGGTGCTAAAACAAATTGATACAGATATGGCAAAAACAAAACAAAAACAAAAAACAAAACAAAACAAACCCACAAAGGATTCTACCCGTGGCTGAAATGGATTAGCAGTACTGGATATAATCTCCAACTGTGAAGAGCTAGGAAACTAGATAAAACATAGGACAAAAAAAAGTGTTTTCAGATATTGGACATTAGGAAGTTTAGGACTATGACCTTCTAGAGAAGACAAATAAAATAAGCCGTTGGATTTCTACCTAGAGGCAATATTCAGACTTCAAGGATGGACACAGAGAAACTAAACAGAGTCTGATGACATTCCTGAGTTGTGGAGATGGAAATCACAATTCAGAAAAGCTTAGGCGGCTGGAAATAGTAAGGAAGATCACCATAAAGATGAGAGTTACATTGAAAAATAAGCAGAGGGGCGCCTGGGTGGCTCAGCTGGTTAAGCATCCAACTTCATCTCAGGTCATGACCTCGAGGTTCACAAATTCAAGCCCTGTGTCAGGCTCTGTGCTGACAGCTTGGAGCTTGAAGCCTCTTTCAGATTCTGTGTCTCCCTCTCTCTCTCTTCCCCTCCCCTGCTCATGCTCTGTCTCTCTCTCTCTCTCTCTCCCCATCAAAAATAAACATTAAAAAAAAAAAGAAAAGAAAAAAGAAAAGAAAAATAACCAGAAATCCAACAATAGTATTAGGGCATGCATGTGGAATCTCAAACTACATTTTCAGTCAAAGAAAGACCAGAATGACATAAGCAGAGCAATTCCCCAAGCTTATACAGGGCTGTAGAGGCTTGGTATTAGATCATTCAGCATGGACAGGCCTCTGATCATTTGAGACAATCAGTGGAACACTTAGTGAAGTCTTGCTGGAAGCATAAGCCCAGACTATGTTGGAATGATGGTCACACTATATTCAGCATAGCAAAAGTTAAGAGTAGGCATTGAAGGGATCAAACTCTTCAGCAAATAAATGCATACAAGTGCAACATCCCTTAAAAAGGAAGACAAAAATATCAAGAATGTCAGTAATGTAAACCTACCATGTCCAAAAGGCAATCAAAAATTAGACAAATTGTATACCAGAAAATATTATCAATAACTAGTTGAGGCACTTACCAAAAGAAACAAAACAAAAAGGACCTAAATGATGGAACTAGTAGCAAAAATGCTAAGGCAACCATTACAAACAAGTAGATAGATATATTTAAAAGAAAATATGAACATAATAAGGAAAGAAGTAGAAAATAAAAGATTAAAGCAGAATAAAAAAAAATAATCTTGAAGACAAAGCAATGAAATCTAACCACCTTAAGCAAAGACAGAGAGGAATTTAAATTTTTAACAGAGCCTCAATGACTTGTAAAATTATATCAAGCAATATAGCACATGCTTAATTGGACTCCCAAAAAGGGAACCTGGAAAAAATATATAAATAAATACTGTCCCCCAAAATTCAAAATGTAAAGAAATCATAAACACATATACCAGAATGTCAACATTCTCCAAGCAGGATAAATATTGCATGCAGGTACTCATTCAAACACACACACACACACACACACACACACACACACACACACACACAGCAAGGGATATCAAATCTCACTGTTAAAACCCAGTGGCAAAGAAAAAAGTACGAAATTCAGGGAGGAAAAAAAAAACCCACAGTACACACACAGAAATAAAGATAAGGATGATAGAGAATGCTTATCAGAAAACCATGCAAGCCAGAAAAAAATGGATCAATATTTTGAATGTAATGAATGGAAATAAAAAGTACATATTATCAAACTAAAACTCTATATCTGGCAAAAATATCATTAAGAAAAAACAAGGAAAGAAAAAAATTACGAACAAATAAAATGTGTGTAAATAGGTTTCCATTATCCCATTAAACAGTCTTCATCTATGATGGTGTAAGAGAAAGTTTGTTCATATATAGATAGGTGTTCACAATTCAGGGATTGATAGCAGTAGTAATCATCATCATGATCATCATCATAAATAATAATAATAATAATAATAATATGTAGTAATTGCTAACACTTGTATAGTACTTGCTAGATACCAGGCATCATTTTAAGCATTTTATAAAAATTAACTCATGTAATCTCAACAATAACCCACAAGGAAGAGTATATTATTATCCCCTTTCTATGGAAATGATAAGTTAGACATAGGTTAAGTGTCAAGATAATATGTAGCAGAACCAGGATTTGATATGAATGTGTCCTTATTCCACCATTTTGAGTAAATGTCAATGAAGGTCTGTGAATTAACTTGTGGACCTATATTTAGTTGTTTCTGGTAAACTGATTACATTTACAGTTCCAGTTCTCTCACTGAATCCATCCTATTGACATGCAAGTTTATAGAGCTGTGCTATTCTGACAAGCCATGGCACTTGTGGCACTTGCTCTGGTCATTTAGTTTTAGGCTTGAAAATTGCTTATGTGATTGGGTTTTCCAGAGCAGCTGACTGTATCTATTTTGTGCATTGATGTTCCAGATTTGAGAACAGGGTTATCTGACAAATATATCATACGAAAGGAGGGAGAGGGGAAGAAGAGAGGGAGAAGGAGAGAGAGGAAGAGAGAGAGAAGGAAGAGAGAGAGATAGAAGGTCACCATTCTTCCTTAATCCCATCATCTGTCTGATGGCTCAGAGTTCAAGGAGGTAGGAAAAGGAAATTATATTTATTAAGTACCTATGCTACGTGCTGGTTAATGTACTTTTAACTTCACAACCGTGGGAAATTCAAGCTGTTCTTTTTATTATTATTATTCCAGTAAGTTAAGTGATCTGTGTTCACACAGCTAGCAGGAAATGGAATCAGAATTGTTCATTTTTATTTTCTTCTAACCTCTCTACTACACCAAAGGGAAGTGATTTGCTAAGTAAGGTTCCCACAAGCTGAATATAGGAGCAACAATTAAAGAACCAATTGTTGGGGCTCAATATGTAGAAGTTGTTCTAGGTCTTACAAATACCAAAAATGTTTGTGAAATGATTGTCCATACTGCAAAAGACACCAAAACACATAACAGAAACAATTGGAAACCAAGTAAAAGCATCAATTTCAAAACACCTCCTAGTGAATAGGAAGATAACTAGCATCCTGAATACTAATGTATTGCCAGCCTCTCTTTGGTTGACATAACTACCAGTGAACTGCACTCAGTAAGATTTTACAACCATTAATTCAACCACTTATTTGCCCTAAATCACAATGAGGGGCAGCAGTTCTGTTATAGTCTGGGCTAGACCCAACATGGCAAACATAGATGCAAGAACACAGTAAGAATAATAATTACAAAATAGCTTGAATATGTACCATATGCCAGAAGTGGGCTATTATTTTTATGCATAATTTTATTTAAACATCACCACAACCCCTTAAGGTAAGTTTTGTAGCTCTATTTTTTCAGTATGTGAGGAAACTTGATCAAGGTAGAAAACTATTTGGTGTGAATCCATAATCTGGTTCTAGAACATCTAGCACTTTCTTTTTATTAGCTCTGAAACTCATAAAATCACTTAATTTCTCTGAGCCAAATTCCAGCTTTTAGAAATGTCATATTACTTACCTTAAGTTATTCTTTGGAAGATTAAAAGACATATGTCAAATATATATTCTTGTGCCCAACAAATAAAAGGAACACAAAATAATAAATTATTATTAATGATATTATCATTTTTTACCATTAATAAGATCATTTGAATTCCTGAATAATTTTTATAATTCCTCTAAATTTGTTTCTTTTTACCTAATTAGTGTCATTTGTTTATCTGCTACCTTTACTTCTGTCCGTTTTAGATCTCTGCCCTGATTCTGAGCTCCGGTCTGGCTTCCAGTTTGGGAAAGTCTCCTACTCTGGCCCTCCCTGCCCCATTCCTAGGGCTCTTACACTGAATTCACTCAGTGCTCCATAACCAAGACCATCTGTCAAGAGTATATGTGTCCTTAGGAATCAAGGCTACAACTAGTAGGCAGAGGTTCAGGGAAAAGAGTCTAAACCCTAGAATCAGGGGGTCCAGAGTGTTGACTAGCAAGCATGCTAGCAGAACTCCAATTCTCAAGACTATCTGGCAGGCACAGAAGACACAAAGAACAATAATTAGGTTCTACCACTAATCTATAAACCAGGAAGTTAGAGTCTCAGCTAAATGATAAGAAGTGCCATATTGTTAGAACTAGTATACAAATTTGACCCAAACTAAGACAGTTTGATATTCATCCCAATAATGCTTTCATGGAGCTATTTAAATATCTGTTTAAGTTAACAGGTATTTTTCAGGTACTTCAATATATGAGGAATAGTAGGACCAGACAGGGCCTGACACCATATTACCTTTTTGCCTCAATTTCCTCATCTATAAAATAGAAGTAATATGTCCTCTGCTTACCTCAAGGTATATGGAAGGATCACATGATATGTGAAAGGGCTATGTAAGTATAAAAATTAGCATCTTAATTATTTAATTTTTTCATAGCATTTATTACTTTCCAAGATTGTTTACATTTTGCTTATATTGTATGTTCATTTATGAGCTTCTATGTTTCCTTACCAGATTGTGAGGTCCTAGAATATGTATTTCCCTTGTTCAGTGACCTATTCCACACATGTATCAACAGAAGTGTGTTTCGTATATGTTATATAGGAAAGATTTACTTGTTAAATAAACAAATGTGATAGTGTTTATTATTATTCTAATTATATTGGTTAAGATACTATCAATTTCAGCTAACAAAGTTGTCTTTCTACAGCAACTTTCCAGAGATACAAATTTAACTCAAAGACTGGCTAAAATGGTAAGAATTTCAGGTTTGATCTCAGGATGAAGGGAGACTTGTTTCTGGACAGGTAAGCCCCACAGAGTTATTCTAATTTCATACACTGTACAATCACTTGTCTGCCTAGAAGGCTGGCTGGCCTCAGCTTTAACAAAAAATACAGAATTTCCAGGGGCCAAATGGCTTCATCTTTATTCCTAAATCCAATGACAGCATGTATACACAATTCCACTTAACTAAAATCACTTTAAATATGGTTAGATTGAGCCAAACAAATGTCTATATTGGACCAATAACCAATTCCCTGAATCAGCTCTTTCCAGCTGGTCGATTTGGCTGAACATAATCATGCTGGAGGAGATCTGGATGGGAAAGTAGCATGTGATTGTTCCAATCTCATTCTCTAGGAATGGGCTTTCAATTGCCTCCCTTGTGGGCCACAATCTGTATTTGAAACAAGGACAAATAGATTTTTTTTTAATTTTCAAGAAGACAATAAAGCACTTAATTTGACTGTTTAAGGATTAATTAAATGAGAGTGATAGACATCATACATAAGCATCTAATCCATCAACCCATCCATCCATCTAATATCAGGGGTCAGGACACAGAAAGACAGGGAAATATGTAGCCTGGAGGTAATCAAAGATGGATTTCAAGAAAAAGAGAGATCTTAAAGGTTTCCTAAATAATGAAGAGTTAACTTGATAAGGTGACAATGAGAGTATTCCAACAGAGAGAACATCATGTGCAAAGACCCAGAAGGGTCAGTAAGCATGTTACAAATTCAGGGAAGGGGCACCTGGGTGGCTCAGTCAGTTAAGCGTCTGACTTTGGCTCAGGTCATGATTTTCCGGTCTGTGAGTTCAAGCCCAGCACCCGGTTTTGGGCTAACAGCTCAGAGCCTGGAGCCTGCTTTGGATTCTGTGTCTCCCTCTCTCTCTGCCCCTCTCCCACTCATGCTCTGTCTCTCCTTCAAAAGTAAACATTAAAATTTTTTTTAAAAAATTCAGGGAAATACTGGTATTCAGTATGACTGTGGTATAGTGTGAGTGTCAAGTGGAGTAGGATTTGAGTGTCACTGAAGAGCACTGCATGGATCCCTAGCAGCCTCAGACTCCTAGAGCACATGACAAACCCTAAAGTGCTATCTAAAAATAAAAATAGCTGACATTTACTATTAGAATCAGTACTAGTCAAAGAGAGGTTAAGTAACCTGCCCCAAGGTCACATGGTAAAGTGATGAAGCCAGGATGGAAACCCACTCAGTCTGGCTGTTGAGGCCATGTTCTCATCAAGTACATTCTAAGCATATTGTCAGGGTCTCCAAACCTGAAGGCCATGAAAGATCACAACCACAATGGAAAGGCCCCCCTCTGTGTTACTCTCACTGTTCATCTCTTGCATGGGTAGAAATGCGATGCATTCTCCTCTCCCAAAGGGCAGAGTGCAATGTCTTCTCTGTGGGCATGTTGCTGCATCCAAAGCCCTCCCAGTGGCTGAGCAGATGTCCTGCCAGATGGTAGCCACTTGGACATGGGCCCCACTGTGGCAAGCGGCCAGGACAGTTGCCTTGTAATGGCTGTAAATGTCACCATCTCTCACAGACTGGACAGCTGGACAGAATGCCCAGAGAAAAGCAGGTGCTGACCAGGCAGCACATGAGTTTTTCTGCTCAAAGGAAAGAAAATCATAGTGTTCCATGGCACATCCGTGCCTTTAGAATAATTTTCCTTAATGCACTGAACAAGAGGCTCCATTACACCTGAGAAATAGAAGAAGCATTAAAGAAAAATGTGATTATTCACAAACATTGCTGGTTATATCAGCTCTCTGGTTACCTAAGCTTTCCTGATATACCTTTGCTTACCTGTTCACCTTCATCCTTCTTTGCTCAACTTATGTATGTCTTCCTTTATGAAGGCTTTCCTGACCTTGTCTGAAGTTAAACAAACAGCCTTATCCTTTGGGTATGCAAACTTCAAGAAAAAAATACATATGATAAGCTGCAAATGTAGGTTAATATGTGGAAAATGCTACATGTCCCAAAAGAGAAGATTAAAACTTTCTTGCCAGATTCACAGAATGGTTCACTGAGGAAAAACAAACAAACAAACAAACAAACAAACAAACAAAAAACAAAACTTGGTTTGCGTCACAAAGTAAGAATTTACTAGGCAAACAAGAATCTGAAGGGAATCAAAGTAAAGAATCCTAAGTGTGAGGGTTTATGGCTTTAAGTAGCACCACGCAGTTAAATAGTGCCAGAATACAGAAAGCCTTATGGTAAGTATATCAGTTTTCTTTTGCTGTGTAACAAACTACATGAAAACTCAAGAAGCATACAACATTAAGCTGTGGGACTCTGGTTATGTCATTTAGGCTTGCTTATTCATTTGTAGAGGACTATATTCTAAGCAGTGCTTGGCTAGGAGCAACTTAAAGCTGGAATTGGTCTGCTCTATTTATTCATTATCCTCCTCCCAGGACTTGCAGGATAGATTAGGCATGTCCCTATCATGATGATGGCAGAAGCACAAGGACAAATCAGGCCAGTCATCCAAGTAATTTTCAAGACCCTGCTTGTATCGCATATGCTAATATCTCTTTAGTTAAAGCATACCACATAGTTGAACACAGAGTCAAGGATAAGCCCTATGCTCAATGGAAGGATACTTTATTGCATGAGTACAAGAAGGAGTAAAGCATTGCAGACCAATAGACGTGAGAAATAAACAAGAGATGAGCCTGTGGAGGCAGGTATGAAACAGATTATGGATGTGTTATAGACAGAGCTAATAGAATTTTTTTTAATTAAAAAAAAGTTTATTTATCTGTTTTTGAGAGACAGAGAGAGGGAGAGAGAGAGAATCCCAAGCAGGCTCTGCACTGTCAGCACAGAGCCTAATGTGGGGCTCAAACTCATGAACTCTGAGATCATGACCTGAGCTGAAACCAAGAGTCGGATGCTTAACTGACTAAGTCATCCAGGAGACCTGTACAGTGCTAATACTGTCTTTATGTCATCCCATCCTGTAGGCAAGGGAAGTATTAAAGCAATTTAAATAAAAAATAACATCATAATACATGCATTTGAGGATTATCCCTCTGGCCAGTATGCAAAGGATATTTTGGAGGGTAGCAAAAATAGAGACATATAGAAGCTAAGAGTCTTAAAGTAAAGGTTGTAACTAAGTCAGCAGCAGAGGATACAGATAGGAGATTTAGGTAGTATATAAAAAGTTGGTACAATATGTGGTATCTACAAACTGGTGTAAAAGGAGTGGTGAGGGAAACAGGGGGGCGCAAGAATTGTTTCATCTCCCTCGGCCAAGGATAACCCTACACAAAAACATCAGAGGAAGCAATAGGCAAAAGAGTTATAGTAGGAAAACCTTAGGACAACAGGTTGGGCTTGGATATGAGTAGTCTAGGAGACTCCTAAAATGAAAATTTTCTGTAGGTGGTTGAAGTTGAGCAGGCCAGAATTCTAATCAGGAGATATAATTTGAGACTGATTGGTTTTTACATGGTAGTAAATGTTGAACACATGAAGGCAATAGCTCAGAGAATAACAAAAATGTAGAGTGAAACTACAAATGGTCAAATTTGTTGTTAAAGTATATTTGGGGATCACTTTAAGAATCTGAAGAAGCCATGAATTACCTGCTAGGAAATGACACAGGCATACATAAAACAATTTGTGGTTATAATTCCAGGAAGCCTATGAATTTCATGAAGTCTATCCAAAGAGATGTTAAGGATTATATAAGCCAGAATTTGAACCCCTGATTTAAAGGATGAGCAGAGAGGAAAATAAAATGAAAGGTGAAAAGGAAGAGAAATTTTCATCAGAGCATAAAGACAGGATCTGAACCCCTCAGTTACAAACTAGAGCTCCTTGGGTCCTAAAGTCCTAGGCAAGTTGGGAAGTTTAGAATAGACCTTTAGTAAAAACAAACAAACAAACAAACAAACAAACAAAAACCCAGTGGAGGACAAAGAACCAGAGATGAAAGCAAAAAGATAGTGATAGATGATACTACTTTATTCAACACCCATTTCCCAGCCTCACTCAGCCAGGCACATGAGGGTGACTATACGACCTGACATGACAACACTGGCATAGGACCTGGCTATGAAACCAAGCAGCAGGAGTCACATGGTAGTAACTAATGACCACTGTAAGGGCCTGGAGAAGGCAGAAGCTAAAGATGGAGACTTGGTGGAGGTTGTCTGAGTCATCACCAGTCACAATTACCAGGGTTTCCTGTGAGACGGTGGAAGCTGGACTGATAAACAGGCAAAACAGTCTTATTTTAACAAAAGATAAAAGCAATTCCCTAAGTTCTTAGGAAGCAGAGAGTAGTTGTTATTTATTAGTACCCAGCACCTAGTACAGTATCTGGCAAATAACATGAATAAATATGTGTCACATGAATGAATAAAGGCAACTCTATGAGGTACCCAAGACTGCGTCTCACCAGGATTAGAAATGCCACCCATCTCTAAAATATGTCAGCTGCTCTGATGATCAGCCTTCTGTCTTTCTAGGAAAACACTGAGTCCTCTTTTCTAATTAATTCATTTTATTGTTGGTAGCTCACCCCAAAAGTGAGACATTTCTAAAACTTAGATACAATGTAAAGTATTTTATTATTATTTTTTAGTTCTCTCTGGCGCCAAGCAAATTTGTCTATAAACAAAAGCTAATAAACCCTGATTTAAAAGCCATAATGCCTCTATTGAGTGCACCAGAAGTACAACAAGATGATGCAATACCACAAGGACCTGTTTTAGTTAAAAGTCATGTTAATGATTTCATCCTTCATACTTGCCCAAAGAACCCTGAGAAAGAAACCTTCAACTCTTACATCGTTTTCTGTCTTAAGGGTAATGAACCATATGTGTAGACAGCTGCACTGTCTGTAAACTATGGTCATTAATTAGACAGGAGACAGGACACTTCCAGGGAGAGGCGGATGGAGGGAGAAGGGTGAGACTTTGAAAAGTCATGGCGATTATTAATAACAGAAAGGGCAGGGAAAAGGGTAAAATGCTTGTCCTCCATATTTCAAATATATTACATTGCCCAGAGCAATGAAGCAGTGGAAAGATCTGGATAGCACTGTGAGTATTTTGGACCTGTGCATGAGGCTACAGCTAACCAAAACAAGGTATTGCAGGCAAGAATATATACAGATTCACATACAGAATACCAGACACTATGCCAAATTGTAAACCATTTGTTCAAGGAAAGATATGTCAATTTAGCCTTAAGGAGATATGATTATACTGCAGAAAATAAACCAGTCAAATACACAAGACAGCATTGGTCTGAGCTTTCCACCAAGTATCAGGTATGAATCTCTAATGAAGATGTCAGAAACTTACATGATTAGGACTAGGTCAAGAAATATGGGGCAAGAGTTCAAGTTGGATCAGAGAAAGCAAGGAGAAAGGCCATGACCAACACGGACCTTACAGCTTAATAGGCCAGATCCAATTAGAGAAGTGAGTCCAGCCCAAGGAGTCATGGTGTGTCCCCTAGTATCATTAGTCATTTTATGGGAGACATTAGACATCTCTGAAATCATATGTCAAGAAATAGAGAATACCAGGAACCTGTGTAAGCACTTTTGTTTCTTGAGCTTTTTGCAATCATCACCAGTTATTCACTAATAATAATTACTAATTCTGGTAAGGGCCAGTGTCGATGTAGGAAATATTACCGAGGCACAAAAGATCTGGGACTGCACCTGCCTACTCAACACTATATTCCCAGTGCCTCCTGTAGAGGCTGGAAAAAGCTCAAGTGGGATTTTTTTAAAGGATTAAAGCCTATATTTAATGTAAAAATGGAGTAATATATCTATAAAAGAGCACAGAAATATATTAGAGAACAATAAGCTAAAAATCAGAGATGTTTGGATAAAAATGATGTATGAATGTAGGTTTATCGATTGTAGCAAATGCATTAGTCTGGTGAGGGATGTTGACAATGGGGGAGGTTATGCATATTTGGGGGAGGGAATAAATGGGAAGTTTCTGTACCTTCTAATTAGTTTTGCTGTGAACCTACAACTGGTCTAAAAAACAAAGTCTATTTTAAAAACTCAGAGATGTGTGTGAGAATGACAAATGGATGATATCTGTTTCTGCTCTGTGGGATGATGAGAACAGCATAATCCATCAGTTCAGAAAAGAGCACTAGACTAAAAGGACCAGGCACAATAACAAAAAGAAGGGAGATTTAAAGAGCCGGTGAAGAAGTGTGTACAGGAGAGTGGCGTGATCAGATTTACATGGGATGAAGATCCTCTGGCAGTTATATGGTGGGTGGCTTAGCAGTTAAAGAGTCTGAGTCAA
Source organism: Lynx canadensis (assembly GCF_007474595.2). Lineage (NCBI taxonomy): Eukaryota > Metazoa > Chordata > Mammalia > Carnivora > Felidae > Lynx > Lynx canadensis. The sequence goes on along the minus strand of NC_044312.2, from coordinate 50,392,375 downwards.
AGTAGAAAGATGATTAGGCACTATTTCACTCATCTAGACATAAAGTAATACGTACATGAATGAGGATTGTGGGAATAAAGAGGACGGCACAGGTATTAATCAGGTAGAACTGATGTGACTTTGTGACATGGTTATTTGGAAGTGAAAAAAAAAAGAGAAAAACTCTTGAGTAGCTTACTTCATAGCTACAAAACTTAGTGCTCAATATATGTTTTATGAGTGAATAAATAAAACATGCACACCCTTCAAATTCTTATTGCTATAAACACTGTGGTGATAACATTTATATACTCATTTTTTAAAATTCAGGCAACATTTATTGAGAACCACATAACTATGGAGTTAAATGATGGACGAGATTGAAAAACAAATGAACAAGAGAAAACACTGTGTGGATTAGAAGCATGTGCTGCATTTGAGGGACTACCATATTTAAAATTTTCCTGTTTCAGCGTTCCCAAGAATAGATTAGGACTTGTTCAACAGTCTGATTTTGGTTCATGAAACACTGACACTGTGATGGTGGCCAGCAACTCTCAACTGTTTGATGGAATAGGCCTGTGCAGGTTCCTCTGCCAGTAAATCTGGACCACAGCCCCTTCTGAATCACCAAGGCATCAGATTGGCTATAGGATTATCAGTGTCAGAAGTTCCCTTTACAAACACATGGCACAATACCCCTTATATTTACCTTGAAATTAAACTTCCTTCTAAACCTCCTATAGTATATTATCTCTTTTATGTTACTTACTATTATCTATATCTTTTGAAGTTTGGTTTTATTGTTTCTTTATGATTATTTCTTATAACTACTAATAAATGAAAGCTCTCAAGGGACCTTCAAAATCGTCTAATTCACATATCCTTTCCTCTTTCAGTAAATAAATTCCTCCTACCCCATTTCTGAATCTTATACAAGTTTCAGCTATCTGAGATAATTTTACATGCATGAACATAGATGAATCACCATAGTATTAAAATTACCCAGTAGATTCTTCAACAATTCTTCTCTTTAATTGTACCTTAAATAAAGAGCTTGCACATACCTTTTCCTTTCCTTTTCATTAATAGAATCTATTCTTGAAAAACCAGTTTAATTCAATAAGCATTTATTCAGCACTTATTATATGGGAGCCCATTTCTTGGGAATGGGATATGGGAATATTAAAGCATATTTAATCTGAGAAAACAGACATGTAAATAAACACTGCAGAAATACTGGCAATGCAATAAATTAAATATGTGCAATTTACATGCAATTTTTTAGGTAAAGCACAAAAGTGAAAGTATATTCCTGATAGACTAGAGAAAATGTCATCTGACTTGAATTTTGATAATGAAATGGAAATCAGTAGCAGGTCATTCCAGGAAGAAATATTCATGCAAAGTACCAATGTGGTAAACATGAAATAAAAAAAAAAAATAGGGCCTATGGAAATACTGATGAAATACTAAAGAAAACACAGTCTATTAAACATGCAGGAAGCCATTCATATTAATCGCATCAGGATTCAAAGTATCAAATACTTTTTAGGCACTGTGATACACCAAGGCTCCAACATCTGTACTTGTAGAGGGAGAATTACTCCTTATGGTAGTCTTCCCTTTTGGAAATGATCAAAATGTAATAGTCGCATGTTAAAAGAGTACTTGAGTGGTAATCCTATATATAATTAGCAAGACTTGAATTGGGCCTCAAAGAGATTAGATTTCAACAATAGAACATTATTAGGTCAGACCCACTGAGCATTTACTGGGTGACAAGGCTTGCTCTAAGCAACCTGTTACATAAATGCATTCACAAAATACAGAAACCACAGAAAATGCAGAAAATTTCTTTCAGAACTCCCATTTTACAGACAAAAAAAAGGAAGTAAAAAAAGATTAGGTAATTTTCTCAAGGCCCAAGAAAAGTTACTCAAGTCACAATCTTATGGTAAATTACAGTGTAAACTGGGGGGAGTGGCGTTGTTACTTTCTTATGTCATTAAATAAGAACTCTAGGAGATAGTATAAAATAGTCTTTGGAATGGAGCACTTATGAGTAGGTTATAAGTACCTACACAGAGTTTTCTGAGTGGCTATTGGAAATGAACAAAGTAAGGGGTCTGTATGTGGGAGGCTCTGGTCAATGGAATGAGTACAATTGCCAGGACATCTTCTGAAGAGTTGTTAATGCCACAGGGAAGAATATTCATCTGAAGTACATGTGTTAATGAAGCACAAGTGCCAGTCCCATAGTTCAGTTTGGGGAGATAAGAGTAAAGAAGAGAGACAGGACAAACCATAAAAAGTTCATCCGGGATAGAAAATGGTATAAAAGAACGATGAGCAAAATTCTGGGCAAGTCAGACTATAATAGTAGCAAATGCTTGCATGGTGTTCATGATGTAACCTGCACTGCCGAAAGTGCTTTGCAAGTATTAAATCTTAACCCTCACAACACCATGACACAGATACTACAATTATCATCCACATTATACAGATGAGGAAACTGAGCAGAAAGTGATGAAGAAACTTGTTCATGATCTTACAACTTGTAAGTGGCAGAACTGAGATGCAAAACCAGGCAGTCTAACTCTTAAGTTCTACGTTAGGAGATACTTCCCTTTCCTAGGGGAGGTGAAGCGTAGGAAGTGATGTGGAGATTTTAAATGGAGATTAGTCATCTATATTGTTCATTCATTCAACACCCATTTTTTGGGCACCTATTATGTGCCAAATTCCATTCTAGGCAATGTAGGTATAACAGTAAACAAAAAGTACAAGACCTTTCCTTGCACCAAGACTTATATTGATGAATTGCTATGGTGAATTAAGGAAAAGACTACTTAAGTGTGACAGGCACTGTACCTAGCCCTTTATATCCCATACCTAATTTAACTGTCACAACTCTTTGAAGTATGTACTGTCATCATCCTCACTTTACAGACAAGGAGCCTAAGTCGTAGGGACATTAAATACAGTCAGGCAGATTGTAAGAGTAGATGTAGAGACTCCAACCCAGATATGCCAGACCAAAGCTCACACTTAGAGCAGTTTACCCTAGTGCTTAAAGGAGACATGGAACAAAAGGAAGTATATTTATGAGTAGGATATTGAATCATTTTCAGACTTAAGAATGGGGAGAAGGAGCAGGAGGGAAATGGAGCAATGATTCAAATGGAAAAACTGGAGAGCAAAAAAAAAAAAATTGTTTAATGATATAGATGACATTTTAACCAAAGGGCAGGAAAGTTATAAAAGAATATTATCTGCATCTTTTTAGCTGGACTCTAAAATGTTTGATCATAAAGAATTTGATAAAGAAAATGAAAAACAGTGTCATGTGTATTTTTTCTTCAAAGTTTAACAGTACCAACATTGCCCCAGAATTCCCACAGCCCCATAGTCAAGGATTGAAATTGTACAAAATGCATTTTGCCCAGTGAAATTGACAGTAAACCTCTGGTGATTGAATATATAGAAGATAAACTTTCTTCTTCTTTCTTTCTTTGTTTATGAAAGAAATGGAACCAGGGTTAGGCTAGGCTTAGCTATCTTTGAAAAGATCTGACTTTTTTTTTCCTTTTCAGTGTTGCTCTTTATCTCCCCACCCCTCCCGACAGGAAGGATGCCTTTGTATCATCTGTTATCAAGGAAGACCATGCTGTTCGAAAGGCACGTGATGTGTCAGAAATACCTGCTGGATGCCCTGACTCTGCTCTGAATTCCAGCTGCTGCATAGCCTTTGTCCCAGGCACAGAGAATGCTCAGCACCAGATTAATGGTTAACATGTGATCATTTTAAAATATTATCCATCCCTGTGATAATGCCTTTTGGGCTGTCACCATGTCAAACTGATAGGTCAGTGCTATTCTGATCACTACTGGCCCCACCACCAACCAAAAGGGATTTAAAACTTGGTATTTAAAAATAAGTAGACAGGCTTCATGAATTCACAGTCTATTGCTATTATGTGCCTGTTTCTTTATGAGATAGCTTAAAGTCTTTGCTACTATCTCCTCATACCCAGAAAGGGTACAATTGTTTTCAATAAGTCAGATCTTAATTGTTGTAGCATAGTAAACCGCAACTCACCCTAAAAGTGGAACTTTCTGACTAACAGCAGAAAAATCTTATGTTTTCAAGCCTCTTAAATACTTTCAAATTTTGAAATACTCTTTTATCTGTGTCACATTTGATCATCAAAGCAAACCTATATGAAGGGCAAATGGAATGATACTGTCCACATCTTAATACATGAAAACTGAGGCTTAGAGCAAGAATGGGAGTCAGTCTAATCATAAATGGAAGAAAGTGACAGAGCTAAGGTTAAAATCCAATTTTCTTTTTTTTTAAAGCCTCTTTTATTTCTATTATAACACGGTAGAAAAATTATAAGAAAACATGAAAATTTAGGGAGGAAAATTTAAGAAAATTTATGACTAGTCACAGTTTACATATACATTCTACACACTTTATGTAACATGAAGTTATATAAGAGCATAACTGCTTGTAGCATCACACACTTAAGTATATTTCATACCTGAGAGTTGAAGCTTAGGTAATGATAGGTCTTCAGGGAAAAGCAGCCTTGTCACCTGGATCAGCTTGAAGTTAGAAAATTTAGGACAGGAGCAGCTTCATCACAATGCACAGGCAATCTCAAACATATCCTGTCTTTCAATTCTGCTATGAAACCATTCCTACTGATAATGGATTTTCATCACATCTTGAACCCAACATTTGTCCATCTCTGATGGATTCTCATGACAGCATCGTCTTGAATAAGAGAATTTTGCTTTCAGACAAATTCAGTAGCCCTTTTCATTTCTTCCAGTCACTAGCAGGCACACAAAGAAATTATCTTTAAAATTCCTTGGCCAATTAAGTCTTTATGAATGGAACATAAATTATATTCCATAATCCATCCATTTATTCAAACTAATAGCATTCATTATGAAACAAAAGTTGCACAAAAGGCCAAAACATAACAAAATATTTCACTTGCAGTCAAAAGAACGTATATTCAAATAATGATGTATTCTGTTAATCTACTCAGCAATTTAAAAAAATTAACTTTGCCAATTGTGGCATAAAACTGGCATTATCATCAACTGTTGGAGAGAATATAAATCTTTACAACCTATGGAGAAGTATTTTGGAATATTTTGGAATATGTAGACCCTTTAACAAGTTCACATGATAATTAGCTTGTAATTCCTCCCTTAGAAATAATTCTACACTAAAAAAAATTGTTTAAAATAGGACAAAGATTTATGTGTCAATATATATTTTTGCGTTTTATTTAAATTTTATTTTCTTTAATCTACATCTGAATTAGTTAGCATATAATGCAACAATGATTTCAGGAGTAGATTCCTTAGTGCCCCTTACCCATTTTAGACCATCTCCCCTCCCACAACCCATCCAGTAACCCTCTGTTTGTTTTCCATATTTAAGAGTCTCTTATGTTTTGTCCCCCTCCCTGTTTTTATATTATTTTTGCTTCCCTTCCCTTGTGTTCATCTGTTCTATGTCTTAAAGTCCTCATATGAGTGAAGTCATATGATATTTGTCTTTCTCTGACTAATTTCGCTTAGCATAATACTCTCTAGTTCCATCCACGTACTTGCAAATGGCAAGATTTCATTCTTTTTGATTGCCGAGTAATACTCCATTGTGTGTGTGTGTGTGTGTGTGTGTGTGTGTGTGTGTGTGTGTGTGTGTGTGTATGGCACATCTTCTCTATCCATTCATCCATCAATGGACATTTGGGCTCTTTCCATACTTTGGCTATTGTGGATAGTGCTGCTATAAACATTGGGGTACATGTGTCCCTTGGAAACAGCACACCTTTATACCTTGGATAAATACCTAGTAGTGCAATTTCTGGGTCATAGAATAGTTCTATTTTTGATTTTTTGAGGAACCTCCATACTGTTTGCCAGAGTGGCTGCACCAGTTTGCATTCCCACCAGCAATGCAAAAGAGATCCTCTTTCTCTGCAACCTCACCAACATCTATTGTTTCCTGAGTTGTTAATGTGAGCCATTCTGAGAGGTCTGAGGTGGTATCTCATTGTGGTTTTGATTTATATTTCCCTGATAAAGAGTGATGTTGAACATTTTTTTCATATGTCTGTTGACCATCTGGATGTATTCTTTGGAGAAATGTCTATTCATGTCTTTTGCCCATTTCTTCACTGGATTCTTTGTTTTTGGGTGTTGAGTTTGATAAGTTCTTTATAGATTTTGGATACTAACCCTTTATCTGATACGTCATTTGCACATATCTTCTCCCATTCCGTCGGTTGCCTTTAGTTTTGCTGATTGTTTTCTTCACTGTGCAGAAGCTTTTTATTTTGATGAGGTGCAATAGTTCACTTTTCTTTTGTTTCCCTTGTCTCTGGAGGCATGTTGAGTAAGAAGTTGCTGCGGCCAAGGTCAAAGAGGATTTTGCCTGCTTTCTCCTCGAGGATTTTGATGGCTTTCTGTCTTACATTTAGGTCTTCCATCCACTTTGAGTTTATTTTTGTGTATCGTGTAAGAAACTGGTCCGGGTTCATTCTTCTGCATGTCACTGTCCTGTTTTCCCAACACGACTTGCTGAAGAGACTGTCTTTATTTCATTGGATATTCATTCCTGCTTTGTCAAAGATTAGTTGGAGATACGTTTGTGGGTCCATTTCTGGGTTCTCTATTCTGTTCCATTGATCTTAGTGTCTGTTTTTGTGCCATATGTGTCAGTATATTTATTGAACAACTACTTGTATTGCAAAATAAAAAGAAAATATTTAAAATTTCTCCCAAATAGAGAATGATTAAAGTATGGTACATCTACATCAGAATTATGACTTACAGCTCATGATTTCAAATAGTATTTCATGACGTAAGAAAAAGCTCATAATAAAATGTTAACTGACAAAACAGCAGGATACAAATCTGCATATGCAGCATGATGTCTATCATAAAAAAAAACATAAATACAACTGTGACTATGAATTTAGTTAAGGAAATAACAGAAAGGTCTCAGTTCTCCATCTGGGTGGACATATAGTCAAAATGTCTGGATTGATGGGGTGATGTTTAAAGCGTACTGATTCAAAAAGAGGAAGAAACTCAATTCTAGATTTTGATTATGTAAGAGCCTCTGAAATTTCTCAGAAATTTTAAGATGACCTTCAAGCCTTGTTATATAAAATCAGAGATAAGACCATTATATCTAGATAAAAAGGGAAAGGAAAAGTCATTTGTCATCCAAATGTAGTGATATTAATATGTTTACTTTTATTTTCTTTGCAATAAAAGTAGAGATAGAAAAATTTTACTACCTGGCCTATCTAGGTTTCTAGATTGCTGGATGGTTAAATTTCATAATTTAATTTAATATAATTTAATTATTTCATTCAATTCACTTATTAAGCATCTACTAATCATGAAAGTTACTATGGATAGTTCAAATAATGAGGGACTTACAATTTAGTTGAAGACAGAAAATTAAGATTATTTTGAAAGTCATGAAGTAAAATTACTTGCAGTTTCTTATTTTGTACTATTAATAAAATATGTTTCAAGGAATTTTTGAGCATTTTGTAATGGAAAGAAAAGTGAGGATTCTGCTTCAGGTAATCACAGACTATGTAAGTTAGCACAACCCTCCACTTGAAGAAATTGTTCAAAGATGAATGAAATAAAAATTTTATTTTCCATAAAAAAGCATCAAGAAGATAATCAAATTTAGGCAATTAGGAAGATCAAGATCCAGGAGATGTCAGGTTCCCAAAGAGAGGAGGAGGAATGCTTTAGTCCTAGGAACACTTGTTTATCATTGAGAAGCATCTAGGGGGCTGTTCTGTGCTCCTGGGATGCCTGGAGTGACCAGGATGACATAACTTAGAATCTCAGTGCTGATGAAGTTGTAGAGCTTGGTAAAGAACATGCATTTTATAAAAAAATAAATAAATAAACTAGTGAGACTCATCAAATTAAAAAAGCTTTTACACAGTGAAGAAACCATCAACATCTCCTTCCCTGGTCACAGTTACACATTGAATAGAATTTCTAATTTGGGAAAGATTAAAATGAAAGTCTATAGAAATGAAATTTCACTGATTATCTGTGCGCTGGCATATTCTCCTGTTCAAGGACGCTTGCAAGACATCTCCAAAACAGACTCTGAACACAACCCATGTCTTTCAGCCTATCTAAGGTTTTCATCAATCTTGGCAGGTTTAAGTATATAATCTTCCTAATTACATAAACCACCAGAAGTACATCTATGGATACCCTTTAATCGCTATTGGTTAATAAATAATTAAAAAATCAAAGCTAGTAGGTATTTTTCCTACTCGTTCTCATTTAAATATGACTTGTTTAAGTAATTGGATGTATTTATTTTTAAACATGATTTGTGATATTTGGGGCCAAAATTGTTTTCTCCCTCCAGAACAGAACTCCAAATCTATAACTTCTTGGTGACAAACCAGGATTATCTATACACGCACTGGTTTCATTCTCCTTCAAAATAGAACTCTGAGTTCTGTTATTATCTTCTATAAAGGGCTTATTCTTCACGAAAAACAAGACCCTTTCTGACCCCAGGGTTCGAATCTTTGTAATTCAAACTAATCATGCTGAACTCACCCTCCTTGCCAGCTGATCTGTTGAGGCATAAAGGACCAACTTCATAGGCATAGTTAGAAAGGCCTCATGCTTGGTCTAATGCTCTGTCATTTTCATCTTGAAACTCTTAATTTTGAGCAAGGAGCTCTGGACTCTCATTTTGACTTTGGCTGTGAAAATTAAATAGCTGGTCCTGCAGGCACGGGCTTGTGACCCAAGGCTGGGCAATGAGACATGATAGGAAGACTGCTGGGAAGCTGCAGGGAAATTTTCTTCTCAGTTCATAAATCAAGCATACATAACTTTCTGCCTCTGGACATGGCAGTCTGCACATGAAATCTGGAAATGGGACCATGTGGAGACCTACCCAAGATGATATACCAACACTGAGGATGACACAGCCATGTTGAACCCTAAACTACATTTATTTATTTATTTATTCATTCATTCATTCATTCATTCATTCATTCATCAATCTATTTATTTACTTACTCAACTTACTTATTTTATCTGAGATAACAAAAAATCTTTATTGTTGGAGACACTTTAAGTTAGATTTCCTGCTATTTGCAGACAAAGGTATCAATTTATGGTAAAAACTGTTATTTTCCATGCAAATTCCATTCTCCCCTTTTTCCTTAGTAGGAAAATCTTTAAGAGTTTGTGATGCATCTAGTTACTATATGTACATCTTCCCTTGACAGTACTGGGTTTTTTCCAAGTTTTTATTTAAATTCCAGTTAATTAACATACAGTGTAATATTAGTTTCAGGTGTAGAATTTAGGGATTAATCCCTTACATACAACACCCAGAGCAGAACACAGTAAGTGTTCTTCTTAATGCCCATTACTTATTTAACATCACTCCACCCACCTCCCCTCCAGCAACCCTATTTGTTCTCTAGAGTTAAGAGTCTGTTTCTTGGTTTGCCTTTTCCCCTTATGTTCATTTGTTTTGTTTCTTAAATTCCACATATGAGTGAAATCATATGGCATTTGTCTTTCTCTAACTTATTTCTTTTTTTTATGTTTATTTATTTATTTTGAGAGAAAGAGAGTGTGTGAGCAGGGAAAAGCAGAGAGAGGGAGAGAGAGAGAATTCCAAGCAGACTCTGCACTGTCATCTCAGAGCCCAATGCAGGGCTTCCTCTCAAGAATTGTGAGATCATGACCTGAGCCAAAATCAAGAGTAGGATGCTTAACCAACTGAGCCACTCAGGAACCCCTAGACTTATTTTGCTAGGCATACTACACTCTTGGTCCATCCATGTCATTGCAAATGGCAAGATTTCATTCTTTTCAATGGCCAAGTAATATTCTGTTGTATATGCATACCACAACTTCTATATCCATTCATCAGTCAATGGACATTTGGGCTCTTTCCATAATGTGATTATTTTTTTTTTAATTTTTTTTAACGTTTATTTATTTTTGAGACAGAGAGAGACAGAGCATGAACGGGGGAGGGTCAGCGAGAGGGAGACACAGAATCGGAAGCAGGCTCCGGGCTCTGAGCTGTCAGCACAGGGGCCCGATGCGGGGCTCGAACTCACGGACTGCGAGATCGTGACCTGAGCCGAAGTCGGTGCTCAACCGACTGAGCCACCCAGGCGCCCCGATAATGTGATTATTTTTGATAACACTGCTATAAACATAAGGGTGAATGTATCCCTTGGAATCAGTATTCTTTGTACCCTTTGGGTAAATACCTAGTAGTGCAGTTGCTGGATTGTAGGGCAGATTTTTCAGTTGTTGTTGTTGTTGTTTTAAGAGAGAGAGAAAGAGAGAGAGAGATGTAGTTTTTGTTGTTGTGTTTTGTTTTGTTTTGTTTTGTTTTCTTGAGAGAAAGTACAAGGGGGAGGGGCTGAGAGAAAGGGAGTGTGGGTATGTTAAGTTGGCTCCATGCCCAGCACGGATGCTGACATGGAGCTCTAACTCACAAACCATGATATGATGACCTGAGCTGAAATCAAGAGTCAGATGCCTAACTGAGTCACCCAGGTACCCACTGTAGGTCAGTTCTATTTTCAACTTTTGAAGAACCTCCATACAGGTGGTTGGCCACACCAGTTTGCATTCACACCAACAGTGTAAGAGAGTTCCCCTTTCTCTACATCCTTGCCAATATTTGTTGTGTCCTGAGTTGTTAATTTTGGCTATTCTGACAGGTATGAGTTCGTATCTCATTGTAATTTTGATTTGTATTTTCCTGATGATGAATGACATTGAGCATCTTTTCATGTTAGCCATCTGGATGTCTTCTTTGATAAAATGTCTATTCATGTCTTTTTCCCACCTCTTAACTAGATTATTTGTTTTTTGGGTATTGAATTTGACAAATTCTTTATAGATTTTGGATACTAACCCTTTATCAGACATGTCATCTGCAACTATTTTCTCCCATTATGTAGGTTGTCTTTTAGCTTTGTTGATTGTTTCCTTTGCTGTTTCTGGCACTACTATTAACATGTGACAAGGTCTAGCCAATGAGAGATTAATAAGAGTTTTATGAACTTTCTAGGAAGATGATTTCAAGAGGAAAAATTCTGCTGACAGAAATTCCTCTTGCCTTTCCCTCCTTTTTCCTTCATGCCACCTAAAATAAAATGACAAAGATAGAGCTCCATCCAACAGCCCTATTGAAACATGAGGTATTTCTAAGTTTGAAAGTCAGTACCAGAGAAGTTGAGCAGATAGACAGAAGGAACCCAGGGATCTGATGACTGCGCCTGCTATATCAGTTTTGATCTACATGCCTCTGGAATTACTTTATGTGAGAGAATAAATTTCTATCTTTGTTATGTTGACTTTTCTGTTATCTGTTGCCAAGACTAATCCTAAATAATGCACTACATATATATTTTTTTGAAAATTGACTTTACATTCACAATATATCCACATATCCAATTAGAGAAAAAAAATCTTATTTTTTAGGAATATTTTCATATTTTTTAATACAATTTATTGTCAAGTTGGCTAACATACAGTGTATAGAGTGTGCTCTTGGTTTCAGGGGTAGATTCCCGTGATTCATCACTTACATACAACACCCAATGCTCATCCCAACAAGTACCCTCCTCAATGCTCATCACCCATTTTCCCTCTCCCCTACTCCCCACCATCAACCCTCAGTTTGTTCTCTGTCTTTAGGAGTTTCTTATGGTTTGCCTCCCTCTCTGTTTGAAACTGTTTTTTCCCCTTGCCTTCCCCCATGGTCTTCTGTTAAGTTTCTCAAGTTACACTTACAAGTGAAAACATATGATATCTGCCTTCTTCTGACTGACTTATTTCACTTAGCATAATACCCTCAAGTTCCATCTACATTGTTGCAAATGGCAGGATTTCATTCCTTCTCATTGCCAAGTAGTATTCTATTGCATGTATAAACCATATCTTCTTTATCCATTCATCAACTGATGGATATTTAGGCTTTAATAATACATGAAGAAAGAATAGGGCCACTCTGAATCTGCACTGTATTGTTCTCTAATATACATACCTACATACATATGAGAATTTTAGATTCTTATTCTTGATTTGAGGATAGGATTTAGCTTCTATATAAAAATGGCTCAGAGGAGGAAAGAATATGATCCAGAAAACTAGTTTGCTACAGAGGTAGCCAAAGTTCTTTGGATTTCAAGCCTGATCTAGAACTATATGGAAGACTGAATTCTTCATTTTCACACATAGGTTTTTCTTCTTGAGCAATCTTTATTGTGCTTTCAAAGTAAATTGAGTTCTGGGTGAACATGCACAAAATGAGGCACATGTTTCAGAAAAGGAAAACAAATTGACATCCACTCTACTATATAACAGTAGATCAAAAAGCACTTTGAAAACAGTCTAATGGTTAACATCAATCTAACCACTATCTTAAAAAATAGATATCATTGGTAACTCTTCTAAAGCCAATCTCACACCTACCACATCCCTCCTTTACATAAGATATGGATTCTAATATCATGAAAGTTCTGTATAAGACATTTTCCCCCAAATTGTGGAGGTCTAGATTATATATTATATACATATATATAAATATATATGTATATGTGTGTGTGTGTATATATATATATCTCATTGGCCCTATTTAACCTATGTGGCCCCATCTCTTACTAGTTTCCATATGTCTTGTCTTTTCCACTTATAGTAAGACATTCCACTGTATCCCTACAGCTTTTAGTACTGACACCAGGGCACTTATCACTCAATTCAGAATTGTTGATTTACAACCCTTTCTTGGCAATCAGTCAGGGAGAAAATTGAGGGTAAAGAATGTGCTCTTTTCACTTTTGTTTGTTAAGGGATAATACAGTGCCTGACACAAAAGAGGGAATCTTTGTTAATGGAAGAGTAGATAATTTAAAGAATAACTAAGGTAATTCAAAACATCATTATAGCTGGCTATATATTATCTCTGCTCAACTTTAAACCTTCCAACGCAGTGTCTTGTCCATTGTAGGATGCTAATTCTATAAAACTTTAAGGTTATATACTCAGAAAGGTTATAATCAGGGTGTTTTATGACTGGCAATTATGACCAATTCCCATTTTTAAACAGTAGTGTGCTAATATTGTAACCTTCAGTGGTAGGGATTGAGGAAATGTTTCAGCTTAACCAATCAATATTTAAGCTTCAATGAATATCTACTACCAGCCTACATCACACTACAGAAAGACTGGAGTAAATTTAGATTACATGAAGACATCACCAAACCCCTGGTTTAGTAACAGCATAGAAGCAGCCTACTCATGTCATTAACCTTACAATACTATGAGGTCACATTTTATGCAATTCAATCATTTTGACCCAATTATCATGTTATGGTGGGTTTACATATTAATTAAACTAAAAACATGAATATAAAATAAAATTAGAAAAATTAAAATTAGAGAGTCACATAATTAATTAAACTCACAGATCCATGACTGGTGCTGAAAATGTACTTGTGGTCCTTGATATAGTGGGAACAAGTTCAGAAATAACAAACTCTGCTCACAGAGCTAGATTTTAGAAGAAATATATCTTAGTTTCTATCACCAGAAGAAGACAAAAATCTACCTGATCTAGGTAATTTAATATTTTCTAGCTATTACCTAAATACTGAGCACTTTGAATACAAAATGGTAATTGTTCATTAAAACATATTTTTTAAAGTTCAACAATGGGGAACCAGGAACAGTGCCAACCAACCAGCCATTAAATTATAGTCCATGCATTTTAATAAATCTATCTGTATTCAAAATATCAGAGCTATTCAATGAATTATAAATTAATTGTGTGTTGAAGAGAATTTTGCATACTATAAATTTGGAACTGTTTTTTAAATGTTCTCTAGTATTAAATACAGAAATATTAACCTTTTCTAATTTAACAAGATTATTATGAATTTCATAATGACAAAGAGATAAAGAAAGATACCATGCTTTTCTGGGTTTCTATAAAGGATAAAAGATTAAAGAATATTTAAATTATCCCTTCAGGAATGCAACTGAATAAAACTAGAAATTTAGTATCTCTAAACAAAAGGCAAATCACTCCATGAATGTAGTTCGAATATAATATAGTATAAACTAGCATATATACATCTGGAACATAAATCAACTAAAATACTAGTTTTTGGGGCGCCTGGGTGGCGCAGTCGGTTAAGCGTCCGACTTCAGCCAGGTCACGATCTCGCGGTCCGGGAGTTCGAGCCCCGCGTCAGGCTCTGGGCTGATGGCTCAGAGCCTGGAGCCTGTTTCCGATTCTGTGTCCCTCTCTCTCTGCCCCTCCCCCGTTCATGCTCTGTCTCTCTCTGTCCCAAAAATGAATAAACGTTGAAAAAAAATTTAAAAAAAAAAAAAATAAAAATAAAAATAAAAAAATAAAATACTAGTTTTTATTATTATAAAAATGATGATACCCAATGTAAAACTTTCAAAATTCTTGAAAACCATAAGAACCCTGAAGAAGAAAACACTTGTAGTCTTCAAAAGAGATTACTGTTACATTTTGGTATGTTTTCTTCCAATTTTCTCACTATGTAATTTTCACACAGTTGAAAATACTTAAAAATCATTGTTATTCTAACTTTTAATCTTATATCAATTATTTTCTATGTTAATCAACTATTCTTCAAATAATGCACATTGCAACATCCTCCATTAAAATACAAGATGCTTGATACCAAAGGCTATTATGTTTGTCTTCATATCCTCATGGTCCAACAGCTTCTGACTCATGTTAGGAATTCACTATTTGTTGTTGTTGCTGCTGTTGTTGTCATGTTTCAAGTTTTTATTTAAAATAAAGTTAGTTAACATGTAATGTAATATTAGTTCCAGGAGTAAAATTTAGTGATTCATCACTTACATACAACACCTGGTGCTTATAACAAATGCCCTCAATACCTATCACCCATTTAGTCCATTTCCAGCCACTTCCATCTATCAACCCTCAGTATGTTCTCTGTAGTTAAGGGATTCTTTTATGATTTACCTACATCTATTTTTTTTTCTTTCCCCTATGTTCATCTGTGTTATTTCTTAAGTCCCACGTATGAGTGAAACCATATGGAATTTGTATTTCTCTGACTGATTTATTTCACTTAACATAATAACTCTAGCTCCATCCATGCCATTGCAAATGAAAAGACTTCATTCTTTTTGATGTCTGAGTAAAATTCCACTATATACACAATTATATATACATATATACATACATACATATACACACATATACATATAACAACTGCTTTACCCATTCATCAGCTGATGGACAATTAGGCTCTTTCTGTAATTTGGCTATTGTTGATAATTATGATATAAACACTGGGGTGCATGTGCCGCTTTAAACCAGTATTTTTGTATCCATTGGGTAAATACCTAGTAGTGCAATTGCCAGGTTGTAGAGTAGTTCTATTTTAACTCTTTGAGAAAAATCCATACCATCTTCCAGAGTGGCTACACCAGTTTGCATTCCCACCAAAATTGCAACAGGGTTCCCCCTTTCTTTGCATCCTCACCAACATCTGTTGTTTCCTGAATTGCTAATGTTAGCCATTCTGATTGATAGGTGTGAGGTGATATCTCATTATGGTTTTGATTTGGTTTGTGTGATGGTAAGTGATGTTGAACATTTATTTATGTGTCTGTTATCCATCTGGATGTCTTATTTCATAAAATATCTACTCATGTTTCCTACCCATTTCTTAACTGGATTGTTTGTTTTTTTGGGGTATTGAGTTTGGTAGTTTCTTTGTAGACTTTGGCTACTAACCCTTTATCTGATATGTCATTTGCAAATACCTTCTCCCATTCCAAAGGTTGCCTTTTAGTTTGGTTGATTGTTTCCTTCACTGTGCAGCAGTTTTTTACCTTGATGCAGTCCCAATAGTTCATTTTTGCTTTTGTTTCTCTTGCCTCTGGCGACACGTCTAGTAAGAAGTTGCTATGGCTGGTCCACTTTCATTCTTCTGTATGTTGTTGTCCACTTTTCCCAACAAAATTTGTTGAAGAGACTCTTTGTTTCCTGCTTTGTCAAAGATGAGTTGCCTATATGGTTGTGAGTCCATTTCTGGGTTTTCTATTCTATTTCGGGATCTATGTGTCTGTTTTTGTGCCAGTACCACACTGTCTTGATCACTATAGCTTAGTAACACAGCTTGAAGTCTGGAATTGTGATGCCTCCAGGTTTTCTTTTCTTTTTCAAGATTGCTTTAGCTATCCAGGGTCTTTTATGGCTCCATACAAATTTTAGAATTGTTTGTTCTAGCTCTGTGAAAAATGCTGGTGTTATTTTGATAGGGATTCTATTGAATGTATATAGATTGCTTTGGATAGTATACACACTTTAACAATATTTGTTCTTCCAATCTATGACCACAAAATGTTTTCCCAATTCCTGTGTCTTCTGCAGTTTCTTTCTTTTATTTAATTTTTTTAATGTTTATTTATTTTTGAGAGAGAGAGTGAGGGGTGGGAGGGGCAGAGAGAGAGGGAGACATAGAGTCCAAAGCAGGCTCCAGGCTCTGAGCTGTCAGCACAAAGCCCAATGTGGGACTCGAACTCAGGAACCGTGAGATCATGACCTGAACCGAAGTCGGTCACTTAACAGACTGAGCCACCCAAGTGCCCCATCTGCAATTTCTGAGTATTCTCTAGTTTTCAGGGTATTTTTTTACCTCTTTAGTTAGGTTTATTCCTAGGTATCTTATGGTTTTTGGTTCAATTGTAAATGGAATCAATTCCTTGATTTTTCTTTCTACTGCTTCATTATTGGTCTATAGAAACGCAACCAATTTCTGTACACTGATTTTATATCCTGCAACTTTGCTGAATTCATGTGTCAGTTCTAGCAATGTTTTGGTGGAATCTTTTCATTTTCTACATAGAGTATCACGTCATCTGTGAAGAGTGAAAGTTTGACTTCTTTCTTACTGATTTGGATACCTTTTATTTATTTTTGTTGTCTGATTGCTAAGGCAAAGACTTCAGTACAATACTGAACAACAGTGGTGAGTGACAGTGGACATTCCTGTGTTCCTGGCACTAGGTAAAAACTCTCAGTTTCCCCACTGAAGACGATATTAGCTGTGGGAATTTCATATACAGCCTTTATGATGTTGAAGTGTGTTCCTTCTATCCCTACTTTTTTGAAGGGTTTTATCAAGAAAGGATGCTATATTTTGTCTAATATGTTTTCTGCATCTGTTGAGAAGATCATATGGTTATTGTACCTTCTTCTATGTGATGTATCATGTTGATCGATTTGCGGATATTGAACCACCCCTGCAGCACAAGAATAACTTCTACTTGATCTTAGTGAATAATTATTTTAAAAAAAATTTAAAACTTTTTTTTCTTCCCAGAGAATGGGGAATGAACAGAGAGAGAGGGAGAGGGAGAGAATCCTAAGCAGGCTCCGACCTGTCAGTACTGAGCCTGATGCAGGGCTCTAACTTATGAACCATGATATCATGACCTGAGCCAAAGTCAGATGCATAGCAGACTGAGCCATCCAGGCACCGTGGTGAATAATTCTTTTTTAGTGTACTTTTGAATTTGATTTGCTAGTATTTTGTTGAGAATCTCTGCATTCATGTTCATCAGGGATATTGGCCTCTAATTCTCCTTTTTAATAGGGTCTTTGGTTTTGGAATCAAGGTAACGCTGGCCTCATAGAATGAGTTTGAAAGTTTTCCTTCCATTTTTATTTTTTGGAACAGTTTCAAAAGAATAGGTACTAATTTTTCTTAAATGTTTTGTAGAATTCCCCCTGGGAAGCCATCAGGCCCTGGATTCTGACTTTGGGGAGATTTTTTATTACTGATTCAATTTCTTTGCTCATTATGGGTATATTCTAAATTTTCTATTTCTTCCTGTTTCAGTTTTCATAGTTTTTATGTTTCTAGGAATTTATTCATTTCTTCCAGATTGCCAAATTTGTTAGCATTTAATTGCTAATAATGTTATAATTATATTTCTGAAGTGTTGGGTTTGATCTTTCCTCTTTCATTCATGATATTACATATTTGGGTCCTCTCTCTCTCTCTCTTTCTCTGTCTCTCTGTGTCTGTCTCTCTCTCTGTCCCTTTCTCTCATAAGTGTGGCTAGGGGGTTATCAATTTTGTTATTTGTTTCAAAGAACCAGCTCCTAGTTTCATTAATCCGTTCTATTTTTTTATTTATATAACACTTATTTCTGCTCTAATCTTTATTATTTCCTTTCTTCTACTGGTTTTAGGCTTTATTTGCTGGTTTTTATCCAGCACCTTTAGGTGTAAAGTTAGGCTGTGTAGTTGAGACTTTTCTTGGTTCTTATGGAGGACCAGTATTGCTATATTCTTCCCTCTTAGGACCACCTTAACTGCATCACAAAGATTTTGAAGTGTCATGTTTTCATTTTCATTTGCTTTCTCAATTTTTTAAATTTCTTCTTTAATTTCCTGGTTAACCCATTCATTCTTTGGTAGGATGTTCTTTAACCTCCATATATTTGTGGTCTCTCCAAATTTTCTTGTGGTTGACTTTTAAGTTTTTGTGGTTGTGGTCTTAAAATATGCATGGGATGATCACAATCTTTTTGTAATGGTTGAAGCCTGATTTGTGATCTAGTCGGGAGAATGTTCCATGTTCTATTTTAGGATAAAATGCTCTGAATATATCTGTTAAGTTCATCTGTTTCAGTGTGTCATTCAAAGTCATTGTTTCCTTATTGATTTTCTTCTTAGATGATCTGTCCATTGTTGTAAGCGGGTCATTAAAGTCCCCTACTATTATTGTATTATTATAAATGAGTTTCATTTTGTTTATGATTGATTTATATATTTGGGATCTTCCAACTTGGGGGCATAAACATTTATAATTGTTAGTTCTTCTTGATGGATAGGCCCAATAATTATGAATAATGCCCTTCTTCATCTCTTGTTACAGTCTTTAGTTTAAATTTTTATAATGTTTATTTATTTTTGAGAGACAGAGACAGAATGCGAGTGGGTTGGGGGCAGAGAGAGAGGGAGACACAGAATTGGAAGCAGGCTCCAGGCTCTGAGCTGTCAGCACAGAGCCTGATGTGGGGCTCAAACTCATGAGCTATGAGATCATGACCTGAGACAAAGTCAGACACTCAACCGACTGAGCCACCCAGGTGCCCTATATTACAGTCTTTAGTTTAAAATCTAGTTTGTCTGATATAAGTATGACTGCTCCAGGTTTCTTTTGATGCCCAATAACATAATAAATGGTTCTCCATCCCTTACTTCCAATATAGAGTTATCTTTGGGTCTAAAATGAGTCTCTTATGAGTAGAATATTGATAGGTCTTGTTTTTTTATCCATTCTTATACCCTATGTCTTTCGATTGGACCATTCAGTCCATTCACATTCAGAGTAATTATTGATAGATATGAATTTAGTGTCATTGTATTACCTGTGAAGTCACTGTTCATGTAGATTGTTTCTCTTCCTTGTCGTCTTTGTTGCTATTGCTCTCTTTTTACCACTCAAAGTGTCCCCTATAATATTTCTTGCAGAGCTGGTTAAGTATTCCTGAACTCTAGTTTTTACTTGTATTGGAAAATTTTTATCTCTTCTTCTATTCTGAATGACAGCCTTCCTGGATAAAGTATTCTTGGCATATTTTTTCCTATTTAGCATGTTGAATATATCATTCCAGTCCCTTCTAGCCTGCCGGATTTCTGTGGACAGGTCTTCTGATAATCTTCTGTTCTACCCTTACAGGTTAAGGGTCTTTTTCCCTAGCTGCTTTCAGAATTCTCTCCATCCATTTAGTGATCATATACAGTCAGTCTGCATTTTAGTTAGAGAATTTTTTTTTTTTTTGGCCTGACTAGCTTTTAGGTCTTTTTTTTTTCTCTGCAGCAAGGGTTTCTCTGGTGTCTTCTATACTTCTTTCAAGTCCAGCTAGTGTTTTTATAACTGTTGTTCTAAAATCTTTTTCAGATATATTGCTTATATCTGTTTTGAGTAAATCCCTGGCTGTGATTTCTTCATTTTTCTTTTGGGGAGAATTCCTCTGTCTTGTCATTTTTTCTATGTTTCTGTCTTTTGTGTGTTATGAAAACTTGTTATGGTTTTTGATCTTGAGGGGTAATGCTATATTAAGAAGGGATCATATACTGTCCAGGACCTGGCACTTCAGGAAGTGTTTCTGGTATGTAGTGTATACACTCTGTTGTTGTGTTTTGGCTACTCTTTTCCACAGGTCAGTCCTTTGCATAGTTCCTCCTTGCTTGCAGAGGGCAGTGTTCAGAACTTTAACCAGGTGTGCTTTGATATGTTTGTTAAAATAAGCCTGATTTAAAAAAAAAAAAATGCCTGATACAAAAAAAAAAAATAGAAAAAAGGAAAAGGAACAAAACCCCCAAACAGATAAACAAACAAAAAAGTCAACAAACAGGAAAAGAAAAGAAAAAAAAAAAAAGCCTGGTCCTATTTCCACTAGAACCGAAACTGACACTTTGGAACACTCTATGATCAGTGCACGCAGGGGGCCTGTACTGGTCCTCTGGGGGAGAGCCCTGCTGTGCTAGCTCACAGTCTGATCTTCCCTAGTAAATATGCACCTGCAGGATGAAGTGGGGGAGAGGGCAGAGTTTGGTGTAAGCGGTATCAGCCTCCAGTGGGGCCCTGTATTGCTCATTGATGTCCTACCAGGCTGGTGGGCAGGGGGAAACAGGCATCACTCTGCTTTCTCATCCCCAGAAAGGGGGGCTCTTGCCCACTGCTGTTCAAGAAGACCTCACAGAAAAGTGAACAGTCTCCTGTCTTGTGTCTCAGACTTCTGTCAGATCTCTGTCTGTGCCTGGTCCATCAATATCCTGGGCATGTGGCTGGGATTCAAAACTCCAAATATTAAAGGACATGGCATGGAGTGGACCTGCTCTCTTCCTCCAAATGACAGCCTTGTTGTGCTGTGTCTGGTACCATTTTGTCCCAGAAAAGAAGTCACACAGCTGTGCAGGGACTTAGAGTTTATGGTGAAGCACAGCAAACAGCAGTGACCAGGTTATCTGCCTTCTGTGTGTGCTTCTGTCCCTTGCTGATGACTGGCCATTCAATGCCCACTGGGTCTTTTGTCCTTGGAGAGCCAATACACCCTCTTGCAAATGTACTTCAGGAAGGGGAATGTTCTCTTCCAGTACAACCCAGGGGATCCCTGCACCAGGCTGTCTACTCCCAGGCCTCTGCCCTTCTTCTCACAGGAGCACCACTGCCTGCCTGGCTTGATGCTGATGAATGGCACAGACTTACAGAACCTCAGAATTTGAGCTTCGATGTTTGTGAAAACTGTGATCATCAGTTTCTCTTAATTCCCCAGCCAATGGTTTTGGAGAAGTGTTTTTCTTGTGTGAACCTGATGTGCTGTGCTGTCCTCCCCCTCTTTCTCTCTCCTTTCTGCTTGAAATGGGCTCTCCCTCCCCTCTGTGGAACTGCAGCTTTCCTCTTCCCCTTCACATCTCTGCACCTTATATCTGCCATCTCCCTCTAATTGTGCAGATTGTTCTATTAATCTTCAGACTGATTTCCTAGGTGTCCAAAATGATTTGATGTTAATCTAGCTGTGTTTGAGGGATGAAGAAAGCCTAGGTTACTCCTACTATTTCACCAACCTAACTCCTTTCTCTTTCCTGTTAAATTTCTAGGGAAAGTCAGGTTCACTGTTAGTCAGTCTCAGAGACTACCAGGGAGTCATTCATGATATTAATTTAAATTGTAATTAAATAAACAATTATATAACTAATTTGTGATGTTTTCCTCTTATGGTAGGGTGGACCCCATTAAGAACACGAACTAAGCTGATATTGTTCTTTTTTATATCTCTAGCATTCAGCATGGAGCCTAGTATATATTAGTTTGGTTTACTGAAATGAGTAAATAAACAAATATGGAAATGACCCCCAAAACTTATAGGAAATTTACCTCTACTGAAGCAATGGTTCCATTCTCCCCCCTCAATCCCATGGGTCACAGAATGAGAGGGAGTTCCATATAGCCACTATTTTTAAAGTGTCATCAATTAAATGGTATATTAGGGTTAATGGAGACACTGGTAAAATACAGACTCCTAGGCCTTGTTCTAAGTTTATTTAAGTGACTCAGAATGGGCCTATGAATCTCTTAAACAACACCTTACAGGGTTTTTCTTTAATTTCCCTATACTACATGCACTCATATTACTTTAGATAGTCAAAGAAATATTTGCTAACTCTTGACTAGAAAATGGACACTAGGCAGACAGCAAATGGGAGAAAGACAGAATTAATAAGTGGAAAGGCAGAGCAATGGAGACCAATTTGGCAAATTTGGTAGACTGGAATATACAACTGAGTCTCAAAGCCCTGGACCACAAAAATGAAGCATGGCATGAAATGAGACTGCAGAGTTAGACATTCTCCAGATCACTAGCAATTAGTATGTCATGAAAACATAATTAAATTTCAACTTACAGATTTCTCATAGAAGTACAGAAAATTTCAGTCTGATAACCATAAGGTAGAAGGACTAATTTTCAGCTCTGGCCATAAATGCACATGGATGGGAAGAATTCTAATAAAGAACAATGGAGCTCACTCTAATGATTCAGAGACTGTTGTTGCTAGAAGAAACTTTGGAGCCCATTCAAATTCCTTATTGAGCAGTGGAGGAAACTGTCCCTAGAGAAGTGATTTTTCTCTGGAATAAAAATGATTACATTTTGGTGAGCTGGACTAACCTGTCTCTTACCTCAAGGTCCAGTGCTCTGTGTTCTGTGTGAATCCTTGTAAATGATACTTTGAATTTAAATCTCAACTGACAAAACTTTTGGGCATTAAGTGCTCTAGGTTAAATGCTGCCCAAGTTGTTCCATTTAATTTTTATTTGTCTTTTTTTTCCCAAAATACTGTTACTTTATGAAGTTTTCATAAGGAATTTTTCTCATTTTGGATTTATACTTACAGGCTTATCCTTACAAAAGGAAATATTCTCATTATACTGAAATAAAATAAAAACCTGCTGAGACTGGATATTTATGGGTTCTAAATATAATACGAAACCCAATATGTATGTGTATATGTATATGTGTTACTAATAAATGCCCACACAGTGCTAGCAATAATATATCTTGTGGAAATTAGTATCTGAATTAATGTTGTGTGACTATAGCTAGAAAAAAGGAACCTATTTTATTACATAATAAAATGTTTTTAATTGTTGGAGTAGAACAGGTTTATTGCACACCATTATTTTTGGAAACGCCAACCTTTTCATTGATCAAAAAGTGTTATCAGTCATAGCAAAACTAAAAATAAAGAATAACATTCCTGAAACGGTGAAAGAAAGTGAAATAAAGTGACATAAGTCACTTTTGAATACAAAGGACAATGATTTTCAATACAGAATGGAACACAATCAATGAGCAGGTTGATAGCAGAGCTTACAACACATTCAGCTTTTTGAAGTCAGTTGTTTATATCAAGAGCTTTGAAGTGCTAGCTTGTGTTTTTATTTTAATTCTGAACTGAAGCCTCTATAAAATTAGTAAAACAAAGTTCATTGAGATAAAGCTAGACTCATTCTCCCTCTTTCTCTTGGCGCTTCAATTAAAGAAGCTTTTGATGCTGTGTATACATCTTATTTTAGATTTAAGTCAAAGGCAGGGGCACCTGGTGGCTCAGTCGGTTGTGTCTGACTTCGGCTCAGGTTATGATCTTGCAGTTCATGAGTTCTAGCCCCCGTGTCAGGTTCTGTGCTGACAGCTCAGAGCCAGGAGTCTGCTTCAGATTCTGTCTCCTCTCTCTGCCCCTCCCCTGCTCATGCTCTCTCTCTCAAAAATAAACATTTAAAAAATTAAAAAAAATTAAAGGTAACTTTATAGGAAATTTTCTGTGTTATCAATCTTTTTATAAAATTTTAAATATAACATATATATGAATAGGGAAAGGTGGGAGAGCTTAGAAGGGAAACAGGAAGAAAAAAAGATATAAAGGCTCCTTGCCTTCAAACATATTAATGAGAAACTTCTGGCATAGTCTTCAGTTAGAGTGAAACTCAATAGCAAGCATTTACCCAAAAGTTCCCTCTGGTGGAGGAAGGTGTATAATTGCCCTGGAAAGTTGAAAAAAGATTTGGGGGATGTAACTTATATGGTTTCTGCCAAGTGACATTGATGCATTGGAGAAAATAAATGAAATGGTATGGATGATAAATCTCCAACTGAGAGCAAAGGGTGAAAGTCAGAGGGCCTCCTAGGCAACATACAAGAGACTTTCATCTACTCAAGTCCAGAAAAGACTAAAGATCGGGTTAGAGAATTAATTACAAGAGTGATTGAACTCTAAAAGAATTAAAATTTTAATCCCACTAACTTTACTATGCAAGGTCACATAAATGATGTGGCGGCTCTTAGACTTTGGATGAGGTTATCAGGGTTGATGTATTTAAAAATCTTGAAACGTCACATCACCTGGAACTCTGTGCCTGCAGAAGTGACCCATTACTCCCTGTTTGAGGCCAGTGCTTCCCAGCTTTTCATTGCTTGAAGATAATGCCAGTGTCTTCACCTTGCATATCAGCATGTACTTCACTCCTGCCTGCAAGATTATAATAACACTAGGGCCAAGTCACAACATAACTAACTATGGTAAAGTACTGGGTCAATTACGGGGAGGAAAGAGACAGTATTGGAAGGAGTTGCACAGCCTAGTTAATTTATACTAACAGGATCCCGGAGTATGTAGAGGATTGTATTCTAAGATTGGTGGGTTAAAGGGCAGAATAATAAATTTAAATAAGGGAGACTTATGAAAATCATTGCTCATGAGAACAGTCTTCCATGATATGTGATTCAAAACACTGGGCAAGACTTAGGATGGTAATGTTTACACATTGCTAGGATAGTACTTAGAAGTTTGGGGGAAAGTGATGGCTCATAAAAATGAAATGTAAGTGCCACAAAGGCTATATCAGATGGTAGGGAAAAAGATCAAAAGGTGAAGAGGAATGAGCATGTTAGAACAGATGTAACCCACTAGTGTTCTAGTCTTTGGGAGAACACAGAGGCACTTTGCTTACTAAAGCAAACGCACAAGTCAAAGGGACACCAGCAATACTCGCAAGTCAGAGTGGCTGTCCACTGAAGGTGAGGGTGAGTAAGACTTGGTAGAACTTCAATTCCTGATAAAAATGACAATGGCAGAATCCTGAAATAAGGTTGTAGTGGCAGCTGGTGGTGTTGGGACACTTTTAGAGAGATATGGAGATGACTAACAGAACATAGCACTGCTAGGAACGAGACAGACTGAAGTTGAAGCAGTTACGCTCAAATTATGTAATCAAAATAGATCAAGGATGAATGATCAGGAGGTTGAAGATATAGGTCCTTTAACATTAAGTCCTAATTCCTTGCTCCAGTTTTTGGATCTGAGCTAATTTTCAAACTTGGGTGTCCTTGACTGCAGAAGAGGCATAGTTCCCCAGGAAGAAGAAATGCTGTGGTATATGTACATGATAATCACTACCCTGTAAGGAATAGTTAGGACTACTGACCTAAGAGGATAATAAGAAATAATATATTTGGAATCCAGGAAATCCACTGAGAAATATATTGGGAATTCCTTGCACAATATTATTCAAGGGTAGCACTGACAATCTAAGAAAGGCATGGTGATCAGGTTTTACCACTCCTTAGAGTTGAAGGGTGTCTGTACCAGGTGAGTCACCTATACTAGAGGTATAAGGCAAGGGTGAAAGAAGTCTACTATGAGTAATAAAGGGAGAAGATAATTGGTGTCAGGTACAGCCTCAAGCCCAGCTACAGTGGTGCAGTTTGTCTCATTAGTGTTCCTTTTAAGCATTTCTCTATGAAAAGAGACCAGCCAGAATCCTGGAAGAATTGTTCCAAGAATTTATTATGCAAAGAAAGTGTGACCAATGGCACAAGAGACAGATGTTGTTGTGTTGTGCCACCAAAATCTCTTCAGAACAGAAACACTCATTTCCCCTGCTTGAGAGAGTATGTTGGCTGCTAACTTTTAGATGAGTACCTCTGCATGAATTAATCTTAGCTGAATGGATTAGCTTTGTCCAATGTCACTTTCTCTTCACTGGCAGCCTACCTCCATTGACAGGTTTACATAGGGGTATAAAGTTCTGGTCACTTTTGCTTAAGGCTGTATAATTCTGAAGCACCATGCCAGCTTCAGAGCCCTTAATGGGATCAGCTAAGGCCTTTATTATAACTGCATTGTACTTCAGCACTTTGCTCTGCCCAGCCCTACATACTTCACTCTCCAAAAGTGTTGACTATCCCCAAGGATTCATCCCAACATAATGCCTACATGCTAATCTCTCAGAGTCTGTTTCCTGAGGATCATGATGTACTTTGCATAAATCAGTACTGCAGAATAGGTCATATTTTATGGTATTGATTTATGATTATGGCAAATATACATAAAAATCACCACCATCCATAATTAAACTAAATCTCCATGAGGGCAACACATTGGTTTCGTTCACCAACAGCTCTCCAGGAATAGTTACTACACAAATATTTGTTGAATGCATATGTGAGTGAATGCATACATGAGTAAATAATGCATACACGAATTAGAGTGAAGCCCCTAGTCTAGTACCTGCAACATAAAAAGAGATCAATATATAATAACAGATGTGGTTATCATTATATGTTGATTGTTAATGGGATAAAAAATCTAATCTATGACAATTTTTAAATCTATGATAATTTTTATCAAATTAATGTATAACTGAGTCTAGTCAATTAATTGATAAATATACAGCAAGTTCCTTACGACAGGGATGCCCATTCTCAACATTGTTATTTAACATCATACTAGAATTCCTAGTCTCAGACAACGAAAAGGAATAAAAGGCATCCAAATTGGTAAAGAAAAGTCAAACTTTCACTCTTTGCAGATGGCATGATTCTTGATGTAGAAAACCCAAAATCTCCACCAAAAAATTGCTAGAGCTGACACATGAATTCAGCAAAGATGTGGGATAGAAAATCAATTGGTTGCATTTGTATACACCAATAATGAAGCAATAGAAAAAGAAATCAAAGAATTGATCCTATTTATAATTGCACCCAAATCATAAGATACCTAGGAATAAATCTAACCAAGAGGTAAAAGATACTCTGAAAACTACAGAATACTTAAAACATAAATTGCAGAAGAAACAAAGAATTGGAAAAACACTTTGTGGTCATAGATTGGAAGAACAAATATTGTTAAAGTGTGTATACTATCCAAAGCAATCTATATACATTCAATAGAATCCCTATCAAAATAACACCAGCATTTTTCACAGAGCTAGAACAAACAATTCTAAAATTCGTATGGAGCCATAAAAGACCCTGGATAGCTAAAGCAATCTTGAAAAAGAAAAGAAAACCTGGAGGCATCACAATTCCAGACTTCAAGCTGTGTTACTAAGCTATAGTGATCAAGACAGTGTGGTACTGGCACAAAAACAGACACATAGATCCCGAAATAGAATAGAAAACCCAGAAATGGACTCACAACCATATAGGCAACTCATCTTTGACAAAGCAGGAAACAAAGAGTCTCTTCAACAAATTTTGTTGGGAAAAGTGGACAACAACATACAGAAGAATGAAAGTGGACCAGCCATAGCAACTTCTTACTAGACGTGTCGCCAGAGGCAAGAGAAACAAAAGCAAAAATGAACTATTGGGACTGCATCAAGGTAAAAAACTGCTGCACAGTGAAGGAAACAATCAACCAAACTAAAAGGCAACCTTTGGAATGGGAGAAGGTATTTGCAAATGACATATCAGATAAAGGGTTAATATCCAAAATCTATAAAGAACTTATCAAACTCAACACCCAAAACACAAATAATCCAGTGAAGACATGGGCAAAGCACATGAACACACATTTCTCCAAAGAAGACATACAAATGGCTAACAGACACATGAAAAAATGTTCAACATCATTCATTATCCGGAAATACATATCAAAACTATAAGATACTACCTCACACCTGTCAGAATGGCTAAAATGAACAACTCAGGAAACAACAGATGTTGGCGAGGATGTGTTGTTAGAAATGCAAACTGTTGCATCCACTCTGGAAAACAGTATGGATTTTCCTCAATAAGTTAAAAATAGAACTACCCTATGACTCAGCAATTACACTACTAGGTTTTTATCCAAAGGATACAAAAATTGAATTGAAGGTACACAATCACCCAATGTTTATAGCAACACTACCAACAATAGCCAAATTATGGGAAGACCCAAATGTCCATCGACTGATGAATGAATAAAGAAGATGTGGTATATACATACAATGGAATATTACTCAGCCATCAAAAAGAATCATACCTTTCCATTTGCAATGACAGGGGTGAAACTAGAGTGTATTATGTGAAACAAATCAGAGAAAGACAAATACCATATTATTTTACTCATTTGTAGAATTTAAGAAACAAAACAGAAAAACATAAGGGAAGGGAAAGGAAAATAAGATAAAACCAGAGAGGGAGGCAAACCATAAAAGACTCTTAAATACAGAGAACTAAGAATTGCTGGAGGGGTGGTGGGTGGGGGATGGGCTAACTGGGTGATGGACATTAAGGAGGGTATTTGTTGGATGAGCACTGGATGTTATATGTAAGTGATGAATCACTAAATTCTTTTTTTTTTAAATATATTCAAGTTAGTTAACATACAGTATACTAAATTCTAGTCCTGCAACCAATACTACATTGTATGTTAACTAACTTGAACTTAAATAAAAACTTAGAAAAAAAAAGAAATTTGACAGGAAATAATGTAGTGATGGACTGGAATGAAATAGCCCATAGGTATATAAATAGAAAAATAGATTTAAGGCAAAGTAAAGGAAAAGAAGTTGGCAAAGGAGTCAGAGAGGCCCAAGACATAGATATTTGCAAGATAGCTCCAGCTCTCCTGTGGTTGTTGTCTGTATAGTGTAGCTTTTACCAGGCTTTTACTTTCAATTATTTATAACTTTGAATCTCCTCTACACACCTATAAATAGTTTTTTAAAAATCCAGAATGACAATCTCTGTTATTTTATTGGGTTGTTGAATGTTAAATGCTATCATTGGTGTGTTCACATTAACAAATGCCACGTGCTTTTTGTTTTCTATGGCTTATGACTATTTTGTAACTCTCTTCCTCCTTTACCACCTATTCCCCTGAGTGGGTATTTTCTAACATACCACTTTAATTCCTTTAATAAATTTTAACTAATTTTTAAAGTTATTTTCTTAGCAATTTCTTTAGGCCTTATAATATGCATCATAACATAAGGATCTACTTCAAGTTTACACTAACTTCAACCTTCAATATGATTTAAAAACATTATTTCTACTCCTTTCTCTCCACTTTTTCTCTTATTATCATACATATTAAACTTATAGATGTTTAAATCCCCCAAATATATTATTATAATTATTGCTTTATATAATTATGTATTTTAAAGATGCTAAAAGAATAAATGTAATCTAAGAGAATAAATGTAAGAGAATAATGTTTTAAAAAAACATTAACTTTCTTATGTATCATTTATAATGCTCTCCAAATGGAACTCCTCCTGTGGGTTTAAGTTGCCATCTGGTGTTATTTCCTTATTGCAAGATAGCTTCATCCCCAATAAACCCCTTTGTGCTGTTTTTGTCAAATATATTACATTTCTGTATGTTAAGGGCCCAAAAATACAATTTCATAGATATTGTTTTAAGCAATTGCTTGTTAAGTCAATTAAAAGATAAAAGGAAAATAAATATGTAATTATACAGTTTTTTTATCATTACCTTTACCAGAGCTTTTGTTTTGCTTTGTTTTGTTTTGTTTTGTTTTCTTTTTAAGTGTAAATTTGAATAGCTACCCTGTGTTAATTCAAATATTTTCCCCTTGTTTTTACCTTAAGCATGGCTTTCCAGGGGTCACTCCTTCATCAGCATAAAACATTTATGTTAATGCAGCAAGATTGTGCTTTATCTCATCTGAGCCAGTAAGATTTTCACTCTTTACCATTGGATCTCTGTGGGACTTGGAGAAGGCTTTATAGCTCAGGGAGTTTATACTTTTGCCCACAGCTAATCAGGGACTAATAGTTCAGAAGTCCCCTCTCTGATTGCTCCTAAGAGGATACAGCTTTGGGCATATGTTCAGATGTTCAGTTTTCCAGACCACCAGTGATAAGTACAGCTTTATTTTTGAGCTTGGCTACCTTGGAGTCACCCTTGGGTCAGAGTATCTTATTATTCAGCCAGCATTTGGTCAAAGGTTGTGCTTAGGTCTCTTCAGACAGTAACACTTTTCATCCTTTGCTCATTAATGTGTGTAACATTAAGGATGCTTTCAATTCTTCCCACCAGGCCATTCCAATCAGAATGCCTCAGCCTTCCAGGCCCCCAGGGATGAGTATGATCCTAGGAGAGTCTTTCTTGGGTGTCTCTCTCCCTAGTTTAGGCATGAATTTCTCCAGGTCCTGTTATAAATAAATGCTCTTAGGCAAAACCGTGGAGTTACTAGTCCTTAAATACTACTTCTGGTTCAGAATCTCAGCTCTCTGCATTGGGACAGGGGCTAGGATAGTGGTCTGCTTCTACTAGAGTGTCATCTCCACTCTATGAGTGGGAAGTGGGGTGGGAAAGCAACCTCTGATCTTCTCAACTTGCCCCTCTTGGCATGAAACCTCAATCTGAAAACAATATCAAGGGTAGGGAAAATCAAGATGGCAGTATTCTTGGCCTGTTGTATGTGGGGCAGAGACTGGGAGCTGATAAGGGAAGGGAATCCTTGTTGTCTCAGATACAACATACAAAATACAAGATACAAAAGAGCCCTCATTTTCTTGGTGATATTCATTTAGAGTAAAACTTCCATAATTTAGATCTGGGGGTGAGCTTGGGACTAGTAGGAGTAAGCAAGCCACAGTTCACATGCCACAGATTCTCACTTTCTTATCAAGATTTAGTAGATTTTCTTGCATTAATAATTCTCCATTTGATGTATGTCTTTTGGACAATTTCCAGAGACTTAAAACAATTTTTTTAAAGATATTTTTCACCAGTGGAATTATTGTCTTGATGGGTCTACCAAGCTCCTCATACAGCCATTCTATAAGTCCATTCACCAAGAAATTGGAAAAACATAATCAAAAAGAAAAGAAAAGGAAAAATTAAGCAGGAACATTAGTAGAGTACTGGGTCTTTAAAGTCATGGGAAGAGAGAATTTATGAAATGTGTCAGATAATGTTAAAAACTTCCAAAATCAACTGAGATGAGTACTGAATGCATGCATTGAATTTAATACCAAGAATTATGGTGACTTTGATGTGCAGTGCTAAGTGTGAAAGCCACATTAAAGGGGGTAAGGACTATGAGGCTGGTGAGGAAAAAAAAAAAAAAACGGAAGTCATGAATGTAATCCATAAAGGGTAGTAGCTATATGGACTAGTGAATCTAGGGAACTTTTAAATTGTTTAAAATGTTTTTATTAATAAACAGGAGAGACTTGGATATATTTAAATGTGCATAGTCAAGATCCTATGAAGAGTAGATGATTGAAATAAATGGAATATCAAAAAATAGAATTCTAAGGTTCCTGAGAAAGTGGGAGGGAACAGAATTAATGTCCAGCTGAGGGATTAGCATTATAAAGTAGTATGCTTCCCTTGTTATAGTAGGAGGAAGAAGCAAAGAATCCAAAGACAAATAGGTTCTTGGTGGCAGAAGATTGACAGAAATGGATCTCTGCCATGGAAGGGATCTCAACCAGGCCTCTAGTCTAAACCTAAATATTCAGGTAGCTATGGTATTACCATCTACATCTCTGAAACTAGTTCTCATTAACTTGTCCAAAGATCAACAATGAATAACTGGTTAAGGGTATAACATGAGCAGGGAAGGGGATACAGAGTGCAACAGCTGTCCCTGACTTCAGTGTTTTTGAATATTCTCCCCAAACACCACATATGAGACTCTGAGGCAGAAACACCCAACAGGACAATATGAGAGCTGGACAGTGGGAAGTTGAAGGCAGAGAAGAAAGTAAAAATTATTATATTTTACCACATATTTATGAGCCTTCCTAAGTTTAAAAACTCATAAATACAGGTATTAAAATGCCTTGGCTAGCTAGTCTAATTGTGTACTTAGGCAATTCATGACTTTCAGCTAAGAAAACTGGGTAATTCCTTTGCTCAAAATAACACAATCACTTACAGGTAAAACTCGCATCTCCTGACTCCCAGTCCAGTGACTGTTCTGTTATGGATATGTATGTGGTTTTATTTTGCAAAGAAAAGTTACCCAGAATCTGGTAGTATAATTATACCTGCAATTATTTCAAAACTCATGAATTTGGTATGCATTGTTGGATTGCACAGGGCCTTAAAGTTGAAGTATATAATTATCAATGGCTAAAAATTCAGAGTATTTCACATAAAAATCCAGATTTGGAGATCTCTTGAAAAATAGAAAGATCTGGCAAGATGAGGACACCTTGGCATTCATTCACATAATTTGAACAGCAACCTTTCCCTTTATAAAGGGATTTCCAATTCACCACAATTAACATTGGTTGCAGATTTTATAGATTGAGCTGACTTCACCTATTAGGTTACGTGCCCAGTCCTGATAGGCATTTGTGTTTGCATCCTCTGATGCTTTCTAAAAACTTAATTTATAGAAGAAGCTATGGTTTGGAAACAAACAAACAAACAAACATTAACACATGAAGGACATTCTTGCTCAAAGATGCAATCCCATTTCTGCTGTTTGTGTTGTCCTGGATGCCCCTCCTTTTCATCCATCCTTCCTCCACAGTCTTTCCATCTTCTCTCTGTGGATAAGCTTCACTAATTTTTTCGTCATCTCAAGAATTTCTTCAAGCAGGAAAACATCTCTAAATACCCAGAAAAGTATTCAGGTTTGGACAAGCTCCCATAGCACCCTGTGTTTCCTAGAAGATATGTACCTCTATTTTACTAGGTAACCTCTTCCTAATTATCTGTGTATGCATCCTCACTAGGTCAGAGACCATAATTTATCTCAGTGCCCATCACTACACGACTGGCATGTGTCAGGCCCTAGGGAAAAGTTCATTAAACTGAACTGCACTGAACTTAGGATTCAAATCCTTGGATGAGAGAAAAGAAAACTGAGTAGAAACAAAGTCAGAATATGTTAGAACTCATCTCTGCTCTGTAGCTAATCGCTAATTGAATGACTTTCAATATGGGTTTCAGTTGCTCATGGAAAATAAATACATTTCCTAGACTTAAAGGGTCACTGTGCCTGCTTCATCAGTGGAGGAGGTATTTAAGACAATAAATTAATGAGGATTTCCCTAAGGTCTCAAAGATCATTCTAGAAGCTATGGAGCTGGATTGTTGATTCCATCATAAACAGCATTTTACTGAAATGAGTCATAACTGTCTATGAGTAACTAAAATGCTGGCAAAGAGTCAAAGAGGATTTCTTGTTCCCACTAGTTTTGGGAAACACATAATCCTTTACAATGACTAATTCTAAACTAAGAGAAACAAACCACAAAGATGCCCACTCTCAAATTAGCTCATTGGTGACCTCTAGAGGCCTTTTGATTTTTTATAATAATATGTGAAATGAAGAAAACAAATTTAAAATGTACACATCAATTCTAGTAGAAGGTTTCTAATTAAGTTTTCCATTTAGAGAGAAAGCAAGTGGTAGTCTACACATCCATAAATTTGAGGCTGAAGGTAAAAAGTTAGTTTGTTGTTGCTTATTTCTTTAGTTTTAAAATAAACTTATTCTAGGTTTAAAAAAAATAGATATACAAATTGACTCCATTAGTACAATAAGAATGTAAGTGGTGCAGACATTCTTTCTTGAAGAATCTTCTAAAATCACTCATCCATCAACTTCCAACCTCATACCCTCCTGGCTTATCATTCACGTATTACCATATAATTTTGTAAATGTCTGTGCTTGTCATCACCTCCAGACGTTTAACTATTGCTGAGGGTTGCTGAAGGGAGATGGGCAAGAGGAAAGGCTAGATAGGTGTGGGTGTTAAGGATGATACTTGTGATGAGCACTTGGTGTTATATGTAGGTGATGAGTCACTAAATTCTACTCTTGAAACTAATGTTACAGTATATGCTAACCAACTAGAATTTAAATAAAAACTTAAAACAATTAAAAAAACTTTTTTTATAGGTGCCCCAGTTCAACAGAGACAAAATGCCTAAAATCAAGAAGCAAGGATAGTATGAGTACTGTTTGGGTTGTTTAATTTAGAAGGAAGCCTGGGTAACAGCCAATAAATTTCTTGGCTTTAAATAAGGAAAAAAAAAAAGTAGTGACAGTAATCTCTGTTTCAGAAATCTATTATGAGGATAACATCAAGACAATGCATGTGAAGCAGCTCTGAACGGTGCTATCCAAATGCCTTTTATGTCACTATCCAGTTTGGTGCACTCTGGGGAAGAGAGGCTCCTTATCCAAGGCATCTGCAGTGACTGACGAAGCAGCTTCTTGCACGATGCAGAACTTAGAAAAGTTTTATGTGATAATAGTAATCTTTTTAAGGACCTAAATGTATCTCTGCCTGTAATCAGAGTTTTGGTTGAGCAGATAAGATGCCAGTGGTACTAGAAAAAAAAAAATGGAGAGTAGAAAACCATAAAATTGATCATAAAGGTTTTGCTTTCCCTTTGGGTACTAGAAGTACTGAAAAAGGTGAATCCTTACAATCATAAGTAGTCATTAATTTAAAATGTTTACTTGAGATTTTGTGGGAATATTATGTTTACAGTTTGTAAAATCAAGGAGTTCCATATTTAAAAAAATTTCTTTAATGTTTATTTATTTTTGAGAGAGAGAGAGAGAGAGAGACAGAACACAAGTGGGGGAGGGGCAGGGAGAGAGGGAGGCAGAATATGAAGCAGGCTCCAGGCTCTGAGCTGTCAGCACAGAGCCCCACATGGGCTCAAACTCACAAACCACAAGATCATGACCTGAGCAGAACTCAGATGCTTACCCAGCTGAGCCACCCAGTCGCCCCTGAGTAGCTCCACATTAAATATGAGATGGGGCATTAAGAATTTTCTAATGGTTGGGATGCCTGGGTAGCTCAGTCACTTAAGCATCCGACTTCTGCTCGGGTCATGATCTCGCGGTTTGTGAGTTCCAGCCCCACATGGGGCTCTGTGTTGACAGCTCAGAGCCTGGAGCCTGCTTCAGATTCTGTGTCTCCCTCTCTCCCTGCCCCTCCCCACTTATGCTTTGTCTCTCTGTCTCTCAAAAAAATGAATAATGTTAAAAAAATTTTTAAAAAGTTTCTTCCAATGGTTAATGTGTAATTAGTATTGCTTAGAAAAGGAACAAAACAACCTGATGAGGATCAAAAGTAGAGAAATGAAGGAATGTTTTTTTTCAGAGATTTCTTTCCAGCTTTTTTGAGACATAATTGACATCCACCATTGCATACATTTAGGGTATAAAACCTATTGATTTCATACATGTATATATTGCAAAATGATACTATAGCATTAGCTAACACCTGCCTCATGTCACCCAGTTACCCAAGTTGAACAGCAAAAAGAGAAAAGAATTTTTAAAATGAAGCGGGGGTGGTGCCTGGGTGGCTCAGTTGGTTAGGTGTCCTCCTCTTGGTTTCCGCTCAGGTCATGATCTCACGGTTGTGAAATCGAGCCCTGCATCAGGCCTGTGCTGAGCATGGAGACTGCTTAAGATTCTCTCTCTCCCTCTGCCCCTCTTCTCTACTTGTGCTCTCTCTCTCAAAAAAAAAAAAAAAAAATGAGGATAAGTTAAAGGATCTCCTGGTCAACATTAAGTGAACAGACATTCACATTATAGGGGTCCCAGAAGAAAAAGAGAGAAAGGAACAGTATTTATTGATATGCACATTCTTGGCTTCTATCTTAGCTGACCTCTAGATTTCAAAAGCTTTCTGCACATGTCAACTTGAATGTTCTACATACATTTCAAATTAGTCATGTCTAGAATTGAGATAAATTGGATCATAATCAACTTTTGTTCTTGAACTTCCTAAGCCAGAAATATGAAAATAATTTTTGTTACCTTTTTACCAGGCCATTAAAAACTCTCCCACTAATGCCTATTTTGAGACCATATTTTTCATTCATGTCTTCATCACTTATCTTCTAGATTACTGACGCAGTCCCCTGGTTGTTCTTTTTATCTTCAAAGTGCAGCCACCTTCTCTCTTTGTTCTACCTACTACATTGCTACCAGAGCAATGGTCTCTTATCCCAGAATCAAAACTGTATCAATTTTGTTTCTTGCTTAATATCCTTAAGAGTTTCCTGATATCTTACAGGACTAATAAATAGCTTAGTTTAGCACAAGAGACTTTTGTAATCTGAACTTTTCCTCATTTTTCCCCATGTCCCCACAAGTACACTTTGTTTCAACCTTAAAAAAAATACTCTTCAGTGTTTCTCTTCACTGTTTCATGACTCTTTGCCTTTAGGCATGTTGCATTTTTGTTTGGAATGTCCTCCCTCCCTTCCCATCCTTGGTAACTTCCATTTTTCCTTTAGCACATATCGTGTGTCGCCCACTCTTCAGAGTCATCCTTGACCTCTCACGCTATGGGAGAATTCTAGATGTCCCATCTCTGTATCCCTTTATCATGTCCTGAAAACCTCTAAGGTATCACATATCACAGTGTCTTACAACTAATTGTCTGCCACCCTATTCTCCAATTCTAGTGAATCATGTGCAGTTTTCCAAAAGCATGTCTGTTAACATATTCTCAGCTCTGGTAGGATACCATTTTCTGGGCCTTTCTACTCAGTTTATAAGATTATGGTAAACAGCCAACCAAGATCCTTTTCCTCTTCTAGTCTGCAAACCACACTCTTCTCTCAACCGAGGTTCTCAGTCTGCAATATAGAAAGCATCAGTTTCCCTGTCTGGCCCATCAAACGTGAAGTCACTCCAGGGAGAGACTGGCTGTTTTGAGCCTACTATCCCTAGCACCTATACAGAGTCACAGAGTTACATGATTAAGGGCATAAACTTTGAAGCCCAAAAGGAGAGTACAAGTTCTTCCCCTGCCACTTTCTAATCATATGCTCTTAGTAAATAATTGGGATAAAAATATGACTCTTATAATGTTTTTTTTTTCAAGAATAAACAAAATATGGTATATCAAGGTGTGATTCCTATGCCTACAACATAGTAAGCACTGACTGAATGATAAAGTAAGTTATATGACAGGCATTCAGTTACATCACTGGATGAATGAAAGATTAAATGATCTGCAAGAACAGGCAGTGGTTGGAGAGCTGCGTGTTAAAATCCAGAGAAACAGTGGAAAAGGCACTTCTGGTGAGAAAGTCAAGTTACCCAGAAAGGCAGATAGAGCTGGAGTAGATAATGAATAGAAGGTGGAGTAAGTGATGACTGGGAATGCTTGATACTGATGAAACCTCACCTTCCTCTTAAATGTAGGTCGGTAGTGGCATAGACCACACTAAGGAATCTGGATTGAGCTCCCAAGATTATTAATACTGAGTCCAAATGCTTTTTCACAATTCCACCAGATTATATATTTCTGATAGCTCCAAAATTAGCTGCTGCTCAATCTTCCTCCTCTTTCTTTTCACTTCAGTCCCAGGAAGATAATCTAATGGATTCACTGGGTTCCCATTGTTATAATTACCTCTTGTCGACCCCTTCACATACACCCTACAGGATGGATGGACAGAAAGGTACTAAATGGAAAGTTGTTGTCTTGCTGAGTTGTTCTTTACCCAGAAATATCTTATATTTGTATCTTGAATAGCATATTTGTGATTTCCTTTTTTATAAGAAGAAAAAAAATCAGTAGGCTCTGAGTATTTTTATTCAGCTACTGCGCATATCCAGGGCCAATCACCTGATATATTTTTCTCTTTCTCCTCCTTCACCATCTTTTTTTGTCTGTTCTTCATATAGTTTCATCCCTTATAAACTAATGGGATTTACTTTGCTATTGATCACCTGCTGTTTTTAGAGTTCTTTAGACCTGTCTCTCCTGTTTTTCAGTTATACCAGCAGTACAAAAGTTAGAAATGGAACACAATATCACAACCACACATGAACGTTCAAACCTATACACACATCCAGAATATATTGTATTTGAAATATTGATCTTAGAGAAAAGCTGGAAATGGCCTGAAATAAACCATTAGAGAATCCAGCCCACGCAAGGAGTACATGAAGGAGTTTGAAAAATGAATTGTCTTTTTCCCATTTCTTATACACTGGACCATGTAAAGGATGACAAAGAACTTGTGTCATGATCTTGTCTGCCTCTATTGTTTGGAAGATGCCGAGTCAGCTCCTTCCTTAGAGTGGTTTGAACCATTAGAAGAAAGTCATCTTTCTAAAAATAATGGCATTAAATTTCTATGTTTCCAGAAAAACATACATTTCATAGTCCCTGGTACTTTAAGACCCCAACCTATATGAATGCTAGAATCTAATATTTTTCATACTATATATAAATTTTTTTGTATAATGTATGTCTCTTTGCCCCAGCTTGAATTCTTTTCAGACAAAATGAGTTGGTTTGATCAATCTTTTCTTTAATTCATCAACCAATTGCATTGTATATGCAATGAGGCAGGCACTACACTAAGTACTTTCCAAATATTCTATTTCATTTCATCCTTATGACAGCCTTATCATTTAGGGACTATTACTATCTGTATTTTTCAGATTAAGAGCCTGAGACATAGATATTAAGTAACTTGTCCAAGGTCACAACATAATAAATGGATAAAATGGGAATAAAAACCAAACTGTGGGGCTTCAGGGCCTCTGCTTTGAAGAACTTTTCTTTGCTGCCTTTAATGATTGCCAGTTATACCCTCAGGCTAGAACAAGTTCTCACATGTATTAGGTACTCAATAAATGCTCATGGAACTAGTAATATATTAATAGTATAAACATCCTGATTTTTATTTTTTTGATGTAAATGTTTATATGTTTATTGACTGCCTCCCACTAATCCACAAGTTCTCAGAGGACAGGAATTTTGTCTGACTTACAGCTACATCTCTGCTTCTGAAATTATGCCTGGAAAAGTACTCAATTACTATTTGTTTAATGAATGGATGAATGAATGAGTGTGATCTGTCAGAAATACAAACTTCCACAGATGAAGGACTATGCAATGATAGCCTTCTATCATGGCCTTTTATATTCATTTCTTATTGTTGCTATAACAACAAAAATTCTGTAGCTTAAATAAACGTTGAAAAAAAATGAAAAAAAAAAGAAAAAAAAATTCTGTAGCTTAAGAAAAAGAAATCTCAGTCCTTCTAAATTATTAGAAGTAATGCATGTATCTCACTGAGTTAAAATCAAAGATTCGATATGACTATACAACTTTCTGGAGGCTCTAGAAAAAAATCCATGCCTGTGACCTGTCTACCTTCTAGAAGTCACCCGTTGACCTAGATGGTGGCCCACTTCGATCTTCAAACTTGGCAACATTGCATCTTTTTGTGCCTTTCTTCCATAGTTACATCTTTCTCGTGCTGACTCTTCTGCCTCCCTTTTCTTTCTATTTCAATTTTATTATTTTCTATATTTTTAATGTTTATTTTTGAGAGAGAGAGAGAGAGAGAGAATGGGGGATGCACACAAAGACAGGGAGACACAGCATCTGAAACAGGCTCCAGACTCAGCTGTCAGCACAGAGTCCCACCTGGGGATCCAACCTATGAACCACGAGATCATGACCTGAGCCAAAGTCAGACACTCAACCGACTAAGACATCCAGGCACCCCACCTCCCTTTTCTACATTTAAGGACCGTTGTGATTATATCAAGCCCATTTAATAACCTAATATAATTTAAGATCAGCTGATTAGCAACTTTAATTTCATCTGCAACTGTAATTCTTTTTTGTCATTCAAGCTAACACTTTTACAAGTTACAAAGATTGAGGGTGCCTGGGTAGCTCAGTTGGTTAAGCATCTGACTTCGGCTCAGGTCACAGTCTCACGGTTCATGGGTTCAAGCCCCATGTCCAGCTCTGCACTGATAGCTCAGAGCCTGGAGCCTGCTTCAGATTCTGTGTCTCCCTCTCTCTCTTCCCCTCCCCTGCTTGTACTCTCTCTCTCAAAAATAAATAAACATTTTTAAAATTCCTTTAAAAATAAAAACAAGTTACTGAGATTGGGATGCTGATATCTTTGGATGGTCATTATTCTGCCTACCACATTTTCCTCCTTTATAAATTTCTCTGATCCCTCATGTCTATCCCTTATTTCAACTATAAATGCCCTATCCTTGTTTTTTTTTTTTAAACTTCTGCATGGTACTGATCTCTTTCTAACTTGTATTGTACTTAGGTGTATACATATGTTACTTCCCAACAACATAAGAGGCCCTTTTCAGGAAGATACATACAACTCTGTACCTCATAGAATTTAACATAGTGGGAACTTGGTGCATAGATTTACTAGTATTTATATGTAGAGAACATCACAGAATTTAGTTCTTTTAGCCACAACTGCCAAAAGACAAAACTGAGTATATACAAGGCACTCAATAGGGGAAGAGAACAGTTGAAGGTAGAGGGACAAGGACACAAAAAGAGAATAACAGGGATATGTGTGCTAGGATGTGGGTGCTATGTATAAAAGATAAATTATATTGTGACAATGACAATAATTTTTAAACTGCCATTTATTGTGTCATGCTCTGCATGAAGAGATTTAATTACAATATCTAATTTAAATTACATTTATAGACTGTGAGATAGGTCAGCCCATTATATAGATTAGAAAACCAAAGCTCGGAAAACTTAAGTGAAGGAATGAGAAGAGTATTGTGTACACATATAATTCCTACCAAAATCTCTGACTTATACATCCATTTTATATCTGAATACTCTAAAATTCAGAAAAGTTGGTAATTTTCCCAAGGTCACTCCCATATATAGTGTCAGGGCCAGAATTACAAGATAGGTATTTCTGGCACAAAAGAGTATTCAAACTGTTTTAGAGTTTTAGAGAATGCTTAAAAAGATACTGTGTCCTTGACATAAAGATGCATTAAAAATAGGAGACCTTAAATGACCACGCTTATTTTATGAATTCTGAAAAGTTTATAATAAAAAGAAATAACAGTATGTCCTAATTCTATTGGGAAGACTTTTTATTAACACTCTAAGAAGAAAATATATGATCATGTTCTGCGTGATCCCTAAATAAGTTAAGCTTACAAAAAAACAGGAAGCAATCTATGTATCCCATAAATCAGTGTATATGTATGTGTATATACACATATATATTTTTTAATATCAGTTTTATCAAGATGTAATACACATTCCATAAAATTCACCCTTTTAAAGTGTATAATTCAGTGTTTTTAGCATGTGTACATTTTTGCAACCATCACTACTAATTTTGAAATATTTTTATTATCCCCAAACTATTACCTCCTCTGACCCTATCCAAGCCCTAGACAATCACTAATTTAGTAACTGTCTAGATATACCTATTCTGGATATTTCCAGTAAATTGAATCATACAATATGTTGTCTTTTGTGACAGACTTTATTCACTAACAATAACATTTTCAAGGTCTATCTATGTGGTTGCATATATCAATACTTCATTCTCTTTCATGGTCACAAAATATTTCATTGTATAAATATTTCATTATATGAATGAGTGAGGGTAAGGGAAGAGAGAGGAGAAGGGGAGGTGAGTGAAAGAGAGGAGAGATAAAAAGAGGAGAAATAAGGGAAGAGGAGGAGAGAGAGAGGGAAAGATGGAAGAAGGAAGGAAATGGGAAGGAAGGAAGGAAGGAAGGAAGGAAGGAAGGAAGGAAGGAAGGAAGGAAGGAAGGAAGGAAGGAAAGACGTTGGTGGGACAGAGGCAACAAAAGGTGTAATTGTAGAAATACTTGAGACAGTTAGCCTTGAATAGGTGGAGGGAAAGAGAGACAGAGAGAGTGCTCATCCAAATGGAGGAAGTAGTAGGTAAATGCTGAGGAAGTTAAGGTAAGTTTACATCAAGAGGAATTTGGTGAAACATGAACTAGTTCTAAATTTTCTCAGTGAGGTACATACAAAGTAATTAAAACTTATTCAATTAGCAAATGTGTATTTTTGACTTATGCTGTGTCTAGCTCTATTTGAAGCCCAGTGAAAGTCCAAGAAAAGTAAAAGCTATGGCCTAAGATGTTCAACAACTTGCAGAATATTAAGCTTAGTTTATTTTTTTTTCCAAAGACATATTTTACAAATTGTATACAAACAGAAATTCAGGGTTGGAGTCTAACTTTCCTTCCACATGCTTTAAATTCCCTTTTATGACATGCCTAGCAAGTACATTTTCAATTGCTGTTTGAATATTTTTAGTGATGAGTAACTATTTCCCTTATAGGACAACTACAACAAGTGCTAAGAGAACACATTTTGAAGCCACATGTTATCTGGGTTTATATCATGTTTCTACCATTTAAAAGATATGTGACCTTGGAAATGTCTCTAAGTTAGTTTTCTCATCCATGAAGCAGGAATAATGAGAGTACTTAGAGGATGTTTGTAAGGATTCACTAAGTTAACGCTATATATTAGAACAGACTGATGTATACTGTGTGCCTGGTAAATGATAGCTGTAGCCACAATATCACATAATCTATTTAAATTATCTCTGATATAGAGCAAATTTATGTTCTGTGTGGCTTCCACCCACAGGTTCTACTTCCAACCTTCCTTCCAAGGCCCTCGTAGATCCTAAGTTGCTGTTTTATGGGCATGTGTAAAATCTAAGAATCACATCGTTTCCTCTAACTTAGAATACCCTACTCCCCAATATTGACTTGGTTAAATTAATTTTTGCTAAATATTCATTTTTATTACTGAGTAACAAGATAGCATTTTTGAACTAAATATTTTAAGCTGCAGACCAAGTAGCTTCACTTTACGTACTAGTTTTTATTTTTGAATACTTACTTTTGTTTCACTTTTATTACAAATAAAGTCATTATTTAAAGGTTTGACTGCATTTCTGATCATTTTATCAGTCCTAATTGCTATCAACAAAATTATTTTGTAAATAATTTTACAATTTGTAAAATAATACAAATACAGTAAAATAATAATTTGTACATAAAGTATACAAAATGATTTTCTGTTCTGCCATCACAAGCTCACACACGATGAGTTTTGTTACTTTTCTCTTTCCTTGAGAAAATTTTTAAATAATATTTTTTTCTTTCTAAGTC
Organism: Lynx canadensis; assembly: GCF_007474595.2. Taxonomy (NCBI): domain Eukaryota; kingdom Metazoa; phylum Chordata; class Mammalia; order Carnivora; family Felidae; genus Lynx; species Lynx canadensis. Next base: position 50,348,993 of record NC_044312.2, on the reverse strand, counting down.
TTTAAATTATTAATTTAAGGGGCGCCTGGGTGGCTCAGTTCGTTAAGCATCGGACTTCAGCTCAGATCACAATCTCACAGTTTGTGGGTTCAAGCCCCGCATTGGGCTCTGTGCTGACAGCTCAGAGCCTGGAGCCTACTTGGGATTCTGTGTCTCCCTCTCTCTCTGCTCCTCCCTCATTCACGATCTGTCTCTCTCTGTCTCAAAAATAAATAAACATTTAAAATTTTAAAAAAATAAATTGTGAATTTAAAAACTGGCCAAATTTCTTATACTAGTGTTCTTCTCAGTGCTTCAATATGTGAAACAGAAATATTAAAAGGGAAAGGGTTAAATTCAGTGTGTCTCAACACAGTTGCCCATTGAAACTCTTTTCAGTATATGGAATATGTTTTGGGGAATTCAGTATTGGAGCACAGGAATAACTCTCTGGTTGCAAAGAGCAGGAAAAGAGGGGCATTTTAAGAATAAGGGATTCACCTTCCTTGTCCCTTTTTCTATTGCTATGTGTGGCACCATTTACTATGGGGTCTGCAGATAAAACTTTAAGCCATAAATGAAAAGATGATACTTCCTGAGGGATAATGACAACAAGACAATTTAACACTTATAAAAAGAAGAAGACGAAAAAAGGAGGTGGGGGACTTCAAGAGAGGATCTATGCTAATAAACAAGTAAAAATTAACATATGCTCGAACAATTACCTCTTAATTAAGTGTTTTCAGCAGGTCCCATGGGAACTCAGCAGCCTAAAAACATTAAGAACTGCCAGAAAAGGTGGATATATTTTGACTAGAATATAACAAAATTTTAATGAAGACATTAATATTACTGCAATTAAATGGTCTCAATGTAATCATCTCTCTAGAGCTGAGGAGGATATTTTACATATGAGGCCAAATCCTAAATAATCACAGACAAATGCAATGGAATTTATCAAAAAAATAATGGAACAAACCTGGTCGAAATTTTAGTTTAGCTGCTAATATTGCTGCTGTGATACTGGGCAAGCCTTTATAGGCCATCTGTTTCCTCTTCATAAGATGGAGATAATAATGCTATCTGCTTTAGTTGTAGCATGAAAAAAGACTTTGTTATATACTAACAACTGCAAATTTGAGGAACTGCTGTTATTTTCAATCATACATGGGCAAAATTGGAAGAAAGTAAAGACTTTCTGCAAATTCATAAAGGGTAGAATGTGAAAGAAAACAATTCCTTCAGACTTGAGATTTATTCTCTCCTTACTGAACCAAAGCAGTATTTGCTCATCTGTGTAAATTCAATTATGCAAGTATTTTTGAACACTTTCAATATGTTCAAATCTGAATTAATAACTATCAAATACTGTAAAAGCTCTGTGACTAGTATCAGAAGATAGAGGTTTGACTCGTAGCCATGATTTTTTAATGGCTAAGTGAATTTGGACAAGTCACTTCACTTCTCTGGTATTCTATTTTGCTCATCTATAAAACAGTTTCAGTAATAAATGCTACCTTTCAGCATTCTTAAAGGGAAAATCAGTTAATATACAAAAAATTTCATACACTATAAGATATTTACAAATGTTATGATTATTCCCAGGAAAATGGAAAAAATAAGACCTGAGCTTTAGTTCCAACACTATTGTGGGATCCAAGGAATTTAACAAAAATCCCCTACCCCTGGACAAGCAAAGCAAGACTAACTCCATTTTGTGCTACACCCACCATCTCATGTATAACCCCCACATGACCTGCTTATTGCTTAAGACACTCCCTCACCCTAGTCAAGCCGCTGAGCACACCCTTACTGGAAACCGGCTCAAATAGGAATGTGGAACCCCTAACCGTCAAAGAATGTAAACCCCGCCTTTTGCCCGCCAAACTTGCGCGCCAATTCTGACCAGAGTGATAAGCAAGTTCAAACAGTTACTATAGGGTAAATTGTAATTCAATTGGCCACCTGCGTGTGGACTGGCATGACTATGCAACTTTCTGTGTGTGTTACAATCTCGTTGGCCACTGGCCCCTATAAAACTGCTACGCCTTTTAACCTAGGGGTCCAAGTCCCTGCTCCGCTGTGTCGGGTATAATTGGGCCCAAGCTCGAGCTTGCAAATATTCCCTCGTGCGTTTACATCGGTATCGGCTCCTTGGTGGTCTCTCAGATTCGAAATTGGGGGCATTAAAGTATCACCAAGTCCCTTTATGTCTAGACACGAAAATTGCTTACTTAAAATTTGGTTGGGGAACATTTTCCTTAGAAAATGCTCAACAAAGTATGTTGTCCTTGGATAAGCACTTCCAGCCTCTTTTCAGGTGTGATCCTAGTCTTTCTTACTCTTTAATACCCATTAATCAAAACTGTGCCATTTGTCATCCTGTTTCTTCAATAAATAGTGATGTTAATAGTTGCTAATGTTGTAACAAAAGATATCATCTCTGACAGAATTTCCCCCACTGCCCCTGAATTAAAATATCTACATTTGTCCTATGACTTCTCAGTGCCACTCACACAAAGTATAGAGTATATTCCCTCAACCTATCAATGTTTAATTTAATCATATGACTTGCTTAGGCGAATAACATGAGGATGAAAGTTTCAATGTACCAATTATGGCCAAGGCTTCAAAAGACAGCACATATTCCCACTATTTTTTTTTGGGGGGGGGAGGGGTTCTGTGATCTTCCATGAGAAAAACATGCCCCAAGCAGCAGCCTCTATTCCAAACAGAATATGAAGACATATGGAGCATGTTAGGAATATATCTAAATTTCAAGAAACTGCCAAACTTTTCTAAAATAGTCATATTATTTTACATTTCCATCAGCAATGAATGAACATTTCATCTGAAATGTGGAGTTCAGTTGAAATGAACATCTACATTCTAGACATAATTTTCTCTTTTAAAATTTTAGGCATTCTAATGGTTGTATAGTGGTAATTCATTTGTTATTTTAATTTGCTTTTTCCTGATAACTAAAATGTTGAGCAGATTTTAATATGCTTATTGGTTCTTTGTATATATTTTTGTAAAGTGTCTGTCCAAATCCTTTGCCTATGTTATGTTGTCCTCGCATTTTTGAGTTGTGTTTTTTATATAATCTAGATATAAGCCCATTATCAGATATATGTATGTACAGATAGTTGTGACATGTAAATTGAACCATTATTTATTGTCATAGATCTCTGAAACTCTGTTCATTCTCCCTCAAATTGCTTTCTTTCTTTTCTTCATATTGCTTAATTTTAATAGATTTATTTCATGTTTACTAATTCTTCTCCAGTCTTCAAAGTTTTTTGAATCATCTGAACCTACTTTTTTTTTTTAGTTACTATTTTTTTTTCAGGCCTAAGATTTCCTTTTTTAATCATTTTAATTATTTTTTGAGATTTCCTATCTGCTCACTCATTAAAACCATGTTCTTTAGTCATTTCAACATGTATTTCTTTAATTATATAAACATATTTGTAATAAGTGCCTGAAGTTTGTCTACAAATGTAACATCTGTGATCCTTTGTGGTCATTTCAGGAAATAGCTAACTCAAAAGTTCCACTTACATAGCTCTGTCTTTCAAGATTAGAGTCCTCTCTGATCTCTGCCTGTTTACAAGGGATCCCTGGTATTTCCCTGTCATTGGCATATTATAATGGGCAGACAGACACTGGGGAACATCATCATGCAAAGAAGAAGAAGAAGGAGGAGGAGGACAAGGAGAAAGAGGAGGAGAAAAAGAAAAGAAAAGAAAAGAAAAGAAAAGAAAAGAAAAGAAAAGAAAAGAAAGAGAAAAGAAAAAGAGAGGGGGGACGGAAGGAAGGAAGGAAGGAAGGTCACAAACTCTGTCTTAGCTGTTGCAGTTGGAAGTTTTTCAAAAGTAAACTTCCTGGCTCCATCTGCTTATGTTCTAGGGCCTTTAAATCTTTTTTTATCCCAGTATTATGTTAACTGTAGCAAAATTTGTTGATCACTTGCTCCACTGCCATTATCAGAATTGAGTTTAATATTTCATTTTAACTTAAAACATTTAAAACATAGTTATATAGGACAAGGATATTTTATTTTTTCTGATCTGTTGATTGGATTCTAGTGAATATTCTTCATTAAATCATACCCATAATTGATCTTTCTTAATGTCTAGCTTTTGTTATTTTTAAATGGAATCATAACTTAAAATATTTGTGAACCTGTGTGCCAAATTCTACATATTTGTATTTTCCATCATTAACCACTGTATCTCCCAAAGATGTATAATTTTTGTGTTTCATATCTTTATAGCCTTTCCAAAGTAATCAAAACTATTAAATATTCATATTTTATCAATTTATGATATAATAAATAATGTGATTACAATGCCAAGTATAACCACATTAATACCTTTTTATTTGGGGGGTGATACCTGAAGCGTGACATGCAAAAACTACTTTTGTAGGAAAAAATATATAGGTATGCTAGAGAGTAGTCTGCCAGTACCAAGAGCTCAGAGAGCTTGGTCATCCATTAGCATGTTTCCAGAGGATATGGAGACAGTTAACTAAATGAGTTAGGTGAGTAGAAGTCCATTAAGGTAATGTCCACTTTATTATCTTCTCCATTTTATATCTGAATCATATGAGGTCCAAAAAGAAAACAATTGTCCCAAATTCATACAACTGGTGTGGGCCAAACATGACACTGGAGCTCATGTCTCCTTTTTGATCCTGAGCTTTTTCTGTATATTATATCTTCCAAAAGCCTATTTGGTATTCTGTGTCTTCTTTTGGGGTACAAAATACTTTGCTATGTTTCCATTGAAAAACATGCCTGAGAAAAACTCAAGAGGTATTTTTTTAATCTCTGGTATAGGATTAGTCAGCAAGTTGTAGAAGTTTAATCTAGTATAGATTAAATAAAAATGTAGCAGGGGACCTAGTAACACAGCTGAAAACTGAATTTACCTACATGAAGTAACTGACTTAATGACAAAGTTTTCAAGATAATCTAGTTAAACCAAAATTAAACCTTACAGACATTGGCTTTTTTTCCCCCTCTGCTATACTGGAATCTATCCAAGTGACTAGTTTACTTTTGCCTACTTACTTAAACATGTTTATAAATCACTAAATACATACTACACTGGGCAGGACAACTGTACAAATTTTACTTTGGAAAACGTAGTATCAGCAAAATTATTCTCCTGAGTAATAAACTGTGGGGAATAAGCTTAGAAATTCCCTGAGCATGCACCAATGGGTTAACAAGGCATAAAGAATTAGACACAGGATGAACACACCCAAGTTTGGGTAAACAAGATTAGGTAAACAGGGCAAAGGCCCCTAGTGTAGGACAAAGGTATATGAATAGAAAAGTCTCAGGATGAAAGCATCAAAAGTGAGGTAAACAAGATTAGGTATTCAGGGCAGAAATGTCCCCCAACTTAGTATAATAGCAGAAAGGTGCTTTCACAGGAAGGAAGGACAAAAATAGGAAAACAGGACTTTACACCACAGCAGGGGGAAGTTGCCCTGAGTGGAGCTAATTACCAAAAGAAAGGTGCCTTGTTGACCCTGAGGTAGCATGCTCTGTCTTTCTTGTCCCCTAGGCCAAGTTTATGTAAACAGAGGTGGCTCCTCTTGTCTGTAGTAAACAACCTTCCTCCCAGCCCCAGGATTTTGTTTTGTATTGACCGAAACCCCTAACAGCATATTTCTTCAAAACCCCCTTTTCCCATGCATTATTGTTCACAGTTTTATTGTCTCTCTGTGCATGTCCATCATGCTTGTAAAGCCTTCTAATCCTAATAAAAACAGAGTAAGGACCCTTACTCCCTTACTCCAGGCTCCTGTCTCCTCCCAGACATTAGTCTGTCTCAAATTTTAATGCTGCATCCACTCTCTTGCAGGACAAGACAGAACTCCAGATGCAGAGTCTATGACAATAAACTGTGTTTTGCAATCACTAAGATCTACAATACTAAAGAGTATATATCTTATATCTATCTATATCTATATCTACCTAAATATGTGTGTATTAAAACCTTTGTCTTGCTTTTGTATAATGACTATGGAGACAATAACTAATGACATAAAGACTCATAGTTCTCTTCAAAATTTTTGCATTCTGAAAGCTATTACTCATGGTAAAGTCACAGATTCACACATTTAGCTATTAGAAGATATTTTAGATACCAATTACCCCATTGGTTTTTTTGTTTTGTATCCTCATATTTCTAGTGTTCCTTTAGCTAATGTCAGTATTCTAAAAGTTATTTTCAAATTTTCAAAACAAAAAACATAAAAATCATACAGGTAGTATAGGTGAGTTTCATAATATAGAAAAAGCATCAGCGTAGATTTATATCAACTTAGAGTGGCAATATGTAAAAACTCATGCTATGGCTGATACAGATTTAAATAATTACCAAATAATAAACTCACTCTTGTGAGAATATTCTTTCAAAATATGGGGGTAGAAGAGTAATAAAAATGTTAGGAGATACTGATCTAATCCCCTCATATCACCATTAAACAAAAATGAACACTGCCTTTTCCATGATAAAAAAAAAAGTTCAAAAAATGAAGCTGCCTGTGTCTGATATATTTACCTACAATTTTAATTGATTATCTGAAATTAATCTACATGGGTACTCTATAATTTCATAAATGAGCAGTGTACATGTACATAAGACTGCCAAGATTTTTGAGACACATATATGCTTACTGACTGAATGATACATAATAAAATAAAACAAAATAAAATAAAATAAAATAAAATAAAATAATAAAATAAAATGGACATCCAATCCAAACTAACTTTTTTTTTTCATTTATCCGTCCCAACTAGTTTTAAGAGCCATATAAAGGTGAATAATGTATACTAGAAAAATGTCAGAACATCATTCCTAGAGGAGATATTCACCCATTTCCTGATTTACCTGGAAGAGTATCCTCTGCTTGTTTGACTTCAGATACAGAGCACAGAGTTAATCATACTCTATGACTCATGACACATTATCACCATTGCTCTCAGTATGACCCTTAAATTTTTTTTCTCTTTTTTTTAAATGGCAGGTTTCCATACGCATTCCCTCTCTTGCCAGTGGATACCCAGTCTAAGATGCTAACTATATGGTTTTAGATATTAACATATCTATACATATTACTGATATGTGCACCATTATGTTCCTTCTGTAAACTTTCTCATTACATTATATTCATTGCAGTATAAATTATATAAAGGAAAATATCAAAGTGTGATTGAATTATCACAAAATAATGAGGGGATTATCACAAAGTAACACCAGCCACATAATGGCTATCCAGCTTGGGAAATAGAACATTACAGCAATCCAGGTGGCCCCCAAATTCCAGTTTCCAACTTCTACCTCATTTTTTTTCTCCAAAAACTACCACTATCCTAATTTATAACACCATCATTTAGTGAATTCATGTGGGTTTGGAATTTTTCTAGTGAAAATTTTTCTAATTATAGGAATAAGTTATTTAATATTTACAAACTATCCAGATTTTGTTTTTTTAACCCTGTCAGTTGCAAGAATTCAGCTTTCCTCAGAGTTTATCCATTTTATTTAAATTTTATCTGAATATAATTTTTTTTGTAATACCCATTTATTATTTTAGTGCCTATAAGTTCCATAGTGATATCCACTTTTCATTCCTAATATTATTTATATCTACTCTCTTCATTAATTCTTTGCCAGAGGTTTATATGTATGTATTTATTTTGGTATTCTCAAAAACACAACTTTAGGTTTAGCTAGTCTTCTGTACTACAGGTTTGTTTTCAGTTTCACTTAATACTTTTCTCTTTTTAATTTCCTTTTTTATAACTTTCTACATTTACTTTTTTAAAATAATTTCTTCCAATGGATACTTAGATAATTCTCACTCTTTTCTGTTTCATTATATACGCATTTTTTTTTTTCAACGTTTATTTATTTTTGGGACAGAGAGAGACAGAGCATGAACGGGGGAGGGGCAGAGAGAGAGGGAGACACAGAATCGGAAGCAGGCTCCAGGCTCTGAGCCATCAGCCCAGAGCCTGACGCGGGGCTCGAACTCACGGACCGCGAGATCGTGACCTGGCTGAAGTCGGACGCTTAACCGACTGCGCCACCCAGGCGCCCCTCATTATATACGCATTTTAATAAATTTCCTCTAAGCCCTATTTTACTTTCACTTATAAATTTTGATATGTTTTAATCATCATTCAGTTTTAACTATTCTCATATTTCTGCTTTAACTGTGCTTTTTGACCTATAAGTTACTTAGAAACTCAATTTATAAATGTATAGGGGTTTTTAACTTACTGCTATTATTTTCTAACTTATTTATATTGTGATCAATGAATACTCTATATGATTTCAATATGTGAATTTGTTGAGACCTGCCTGGTTTGTGGCTCGGAATATGGTAGATTTTGATAAATGTTTAATATGTACCCAAACACACACACACACACACACACATATTGCAGAATTGCAGACTTTTGATGAAGTATTCTATATATAAAAATTAGGTCCAATTTTAAATTGTATTATTTATGCATTTTATATTCTAATTAATTTTGGTTTGTTTGATCAGTTATTTAAAAATGTGTGTTCAATTCTACCATGACACTCTGGATTTATTTTTACTTATATTCCCCATCAATTTCTCATTTTATATTTGAGCCTATGATATTAAACTCACACAAACATATAATTATTATATCTATGTATATACTGATTCTTTATAATTATAAATTATCCTCTTCAACCTCTATGGTTTACTTTATATCTTAAATATTTTGGTTTCTTTTATATAGAAAAATCAGGTTCCTTTTTAAAAAAATTTTTCAACAATGTGAGTGGAACTAGAGAGTATTATGCTAAGTGAAATAAGTTAGTCAGAGAAAGATATCATATGATTTCACTCACATGTGGAATTTGAGAAACACAATAGATAAACATAGGGGAAGGAAAGGAAAAATAAGATAAAAACACAGAGGGAGGCAAACCATAAAAGACTCTTAAATAGAACAAACTGAGGGATGCTGGAGGGGAGGCAGGTGGAGGGATGAGTAAAATGGGTGATAGGCATTAAGGAGGGAGTTTTTTGGGAAGAGCACTGGGGTGTCATAGGTAAGAGATGAATCACTGGATTCTACTCCTAAAGCCAAAACCACACTGTATGTGAATGTAACCTGAATTTAAATAGAAAGAAAGACAGAAAGACAGAAAGACAGAAAGAAAGAAAGAGAGAGAGAAAGAGAGAAAGAGAGAAAGAGGAAAGACCAACTTTTTAAAATTTCAGTATATTCGACACACAGCATTACATTGGTTTCACATGTGCAACATGGTGATTAACTTCTCTATATATTATTCTATGCTTACTACAAGTGTATCTACCATTTATCACCATAGAAAGCTATTACAAAGCCTTCACTATATTCTCTGTGCTATGCTTTTATTCTCATGATTTACTCATTCCACAACTAAAAGGCTCTATCTCCCATTCTTCTTCACCCATTCTGCCCATCCCCTTACCTCCCTTCCCTCTGGCAGCCATCAGTTTGCTCTCTGTCTTCATAGGTCTGATTCTGCTTTGTAATTGTTTATTCATTTATTTTTAGATTCCACATGAGTGAAATCATATAGTATTTGTCTTTGTCAGTCTGACTTATTTTTCTTAGGATAATACCCTGTAGGTCCATTAATGTTGTCTCAAATGGCATGATCTCTTCCCTTTTTTGGCTGTGTAATATTCCATTTTACATTAATATTCCATTATATATATGTATATATGTCTCCCATATCTTCATTATTTATTTATCTTTGATGGCTCTTAGGATAATCCCATATCTGGGCTATTATTTATAATAATAGCCATAGGGTACATATATTTTTTTCAAATTAGTGTCTCTATTTTCTTTGGATAAATACTCAGTAGTGGCATTATTGAGTCATATGGTAATTTTACCTTTAATTTTTTGAGGAACTTCCATACTGTTTTCCACAGGAGCTGCACAAATTTACATTCTCACCATGTATGAGCGTTCCTTTTTCTCCCCATTGTTGCCATCAATTATTGTTTCTTATCTTTTCAATTTTAGCCATTCTGACAAGTATAAGGTGATATCTGTGGGTTTTGATTTTCATTTCCCTGGTGATTAGTGATGTTGAGCATCTTTTCATGTGTCTCTTAGCCATCTGTATGTGTTCTTTGGGAAAATGTCTACTCAGGTCTTCTGCCCATTTTTTTATCAGATTGCTTGTGGGGTTTTTTTTTGGTATTGAGGTCTTGATATTTTAGATATTAACACCTTATCAGATATATCATTTGCAAATATCATTTCCCATTCAGTAGGTTACCTTTTTGTTTTGTTGATGATTTCCTTTCATCTGCAAAAGCTTTTTATTTTTATGTAATCTCAACAGATTATGTTTCCTTACCTGACATGTCCAGAAAAGTACTTCTACAGCTGATGTCAGAGAAATTACTGTCTGGGTTCTCTCCTAAAATTTTTATGGTTTCAGGTCTCACATTAAGGTCTCTCAGCCATTTTGAGTTTATTTTTGTATATAATGTAAGAAAGTGGTACAGTTTCATTATTTTGCATGTTGCTGTCCAGTTTTCCCAGCACCGTTTGTTAAATATGTCACTTTTCCCATTGTATATTCTTGCCTCCTTTGCCACAGATTAATTGATCATATAATTGTGTGATTATTTCTTCACTGTCTATTCTGTTCCACTAATCTATGTGTCCATTTTTGTACCAGTACTATACTGTTTTGATTGCTTCAGATTTGTAGTATATCATGAAATCTGGAATTATGATACCTCCAGCTTTGTTTTTCTTTCTCAAGTTTGCTTTGGCTATTTGGAATCTTTTGTATTTCCATACAAGTTTTAGGATTATTTGTTCTAACTCTATTAAAAAAAAAATCAACGTTTGGTATTTTGACACAGATTGCATTGAATCTGTATTTTCTTTGAGTAGTATGGAAGTATGGACATTTTAATAATATTAATTCTTCTAATCCATGAGCGTGGAATATCTTTCATTTGTGTCATCTCCAACTGCTTTTATCAACAATTTATAGTTTTCTAAGTACAGGTCTTTCACCTCCTTGGTGAAGTTTATTCCTAATTACTTTATTCTTTTGGGTACAACTGTAAATGAAATTATTTTCTTAATTTCTCTTTCTGCTACTTTGTTTTTGGCATATAGGCATACTACTGATTTTTGTGGATTAGTTTTGTATCCTGTAACTTTACTGAATTTATTTATTTCTTCTAGTAGTTTCATGGTAGAGTGTTTAGGGTCTTTAATATATAATATCCTGTCATCTGCAATACCAACAGTTTAGCTTCCTCATTACCAGTAGAGATGCCTCTTATTTCTTTTTCTTGTCTTATTGCTGTGACTAAGAGTTAGAGTAACAAGCTGAATAAAAATCTTATTCATAAGATAAAGATAAAGATAATATAAACCATAAGATAAAAATCTTACAGGAAAGCTCTCCATTTTGCATGCAGTATGATGTTAGCTGTGAGGTTTTCACATATGGTCTTTATCATGTTGAAGTATGTTTTACCTACACTTTGTTGAGAGCTTTTATCATAAGTTCATAGTAGTTTTAAAATGTGTGTTTTGATGTCCTTTTTAGTTTAGGAAAATTAAGAGCCTTTAGTACTTCAAATTAAAAAAATAAATTACAAGAGAGTAACATTAAAAAAATGTATGCCAACAAATTGGAAGCCTAGATGAAACAGAAAAATCCTTAGAAACATAAAATCTACCAACACTAAATCCCAAACAAATAGAAAATCTGAATAGACCTGTAACTAGTAAAGAGATTGAATCAGTAATCAAAAGCCTCTCAACACAGAAAATTCCTGAACCTGATGACTTCTGGAGAATTCTAACAAATATTTAAAGAAGAACAAATATCAATTCTTCTCAAACTTTTCAAAAAAAATTGAGGAAGAGGAATATTTACTTACTTATTCTTTAAGGCCAGCATTACTCTGATACCAAAGTAAGTATAAGAAAACAAATTTACAGAGCAATATACTTCATTAATACTGATAGAAAAATCCTCAATGAAATTCTAGGCAACCAAATTCATTTGCATATTAAAAGGATTATTCACCATTATTAAGGGGAATTTATTCCTGGAATTCAAGGATTATTCAACATACAAAAATCAGTCAATGTAATACACCACATTAACAAAATTAAAGTGAAAATCAAATACCTGTAAACATCTCAACTTATAGAGAAAAAGCATTAGACAAAACTGAAAACCCTTTCATGATTAAAAAACCATTCAACAAACTAAGAATTGAAGGAAAACACTTCAAGATAATAAAATCCATATAAAAACCCACAGCTAGCATCATACCCAGTAATGAGTAACTGAAAACTTCCTCTAAGATCAGGAAAAAGACAAATGCTTTTACAGTTCTACACAACACAGTAGTAGTTCTAGCCAAAGCATATAGGTGAGAAAAAGAAATAAAAGACATGCAATTCAAGAAGTAAAATTATCTGTTTGCAGGTGACATGATCTTATATGTAGGAAACTCTAAAGACTACATTATAAAACTGCTAGAACTAATAAATGAATATAGCAGAGTGTGGGATACAAATCAACATTCAAAAATCAGTTGTGTTTCTAGACATTAACCACAAACTGTCTCAAAAAGAAATCAGAAAGACAATCCTATTTATAATAGCATCAAAAAGAATAAAACACTTAGACATAAACTTTACCAAAGAAGTGAAAAACTTGTAAACTAAAAACTACAAAATATTTATAAAAAATTAAAGAAGACAAATTAAATGGAAAGACATCCAATGTTCATGAATTAGAAGACATCATATTGTTAAAATGTCGATCCTGCCTGAAGCAATGTACAGATTCAACACAGTTTCTATCAAAATCCTAATGATATTTTTTCAGAAATAGAAAAAAGTATTCTAAAATTCATATGACACTGAAATAGACCTCAAATGGCAAAAAAATAATCTTGAGAAAGAAAAAGCTAAAGACCACATAATTCCTGATTTCAAATCATATTACAAAGCTATAGTAATCAAAACAGTAAGATACTGGCATATAGGCAAACAAGTAGACCAATATAAGAGAACAGGACACAGAAATAAACTTTCACATAAGTTGTCAAATAATTTTGACAAAAGTGCAAAGACTACACAGTGGAGAAATGAAGCTATCTTCAACAAACATTTGTAAGAAAACTAGATAATTACATGCAAAAGAATGAAGGATCGCTACCTTACATCATCTATGAAAATTAACTTAAAATGGATTAAATATTTAAATATAAGACCTGAAACTATAAAATCCCTAAGAGAAAACTTAGGGAAAAAGCTTCATAACTTTGGATTTGGCAATGATCTCTAGGACGCGACACAAAAGCACAGGCAACAAAGTAAAAACAGACAAATGGGAATATACTAAGCTTAAAATTTTCTGGGTAACAAAGGAAACAACAGGGTGAATAAGCAACCTACAGAATGGAAGAAAATACTTAAATTATATATCTAAAAAATCCCAAATACCATAATTTTTTAAATTGGCAAAGAATTTGAATAGATATTTCTCAAAGAAATACAAATGGCCAACAAGTAAAGGAAAAGGCTCAACACTACTAATTATCAGAGAAATGTAAAATAAACTGCAATCAGATAATCACTTCATTTCTTTACAATGGCCACTATAAAACAACAACAACAACAAAAGATAACAAGTGTTGGCAATCATGTAGAAAAATTGGAATCCTTGTGTACTGTTAATGGGAATGTAAAATGGTATAGCTACTATGGAAAATAATATGGAGGTTCTCAAAACATAAAAATAGAAATATCATATGATCTACTAATCTCACTTCAGGGTGTATATCCAAAGTATTGAAAATAGGATTTTGAAGAGATCTTCACACACCGGTACTCACTGCAGCATTACTTACAAAACCAAGAGACAACAACCTAAATGCCCATTGCTGGATTAATTAATAAAGAAAATGTGGTATATACATACAATGAAATAGTATTTAGCCTCTGAAAAAGAAGGAAATCCTGTCATATGCAACATGAATGAATCTTGAAGACATTATCCTAACTAAATCAATCACAAACATACAAATACTGCATAATTCCAATTATAGTAGAAAACAGTAAAACTCACATCGTTAGGCTCCATGCTGGGCACAGGGTCTGCTTGAGATTCTCTCTCTCTCTTTCTCTCTCTCTCCCTCTCCCCCTCCTCTGCTCATTCTCTCTCTCTTTCTCTCAAAATAAAGAAATAAACTTAAAAAAATAGAAAAGAAAAAAACCCTCCTAATAGGTAAACAGCCTCCAGAAATCTAGAAAAACAAGGCAACCCAATGAAATAGAGTTCCAGAGACATCAAGATACAATTCACTTATATATATATATGTATATATATGTATATTTATATATATATACATATATATACATATATATATAATCATTAAAGATGTATTAAACTTCACTCAGTAAAAGCCACAAAACAGAGATACTAATTTTCACTATCAAATTAACAAAAATTCAAGTATGTTAACACATTAGCAAGGCTGTGGGACAAAGTAGTCAAGGTCTCACTTGCTCTGGGGAATATAAAAATGGAACAAGTTCTATGTAGGGAAAATTGATAATAGCTTTCAAAATAATATTTGCATTTTCCTTTGATTGCCAATTGCACTTCTTGAAATTCATTCTAAAGATATGCCTGCTCATAAACAAAATATATGTATGAGGTTACATACTGCAGCATTGTTTGTAACAGTAAAACAATAGAAACATTGCAATGTACAGTAAGAGATTAAATACTCAGCTTTCCTTCTAGATGCATACACGCATAACACACACCCCAATTCCACTTCATTACCTTGAATTCTTGAATTTCACACTTTGGCCTTGTAAAACTAGTTGGGGTTACTGAGCACTTCATGGTTAATCACATCCCTGAGCCTTTGCGCTTCCTATTTTCTTTACCTTAAATTCTTAACTTTCCTCTTTTTCAACCTTCTCTAAAATTCCTATTTACCCTGATCAGATACCATGTTTCTTGGGACACCTTTCACGACTTCACAGAGTGTCAGTCACTTTCCCACAAAATGGTTGTTGATAAAACCAACATAAGCTAAGATTGTTCTTAGCTTACTTTCATCCTGATACTTCATTCAAAGTGAAATGAGAAGCCAAAAGTAGTTCACAGCTCTCAGAGGAACAGAAGAGGATATCTACTGGCAACCTAGCAATATTTATTTTATTTTTTTCATTTGTTTTATTTAATTTTATCATGGTAAGAAGAATTACCATGAGATATACCTCCTAACAAAATTTTAAGTGTATGATACATTACTGTTGATTATAAGTACAATGTTGTATAGCACATTTTCAATGCTTATTCATCTTGCTTAACTGAAACTTTATGCCCAGTGATTAGTAACTCCTGATTTCCCTCCTCCCTCAGACTGCCAGCCATCATCATTCTATCTTCTGATTCTATGAATTTGACTATTTTAGAAACTTCATATAAAGTGAACCATGCAGTATTTGTCTTTCTGTGAATGGCTTATTTCATTAGTATAACATCCTCAAGGATTATCCATGTTTCCACATATTGCAGAATGCTCTTATTTCTTAAGGCTGAATACTGTTCCATTGTATGTATTACCACATTTTTTAAAATCCATTCTCTGTTGATGGACACTTCTAGGTATTTATCCAAAAGAACTGAAATCTGGATCTTGAATAAATATTAGCACTCCTATGTGTATTACAACACTATTCACAATAGCCAAGATATGGAAACAACCTAGCAATAAATGTAGAAATTTGTTAAGGCTATGAAGAAAAGTAAAGTAAATTTAGAAAACTGAACAATAAGAGAATAAAAGGGAGACCTTTTCAGGTAAGGATGACTACCATGATTACTTTTTATACTGTTTTGTCTTTTGAAAGTGAAACAAACATGCAGGATGCTAAAAAGACTTCCCAGCTCTCTCTCTCTATTCCTTAAGCTCTCCATGTATCTCTTTCTCCATGTATCCAAATCTCCCTATTTTCCTTTCTTTTTTGTCCCTGCCACAGAGGCCACTGGAATTTCTACTTCCGCCCATGCCCAAGCAATTGCTCTTCTAGTATAACTAGAACTAGGCTCTAGCATGGTCTTCTTTGCACCGAATGAAGGGAAATACCTAGTACTCTGTCACTATTATTTCTATAGGTAGTAAAAGTGCTTATTTCATTATCTTTGCTCCTGAATGCATCACGTCATACTTGAGTTTTCTATTCCATATCAGTCACCACTGATACAATAGGTGTTGTGTTTTGAACACAAACAGCAGATCACATTTATCTCTGTGTCCTATTGTTAGGGCAACAGTCCGTGCAAAGTAGAAACTTAAGTTCCAGTGAAAGACCAACTTCATAAAAGTGAAAGACAGAAAGCAGAACACAGTCATAAGATTGTTTGTAGGACAAGTACATTCCAGTTTTAGTAGCAGAGAAGAAATGTGACAAGAAATATGACAAATTATCAGAAAACTTCCTTGCTGGAGGCCGAGCTATCCCAGCCTGATGGCAAGGCCCTTGCTGTGGACGGAGTGGGGCTGCAAGGCAGCCCACTGACAGTGAAGCTTCTAGTATTCCCGCTTTTAGATAATGTGGCCTTAATAAAAGAACCTGGGGAATTGTCTGTTGGGGAGTTGCCCACGACAGGACCCCTGGGAAAAGAACCATTAGGAAAAGAAAATAAGGTTCCACAAGAAAATTGTGCGGCCCTGCATTTAGCCCTTGCCACCCCCTATAAGACTCCTCTACCTACAAGAAGGATAGCCTCGTACGTTTCCCAGCCAAGGAGGGACAAATAGATTTGAAAGTCCCACTCCAGTAATGAAGCAGTGTATCTATGGGCACAAGTTACTCCAACCCCTAGGCCCATTTGGCCCCCAGGAGGCATTCCAGATGATGACTGAACCTCGTCAGTTAAAGTACAGAATGTTTCATTAGTTCCTAGGTGCATTGTCTCTCTGAGAATGTATAAGGCGTGGGTTCCTAAGGCCCTTTTGGCCCCCTCCTGGCATCTCAGACCCAGGCGAATACTTTTGTTCCTCAAACCACAAATGGTTCAGGGAAACAACTAAGAGGTCATGTCCCTGTAACTGTTCCACTTGAGGTGTTGTTGAGAGATAGATGACCTTTCATGAAAACAGCAAAGCAAATGCTTTATAGATTATAGATAAACATAGTATATAATGGAAAAAAATGTAAGAAATTAATCAATAAGCAAAGGGCAGGAGGGAACGTTATGAGAAGATAACCATGTTATTCCTTAAAGGATGGTTACACATAGGAACATTTTTAGGATCAGATAATGCTAGAAAACATAGATGACGCATGCTATAAGGAAACTGCTAACAAATATATAATGCCACGTTTGCCACAATAAAGCAGCCAGTTCAACACACTGCTGTTGTCTGTGTCCATTTTTATTTTTGTTTTTTATTTTAGTTTTACTTTCACTTTTTCATTGACACCATTCATCCTTTGGGAACCCCTGGACCTGCTAGAGCTGGACTCTGGCACTTCCTGCCAAATCATCATGGTTCAGGAGGGAATCCCATGGACACTTGTTAGGGGTAGGATAAATGGGAGCACTTATCACAGAAAATAGGTACCTGCAATAGAGAAGGAGATCTGAAAGGGCTTTTAAAAGGATCATTTTATTCAAAGGAACAAATAACGATGTTTCATGCCTCTACTTATGTCCGCATTTTATCTAATTCTAAACCTGTCAGGTCATTCTTCCTGTGGTGGTAGCTCCTCAGCTTGCTGAGGGCCTCAATGGCACAGACTAGTAGGAAAAAGAAAGTAATGAAGACATGTGCAAACATGGCTGGGGAATATGACATGGCTTTAGAATTAGTACTAGGAAAAGGCAAATAATAGTTACATATTCAATTCCCCCAGACACTGAATATGTTAAACAATTGGTTATAAATTCTAAGATTGAAATTTTTAGAAACCATCAAGGAAAAATCATAGAAAGGTCTGGTGAGATTAGGCCCATTCAAATGTGTCCTTCTTAACAAAAACAAAAACATTAATTAAAAATGCATTTCATTTTATTGTTAATCACTAGATTAGCCTATCAAAAATTAGTCAATTTGTTTTACCTGTGTAAATTCTGATAAATTTTTTTCCCACATAAAATGCACCAAAAGAAAGTAAAAACATTTATGAGACATTTATCAACTTAGAATGGCCAACAATCTGCCTATTCAAGATAATCTAAGAATGCATTAATTATTTTTATTAGATAAGATGAATAAAAACAAAATAGTAGTAATCTGAAGTGAAAAGTACTAGAACAATGCAATCAAAAAACCTATCATGTCTTTAACTGGATATGACAATTTATACCTTTTATTCACACAAATGTTTCAGGATGAAATGTACTGACATAATTATTCTGAGGAATACAGAGCTGATTCAGTAAAAACAAAATGGGAAAAGGAAATTTTCAGCAGGGATTCCTCTCATTTGTATTTAAAAATACCTTCATGTGTATTATGCCTTATATTACTCCAGCAATGCCTTATATTACTCCAGCAATTACATTATATTACTCCAGCAATGCCTTATATTACTCCAGCAATGCTGAGCAGCAGTTTAGCAATGCTAAACTTCCCTGCTTTACATGGATAATACTAGGGCTTATAAAGGTGAAAGTAACTAAAAGTAAGGACAGCCATTCAAATTATAAGCCACTTCTGATGATACAGCTTTTCTAGCACACTCCACTGTTATTTTTTTCATTTGAGTAAATTAACTTTGAGGCAAAGAGTTACTAAAAGACTGTTTCTTACCACATTCTGTCTCATTCTTTCACAAATGCGTATTTAAAAAAAAAATCTAATGGCTGCTCAACATAGATATTATCTACTCTGCCCTTAAACTCACGTAACATATCAAACTTGAAAGGGCATTGTCTACTGCCCTTATTACTTTATACACTTGTATTTATCACACTGTAAGTTCATTTTTTGATGTTTGTTTCTCCCCCAAGCATGTGGTCCAGGAGATAGTAGAGACCATAACTCCCCAAAGCTCATAGACTTCAGAGGACTGGTCTTTGCCAATCATGGTAAAGTTGTTGCCCTTGCCAGTATTAGTAAAGGAAAGGGCATGAGATCCAAATCTGCTGTGTGATTACTGGGAAAGATTTCTTTTTTCTAGAAATAAGATCCAGGAAGAGACAGTCTCTTTGTTTCTCTGGAAAATGGTTCTGAATTTAACACCCAGAACTACTGGAGTCAACTTACTACCTACCTCAACATATGAATAGAAAAGAAACATAGAAAAGTAGAATCAGAGTCCTGACATGATCTCCTTCCAACTACTCTTTCACCATTACATAAGACAAATTTATTCTTTGGGCCAAATTAGTCAGCACCCTGGTTACTTGTCCCAATTATATGTTCTTAAAAAAATCTAGGCCCGTAATGGTACGGACTTGATATTAATTCTAACCCTGGCAGCTATTCTATACCTATTACATATTTGTCTTTAAACCTAATTCCAAAATTAATAAATAACACTATGTGAATAGTTTAGTGAAAGATTACAACCTCCCACTTGTGATAAGTCTTTGTAATATTTTTCTCATGCAAACTGTATTTTATAATAATAATAATATAAAGAAGAATATCATATCATTTATTAATCCAATTTCATGGACTAAGCACTGGGCTAGACACACTGCTATAATTCTCACAACATTCAATAAGTTTATGGAATTTGGCTTTATTCCAATTTTACAGAAGGGTAATATGAAGCTAGGAGAGGTTATTTAATTTTCCCAATGTTAGCCCTACCATTTCCACTTCCCACTCCCATCTCATTTTTTCACCCTGGCCTTCCATTCCCCATACCTTCCCTCCCCTCCCAATCACTCATCTCCTCACCCCTCCT
Source organism: Lynx canadensis (assembly GCF_007474595.2). Lineage (NCBI taxonomy): Eukaryota > Metazoa > Chordata > Mammalia > Carnivora > Felidae > Lynx > Lynx canadensis. The sequence goes on along the minus strand of NC_044312.2, from coordinate 50,329,003 downwards.
CTCTCTCTCCCTTCCTTCCCCTATCTCTGTAATTGACACTATTAGAATTCACAACCAGAGAGGCAATACACTTTCACTCTTTTATAGGCTTAAACCATACTCCTATTTTTTTTTTTATTTTTTTAATGTTTATTTATTTTTGAGACAGAGAGACAGAGCATGAGCAGGGGATGGTCAGAGAGAGAGGAAGACACAGAATCTGAAGCAGGCTCCAGGCTGTGAGCTGTCAGCACAGAACCCGACGCGGGGCTCGAACTGACGGACCATGAGATCATGACTTGAGCCAAAGTCGGACGCTTAACCAACTGAGCCACCCAGGTGCTCCTTAATTTTCTTTTGATAATTTAAGTTCAATACACGTTTTTTTTGTTTTTGTTGTTTTTTATAGACTTTATTTTGGGTGCAGTTTTAGGCTCACAGCAAAAATTGACTAGAAAATACAGAGTTCCAATATAATTCCTGTCCACACATAGGCAAAACCACCCATAACTTCAATATCCTGCATCAAAAAAGTGGTATTTTTTTTTTACAATCGATCCTATACTGACACATCATTATCACTCAGAGTCTATAGTTTACATTATGGTTCACTTCTGGTGTATCATACATTCTATGGGTTTTGAGAAATATTTAATGTCATCTATCCACCACTGTGGTACAATAAAGAATTGTTCTATTGCCCTAAAACTCTGTGCTCTGCCTTTTCATCCCTCCCTCCCATGTAGGATTGGGCTACCACTGATCTTTTTACCGTCTCCATAGTTTTCCCTTTTTCAGAATGTCATATAATTGGTTTTGTACAACATGTAGATTTTTCAGATTGGCTTCACTTAGTAATATGCTTTTAAGTTTCCAACATGTCTTCTCAGAAAGCAATAGCTCATTTTATTTTTTTTTAATACTGAATAATATTCTATTGTCTGGATATACCACAGCATTTTTATCCACTCACCTACTAAAGGATATTTTGGTTGCTTACAAGTTTTGGCAAATCCATGTGTAGGTTTTTATGTGGGCATAAGTTGTCGATTCATGTGGGCAAATCCAAGTAGTATAACTGCTGGATAGATATGGTGAGAGTATGTTTAATTTTATGAGAAACTACTAAACTATCTTCCAAAGTGGCTGTACTACCTTGCATTTCCACCATCAATTAATAAGGCATCTTGATGCTCCATAGCCTCACCAATATTTGGTACTGTCAGTGTTTGAATTTTGGCCATTCTAATAGGTATGTAAGGTGGTATCTCACTGTTGTTTTAATTTACATTTTCCTGATGACGTATGATGTGGTATCTTTCCAAACACTTTTTGCCATCTTGCATATCTTCTTTGGTGAGGTGTCTTTTAAGATCTTTGAACCATTTTTCAAGTGGGTAGTTTATTATTATTATTGTATTATTGAGTTTTATGAGTTCTTTCTAACTATTGTGTAACAATCCTTTATCATATGTGTCTTTTGCATGTATTTTCTCCTAGACTATGACTTGTTCTCATTCTCTTGAGTATAATAAGCTTTTGTTTTAGAATAGTTTTAGATTGACACAAAAATTGCAAAATAGTATACACACTCCCATTTATGATATTCCAAATTTTCCTTATTAATATCGTTTATTAATACAGAATATTTCTTATAAGTAATAAAACAATATGGATAAACTTTTTTAACTAAACCCCATACTTTATTCAGATTTCTTTAGTTTTTACCTCATATCTCTTTTCTTCTCTAGGATCACATCCACAGTATCACACCATATTTAGTTTTCATGGCTCGTTAGGTTCTGTTAGACTATGTTTCTTTGGACTTTTTTTTCTTTTTTGATGACCTTGACAGTCTTGAAGACTAGTGATCAGGTATTTAGTAGAATGTCCTTGAACTGATTGGAAAGATGGGTGTTCTGATGATTAGAGTTGTGGGTTTTTTTTTTTTAAATAAAAGACCACAGACATAAATAATTTATGAAATTACTTTCCTTCAAGTAGGTAGAGCATAATTTCCCACCTGTTAAGTGTAAGTTCCTCATAGTGACTCCCTTCCAAAAAAAGCACAATATGGAAAGCAGGGAAAACCAAGTAACTTTATAGCAGAGAAACCTAATAAATATACATTAATCAAACAATCAAGGTTAACATCTTGATAAGTCTTGCTGATAGTGTTGTCATGTTGATAGTGCATATAATGTGATGAAAATGGTATATTCTCACTTTTAATAAAATATAAATATTATTATTGTTCCTGTTATTTTAGAATGATGATTCAAAGGGGTTTCATTCTTAACTCTCTTTCATTTATTTTACAGAACTACTGAGCACCTGGGGGAGGAGCCAAGATGGCGGAACAGCATGGAAGTTTTTTGTGTGTCTTGCCTCCATGAAATACAGCCAGCCAACACTAAACCATTCTACAAACCTAGACAACTGACTGGAGGATTAACACAACAATCTGTACAACCTGAAGCACAGAATTTAGCAGGTACATGGCACAGAGAGGTGAACTTGGGGAGAGAGAAGCTGGTGGTGGGCAGGGAGCCACCTTTGCAGGCAGAATAAGGATGGAGACTGAGGTGGGGGGAGAATACGGGAAAAGCACCCCTCCCCAAAAGCAGCTGGAGAGAAAGTGGAAAATTAGAAACAGCCATAGGGACTAAACTAAAAAGGGAGAAAGGACAAAGGAGAGGGTTTAAATTCCATTAAGACTGTAAACAAGGGGAGCACAAAGGCTGCAACTCCGCAGCTCAATACCTGGCGGTGCTCTGGTGGGAAGGGTGAATCCCCAGGAACAGAGTGGGGTCCAGGAGGTTCTCAGGCCACACGGGGAAAAGCGGTTCCACTGCTGGAAGGACATTTGGTAGAGACTGTGGTAGCCACCTGGTCCCAGTAGACCCCAGAAAACAGCCACATTCGTGGGTGCTGGAACAAGATCGTTAAGGGTGAAGCCTGGTGCCACATGTGTGTTGTGATTTTCCATAATCCCTGAAACGCTGCTGCTACACTATCTCGCAGACTTTTTCTGGGGTGGACTGGCATCTGGTCACAGTCTCGGGACACAGGCAGCAGCAGGGTCCACCAGGCATTCCTGGGTGCAGCCGACATTTGGCCACTGCTCATTTGGCCATTGCTCGGTGATACCCTCCCTCAGAGGGGCGGAACAGATCAAAGCCACAGTCCTTCAGAAGTAAGGAGCCAGGGAAAACAGCCGCATCTGAGACAAAATTTAGGAAAGAGGTACTGCCTGGAGCTTGGTCATGGACAGTGAAGAAGCGGGGAGTAGACAAAAGCTGAAGACAGAGGATGGGTGCATGATGCTGATCAGAGAGAACAGAGTTCCCATACTAGAGTCTGGGTAGCTGGGTAACACCATTTTCACTGCTCCTGCGCATGTGCATACGCACCTACCAGCTGCAACAATCCACCCTAGTAGGCCAGCAGCACCATCTAGTGGAGAACGGAGCTGTTGCACCAAGCCCCACCCAACTGGGCCAACCTTGCTTGTCAGGAACACAGGTCTCACCGGCTACTTAGTTTGTGGACATAAAGAGCTATATAGTCTGACTTCTGGGAGAAAACGAAGTAATTTCAGTCCTATTTTAATCTGTTAGCAGGCCCATCTATTCAATTTTCTTTCTTTTTTTCTCTTTTATACTATTCTTTTTCTTGAATACAGAAAGAGAAAAAAATCATTTTTATTTTCAATTTTTTATTAATATTTTTCTTTAAATTTGTTTTACTATATTTTTTACTTTTGTGTAAATTTTTTCAAATTCTATCTTACTTCCATCATTCTATTTTTGTCTACTTCTGTGTATTCATTTTTCAAATTTTCAAACAATTTGCTTGTTTTCTTTTTTCTTTTTCTTTTTTTCTCTTTCATTTCTTTTCTTTTTCCTGAATGCATAAAATGAAAAACTTCATTTTTTACTTTCAATTTCTATTAAACATATTTTTAATTTTTTACTATATTTTTTGCTTTTATGTAAATTTTTTCAAATTCTATTTTACTTCAATCATTTTATTTTGTCTACTACAACATATTCACTCCTTCAAATTTTCCAAGGATTTCTTTGTTCTCTTTTTCTCTTTTATTTGTTTCTTTTCTTTTTCTTGAACAGAAAAAATTCATTTTAAGTTTTAATTTTTTATTAAAAATATTTTTCTTTAATTTTTTCCTACTGTATTCTTTATTTTTGTGTAAATTTTTTCAAATTCTATTTTGCTCCCATCATCTTAGTCTACTTCAGTGTATTCATTTTTTCAAATTCTCAAACGATTCCCCCCCCTTTTTTTCTCTAATCTGTCTAACCACTTTCAACACCCAGACCAAAACACACCTAGGATCTAGCATCATTTATTTGATTTCTTTGTGTTGTTTTTAATTTTTTTTATTTTATTCATTCTTCCTCCAAAATGATGAAGTGAAGGAATTCACCCAAAAGAAAGAGCAGGAGGAAATGACAGGCAGGGACTTAACACAGATACAAGCAAGATGTCTGAACCAGAATTGAGAATACGATAATAAGAATACTCGCTTGGGTTGAAAATAGATTGGAATCCCTTTCTGTGGAGACAAAAGAAGTAAAGCCAGTCAGAATGAAATTAAAAATGCTATAACTGAGGGGCGTCTGGGTGGCTCAGTCTGTTAAGCATCTGACTTTGGCTCAGGTCATGATCTTGCAGTCCGTGAGTTTGAGCCCCACGTCAGGCTCTGTGCTGACAGCCCAGAGCCTGAAGCCTGTTTCAGATTCTGTGTCTCCCTCTCTCTCTGACCCTCCCCTGCTCATGCTCTGTCTCTCTCTGTCTCAAAAATAAATAAACGTTAAAAATGCTATAACTGAGCTGCAATGTTGAAAGCTGCCAAGGCGGAAGGGTGGATGATGCAGAGAACTGAATCAGCAATATAGAAGACAAACTTATGGAGAATAATGAAGCAGAAAAAGAAGAGGGAGACTAAGGCAAAAGGGCACAAAATAAAAATTAGAGAAATCAGTGACTCTTTAAAAAGGAATAACATCAGAAGAATCATAGGGGTCCCAGAAGAGGAAGAGAGAGAAAAAGGAGTAGAAAATTTATATGAGAAAATCATAGCATATCCTAACCTGGGGAAAGACATAGACAACACAATCCAGGAAGCACAGAGGACGCCCATTAGATTCAACAAAAACCAACATTCAACAACGCATATCATAGGCAAATTCACAAAACACTTGTGCAAGAAAAGACTCATGAAAGCAGCAAGGGAAAAAAAGTCCCTAACCTACAAGGGAAAACAGATCAAGTTTGCAGCAGACCTATCCACAGAAAGTTGGCAGGCCAGAACGGAGTGGCAGGATATATTCAATGTGCTGAATCAGAAAAATATGCAGCCAAGAATTCTTTATCCAGCAAGGCTGTCATTCAAAATAGAAGGAGAGATAAAAAGTTTCCCAGAAAAACAAAAATTAAGGAGTTTGTAACCACTAAACCAGCCCTGCAAGAAATTTTCAGGGGTACTCTATGAGGGGAGAAAAGATGAAAAAAAAAAAATATATATATATACATATACATTATATATACACATATATTATATATATAATATATTATATATATTATATGTGTGTGTGTGTATATATTATATATATAAATACCAAAAGCAACAAAGATTAGAAAGGAACAGAGAACACCACCAGAAACTCCAACTCTATAAGGATCATAATGGCAATAAAATAATATCTTTCAGTACTCACTCTAAACATCAATGAACTCAATGCTCTAATCAAAAGACATATGGTAAGAGAATGGATAAGAAAACAAGATCCATCTATATGCTGTTTATAAGAGACCCACTTTAGACCTAAGGACACCCTCAGATTGAAAAAAAGGGGATGGTGAACCATCTATTATGCTAATGGTCAACAAAAGAAAGCCAGAGTAGCCATCTTATATCAGACAATCTAGATTTTAAATTAAAGACTGTATCAAGAGATGGAGAAGGGCATTCTATCATAATCAAGGGGTCTATCCACCAAGAAGACCTAACAACTGTAAACATTTATGCCCCAAATGTGGAGAACCCAAATATATAAATCAATTAATCACAAACATAAAGAAACTCATCAGTAGTAATACCATAAGAGTAGGAGACTTCAACACCCCACTCACAACAATGGACAGATCCTCTAATCGAGAAATCAACAAGGAAACAGTGGCTTTGAATGACACACCAGACCACATGAACTTAACAGATATATTCAGAACATTTCATCCTAAAGCAGCAGAATATACATTCTTCTGCCATGCACATGGAATGTTCTCCAGAATAGACCATATACTGGGACACAAATCAGACCTAAGTAAGTACAAAAAGATCGAGATCATACCATGCATATTTTCAGACTACAATGCTATGAAATTTGAAATCAACCACAAGAAAAAATTTGGAAAGGAAACAAATACTTGGAGATGGAAGAACATCCTACTAAAGAATGAATGGGCTAACCAAGAAGTTAAAGAGGAAATTAAAAAGTATACGGATGTCAGTGAAAATGATAACACCACAACCCAAAACCTCTGGGACACAGCAAAGGTGGTATTAAGAGGAAAGTATATAGCAATTCACGCCTTCCTAAAGAAGGAAGAAAGATCTCAGATACACAACCCAACCTTATGCCTTAAGGAGCTGGAAAAAGAAAACAAATAAAACCCAAAACCAGAAGACAGCAAATAATAAATATTAGAGCAGAAATTAATGCTATCAAAACCAAAACAAACAAACAAACAAAAACCAGAACATATCAATGAAACCAGAAGCTGGTTCTTTGAAAGAATTAATAAAATTGATAAACCACTAGCCAGTTTGATCAAAAAGAAAAGGATCCAAATAAATAAAATCAAGAATGAAAGAGGAGAGATCACAACCAACACTGCAGAAATATAAACAATAATAAGAGAATATTGTGAGCAATTACATGCCAATAAAATGGGCAATCTGGAAGAAATTGACAAATTCCTAGAAACATACACACTACCAAAACTGAAACAGGAAGAAATAGAAAATTTGAACAGACCCATAACCAGTAAGGAAATCAAATTAGTAATCAAAAATCTGTCAAAAAACAAGAGTCCACGGCCAGATGGCTTTCCAGGGGAATTCTACCAAACATTTAAGGAAGAGTTATTACCTATTCTCTTGAAAGTTGTTCCAAAAAATAGAAATGGATGGAAAACTTCCAAACTCTTTCTATGAAGCCAGCATTACCTTGATTCCAAAACCAGATAGAGACCCCACGAAAAAGGAGAACTATAGACCAATTTCTCTGATGAACATGGATGCAAAAATCCTCAACAAGATATTAGCCAACCAGATCCAACAATACATTAAAAAAATTATTCACCACAACCAAGTGGGATTTATACCTGGGATGCAGGGCTGGTTCAATAACCGCAAAACAATTAACGTGATTCATCACATCAATAAAAGAATGGACAAGAACCATATGATCCTCTCAATAGATGCAGAGAAAGCATTTGACAAAACACAGCATCCTTTCTTGATAGAAACCCTCAAGAAAGTAGGGATAGAAGGAGCATACCTCGAGATTATAAAAGCCATATATGAACAACCCAATGCTAATATCATCCTCAATGGGGAAAAACTGAGAGTTTTCCCCCTAAGGTCAGGAACAAAACAATGTCTACTCTTGCCACTGTTATTCAACAGAAGTCATATCCTCTGCAGTCAGACAACACAAAGAAATAAAAGGCACCCAAATCAGCGAGGAGGAGGTCAAACTTTCACTCTTCACAGATGACATGATACTTTATATGGAAAATCCAAAATATTTCACCAAAAAACTGCTAGAACTGATTCATGAATTCAGCAAAGTTTCAGGATATAAAATCAATGCAAAGAAATCAGTTGCATTCCTATACACAAACAATGAAGCAACAGAAAGAGAAATCAGGGAATCTATTCCATTTACAGTTGCACAAAAAACCATAAAATACCTAGGAATAAATCTAAGTAAAGAGGTGAAAAATCTATACACTGAAAAACTATAGAAAGCTTATGAAAGAAATTGAAGAAGACACAAACAAATGGAAAAGATTCCATGCTCCTGGATAGGAAGAACAAATATTGTTAAAATGTTGATACTCCCCAAAGCAATCTACATAGCCAATGCAATCCCTATCAAAATAACACCAGAATTCTTCACAGAGCTAGAACAAATAATCCTAAAATTTGTATGGAAACAGAAAAGACCCCGAATAGCCAAAGCAATCTTGAAAAAGAAAACCAAAGCAGGAGGCATCACAATCCCAGACTTCAAGCTATACTCCAAAGCTGTAATCATCAAGACAGTATGGTACTGGCACAAGAACAGACACTCAGATCAATGGAACAGAATAGAGAACCCAGACATGGACCCACAAACGTATGGCCAGCTAATCTTTGACAAAGCAGAAAAGAATATCCAATGGAATGAAGACAGTCTCTTCAGCAAGTGGTGCTGGGAAAACTGGACAGCGACATGCAGAAGAATGAACCTGGACCACTTTCTTACACCATACACAAAAATAAACTCAAAATGGATGAAAGACCTAAATGTAAGACAGGAAGCCATCAAAATCCTCGAGGAGAAAGCAGGCAAAAACCTCTTTGATCTTGGTCGCAGCAACTTCTTATTCCACATGTCTCCAAAGGTAAGGGAAACAAAAGCAAAAATGAACTACTGGGACCTCATCAAAATAAAAAGCTTCTGCACAGCAGAGGAAACGATCAGCAAAACTAAAAGGCAACTGACAGAATGGGAGAAGATATTTGCAAATGACATATCAGATAAAGGGTTAGTATCCAAAATCTATAAAGAACTTATCAAACTCAACACCCAAAAAAACAAAGAATCCAGTGAAGAAATGGGCAAAAGACATGAATAGACACTTCTCCAAAGAAGACATCTAGATGACCAACCGACACATGAAAAAATGCTCAACATCACTCATCATCAGGGAAATACAAATCAAAACCACAATGAGATACCACCTCACACCTGTCAGAATGGCTAACATTAACAACTCAGGCAACAACAGATGTTGGTGAGGATGTGGAGAAAGAGGATCTCTTTTGCATTGTTGGGAATGCAAGCTGGTGCAGCCACTCTGGAAAACAGCATGAAGTTTCCTCAAAAAAGTAAAAACAGAACTACCCTATGACCGAGCAACTGCACTACTAGGCATTTATCCACAGAATGCAGGTGGGCTGTTTCAAAGGCACACATGCAGCCCCATGTTTATAGCGGCACTATCAATAAAAGCCAAAGTATGGAAGAGCCCAAATATCCATCGATGGATGAATGGATAAGGAAGATGTGGTATACATATAAAATGGAGTTTTACTCAGCAATCAAAAGGAATGAAATCTTGCCATTTGCAACTATATGGATGGAACTGGAGGGTATTATGATAAGTGAATTTAGTCAAAGAAAGACAAAAAATCATACGACTTCACTCATATGAGGACTTTAAGAGACAAAACAGATAAACATAAGGGAAAGGAAACAACAATAATATAGAAACAGGGAAGGGGACAAAGCATAAGAGACTCATAAATACGGAGAACAAACTGAGGGGTTGTGGGAGGGGAGATGGGCTTAACGGGAAGGGGAACTAAGGAATCTACTCTTGAAATCATCGTTGCACTATATGCTAACTAATTTGGATGTAAATTTAAGAAAATACAAAATAAAAGAAGTAAACAAAAGAAAGAAAGAAAGAAAGAAAGAAAGAAAGAAAGAAAGAAAGAAAGAAAAACTGACCACCTAATATTTGTTTAATACCATCCAAGATGTTTCTACATAAAGATGCAAATTTGGATCATTTGTCATTTGCACCATTCATTGTCCATTTCTCTAAGATGTCATGAAAACAAATCAGTGCTTACAACTCCCAGTACAATTTCTACTAAGCTGAAAGTATTCCCTATTTATTGCTTTTCTATTATTTCATGACAAATTACCACAAATGTAGTGGCTTTATAACAATACCCATTTATCATTTCACATTTCTGTATATTAGAATTCTAAACACAGAACTTGGACTCTGTTCAGGTCTCACTAGACTGAAATCAAGTAACTGGCCAGTACTAAAGTTCTCATATGGGCATAGGGTTGTCTCTTAAGGCTCTCTGGTTGTTGGCAGAACTGATTTCCTTGCAGCTATAGGCCTATGGTCACCATTTACATTCTAACAGTTGGCTGGATTACTCAGCTCCTGGAGGCTGCCCACAGTTCCCTATCATAAGGCCCCCATATGCTGTTTTCAACAGAAGTGTTTGTTTTCTTCTAGGCCAGATGGTACATATCTCTTAGACTTCCATTTCTGCAAGCAGGAAGAGTACCCTCTGATTTTAGGGTTCATGAGATTAAGTCAGGCCCACCTGAATAAACTGCTTATTTTACAATAAACTGATTTGGGGACTTAATTGTTTCGGCAATATTCCTTCACAGAATTATCTACATTAGCATTTGGTTGAATAACGGGGAGAAGGTGTATGAACTGCCAGAAACCTTGTGGGACCATCATAAAATTCTACTTTCCATATTCTCATCTGACTTTGTTGAAAAGAATAAAGAATATCACTTACACCCACTGCTGGGTTCTCTAACAAAGTTAATGCCTACATTCTCAGCCTTGACTTCGCAAGCTGGTGCCACAGATCTGGTTTTGAAGTTTGTTTACAAACAACATGATCAAAGAAAACCTATATTAAATCATCTAATGGAATATTTATCCCTATTCTATAGGATGCTGTGAGAAATAAATTAGATATAAGAGAATACCTAACTTGGTTCCTGAAATGTTTTAAGTCAAGAGCTATTTAATTCATTTTAACATACAACATCCATTTTATGAATAGCAATGTACTGTTAGGAACACACTAGTGAGCAAGACAGTCACATCCATGACCTCATGAAATTCTTGTTTGTTAGATATTAAATAAATCAACATAAGTAATAAATTACAATTATGATTAATCCTATCAAAAGAAAAAAATGTGTAGAAAAATGAGAGTCAAAGCAAGAATCCAGATCCCTAGCTTTTATTCCAGCACCCTTTCCAAATGAAACTTTGACTGAATTATCTAACACTTCAAAAATCCAGTCAAAACTCTATTCCAAATTGGATGGTATATGAACAGAATTACATTAATCTGTCTGAAATCTAGCTTAACAGGAAGTATTGTTTAATGATGAGCCTAAGCAAAAGTCTTGACTGAAAGTGGGAAAGGAGTGACAATAGCACTTTTCTAAAAGGTTTTCATTGAAGACCTTTTGGTCCTATTGGAAACTAGTATTCAGTTATCCACTGAGCCCTGGATAGAGAAGTGGAAGCTCAATAACTCAGAGGAGTAATTTAAAAGCATATTACTTTAATCTATATACTTGAGTAAGATATTTGGGATCCTCACCTAAAATCAATTTGCCCCTATTCCAATTTTCTTGAATAAAATTCTTGGTCATTTTAATGAATCTAGTCTTTGAAATGTTTCTGAATTTGCCCTACCTTTTTTAAAAGTTTTATTTATTTATTTATTTATTTATTTATTTATTTAGAATCAGAGAGAGAGAGAGAGAGAGAGAGAGAGAGTGAGAGAGAGTGAATGAGTGGAGGGGGTAGACAGAGGGGGAGAGAAAGGATCCCAAGCAGGCTCCACAGTGTCAGCTCAGAGCCCTACCCAGGGATCAGACTCACAAATCATGAGATCATGACCCAAGCTGAAATCAAGAGTTGGATGCTAAACTGACTAAGCCACCCAGGTGTCCCTGCCCTACATTTTTTTTTCAATGCACCATTAAGAACAGAGAAATAGAAGAGAAAGACCTGAGGAATTAGATCTCCAGGCTAGTCCTAAGTAAATGAGCACCAATGTTGGAGAAAAATATGAGTTAATAGGGAGAGGAAAACATAATTTAGAACAGCATATATTTGGTGAGGTGAAAACCCAGAAAAAATAATTACAAAGTCTTGCTTGGGAAGTGAATCAAACTAGACACGTATATAAGACATACAGTGCCTTGGAACAAGGACACTATGATTTGTAAATCTGGTATTTTGACTCTGTGAAGATAGGGATTAATCACAACATGGTGGGCCACTTCACTCACTCCTTCTTTACAGATACACTTACTAAACAAGGTTTTACACTTTGAATATCACATTGTCAAAGAGAAAGATGATAAATAACAAGTATGCATTAGTTTTCTATAGCTGGTTAACAAATTCTCACAAACACTGCGGTTTAAAACTGCAGTTTAAATACACAGTTATTATCTTACTATTTCTCTAAGTCTGAAGTCTACACAACACAACTGAATTTTCTGCTTAGGTCCAACAAGACTGAAATCAAGATGTCAGCTGAGGTTGTATTCACATATGAAGCCTGAGTGTCCTTTCAAGCTCATCCAAGTTGTTGGCAGAATGCAATGCCTTGGAGTTTTAAGACTAAAGTTCCCATTTTCTCGCTGGCTGTCAACCCAAGGTTACTCTTAACTTCTAAGGGATGCCCACAGGTCCTAGCCATGTCACCAACTCACAACATTGCAGCTAAAATCATAAGAGCCAATAGATGAATCTCACTGTAGTCTCTTAAATCAAGGTCATATATAAGATAACCTAATCAAATGAGCAACTTTCCATCATATTCACAAACCCTAACCAAGTGGGGGAATTTCATAGGACATGTTCACCTGGCTCTGGGAATCTTGGGAGCATTCTGTATGTTTGCTTCATAAAAAACAAACAAACAACAACAACAACAACAAAAAGCCAAACTTTTCCCAAAATGGTTGTACCATTTTACACTCCCATGAGCAATGTTTGAAAGTTCCAATTGCTTCACAGCCTCAACTACATTTAGCATTGACAGGTGTTATGTTTTGGTTTGGATTCTTTTTTATTTTCTTTTTTAAAAAAATTTAACCATTAAAGTGGGTGAAATAATATTGTATTATGATTTTAATTTGCATTACCCTAGTGACTAATGATCAGAATTTTTAGAGGACTACTGGCAATTGATATATCTCCTATTGTAATTTATAAGGTGGTTGTTCAAATTATATGCTCATGTTTCAATTGGACTACTTGTTATTAATGAGTTATGGGAATTCCTTATATATTCTGGACATAAGACCTCTGCCATATATATTATTTATGAATATGTTCTAGTTTGCAGCTTGCCTATTCATTTTTAATGGTGTATTTCATGAACAGAAATATTTAACATTAATGAAGTCCACTTCGTAAATTCCTTCTTTTATGGTTATTGGAATCCTTCTAATTTAAGAAATCTTTAATTCTTCCAGTTTACAAAGTTACTTTCCTTCCCCCCCCCCCCCAAATTTCACATACTTGTGAATTTTCCAATTTTTCCAATTTTCTTTCTGGTATTGATTTCTAGTTTCACATCTTTGTAGTCAGAAAAGACACTGGGTATGATTTCATTTTTCTTAAATTTGTTAAGACTTGTTTTATGGTCAATATATGATCTATCCTGAAGAATGTTCCATGAGTACTTGAGAAGAATGTGTCCTCTGCTGTTGCTAAATGGAATGTTTTGTGTATATCTGCTATGTCCATTTCGTCTATACTGTTATCTAACTCCAATGTTTCCTTATGGATTTTCTGTCCAGATGATCTATCCATTATGGAAAGCAGGTTATTAAAGTACTGCTATCTATCTCCCCCTTCAGTTCTATTAATAAGAGCTTTATATATTCAGGTACTATGATGTTGGTTACATATATTTACACTTGTTACATACTCTTGATAAATTGACCCCACTTTGATTATATAATAACCTTAACCCATGGGAAAGTTGTTATACTTAAAGTCTATTTTTTTATTATATAAATATAGCCACCCCTGTTCTCTTTTGGTTACCATTTGCATGGAATATCTTTTTCCATCCCTCACTTTCACAGTGAGTGTCCTTAAAGTTCAAATGAGCCTGATGGAGGCAGCATATCCTAGGGTTTTCTTTTTTAATACATTCAGCCACTCTATGTCTTTGATTGGAGAATTTAATTGATTTAAATTTAAAGTGATACTGACAGGTAAAGACATACTCTTGCCATTTTTATTTATTTATTTATTTATTTATTTATTTATTTATTTATTTATTTATTTTTCTGTTTTGTGGTTACTTTCTTCCTTTCTTCCTGTGTCTTATGGCCTTATGTGGCTTCTTTTGCATGAAATTGCTTTCTTTTCTCTTATGGCTTTTAAAATTATGTCTTTATCTTTTTTTTTTTTTTTTTTGGCCATTTTAGTTACTAAGCATCTTGGTGTGAACCTCTTGGTTTGATTTCACTGGGGGAGGGCTTCAGGTGTGTCTCCTATGTGTGTTGCAAGCATTCTGCTGTTGTGACTGTGCTGCTTTTTCCCTTCAGTCCAGCGGCTCTCTTTGCCTGTTGCAGATAGGGTTTGGTCCCTGTGTTGTTAGTTGGGCCAGTCCAGATCACCTTGAGCTTATGTTGAGTCATACCAAGCATTTACCAGAGATGCAGTAGCACTGAAGTGCAAGGTGTTTTTCCTGTTTCATCCCCTGAGAAGCTTTCACTGATGGGTATGGCCTGTAGTTAGACCCAGTATCAGCCCTCAGCTCAGTGCTCAGGCCACAGGTAGACTGGTATGTGTAATTATCTTCCCCTCTCCCCACTGCAAGAATCACTTTGGAGTGGTGCTGGCCTCTGTTGGGGCTCCTAAATACTAATTATATTTTTGAGAGAGAGACAGAGTGTGAGCGGGGGAGGTGTAGAGAGAGAGAGGGAGACACAGAATCCATGGCAGGCTCCAGGCTCTGAGCTGTCGGCACAGAACCTGACTGGCGCAGGGCTCCAACTCAGGGCTGGTGAGATCATAGCCTGAGCGGAAGTCAGAAGCTTAACTGAGCCACCCAGGCGCCCCATCGTGCACACTGCGTATCTTATGGCACCACTTTGGATGAACTCCAGTCAAGGTGGGGTGGGCGGGGAGCAGGTCTTCAAAAAAGCTTGGACAGGATGCAAGGTGTTATCAATGTTTGGGAAACTGTGCTATGGGAAGGAATTTCAAGTCACTTAAAAAAACCTGCATAAGGGCTCAAAGGGGCAGTTCCGCAGAAGTGCTTGAGGGTGGGGTATGCTGTTAGCAAGCTAAGTGCCGAGTATTGTCACTGGTGTTAGTTCTTGCAGGTTTCTGCCTATCTAGGTTGGGGACAGGGGAGGGAAATGGTGCTGCCAGCTCTTTTGTTCTTCAAGAAGTCTTCCAATGAGCCCTGCCCCTCCAGCACACACTCTGAGATTAGTAAACAAACCTCCTTCCCTATACCTCAGGCAATTTTCAAACTACTGCTTTTAAATTGTATCTTACAGTGCTGTTTGTTGTGCTATCTCCTTCAGGCTGGGGACTCAGATTCCTCCTTCTAAAACCGGGCCTACTGATTTTTAAAGATCCAGGTGCTAAGCCCCACTGACTATAAGAACTCAGGAAATTAGGCCCCTTCAGTTTTCAAAGCCAAATGTTGTGGGAATTTGCCTTCCCCATGTGGGTTCCCTGTGCCTGTGGTTCTTGCTGTGAGGGTCTCTTTCTTTCTTCTCTCTGCACCTGCCACATCCTTTCTTCTGAGGAAATCCTGCAAGTCCATTTACCTCCTAGCCCTATTTCTGTCCTTCTTACCCTCTTTAACTACATTTAGCTGTGGAGACTCTGTTCTGCTACTCTTTGGGTCATTTTCTGAGTTGTTTACACGGATGTGGGTGTTATCTAGTTATATCTGTGGGATGAGGTCAACATAGGATCCTTCTACTCTGCCCTCTCCCTGTGAGTCTGCTAAGCCATTAATTCTTTTTTTTATTTTTTTATTTTTATTTTTTTTAAGTTTTATTTTTCATATTTGTGAGAGACAGAGACAGAGCACAAGCAGGGGAGGGGCAGAGAGAGAGGGAGACAGAATCTGAAGAAGGCTCCAGGCTCCGAGCTGTCAGCACAGAGCCCGATGCGGGGCTCGAACTCACGAGCAATGAGATCATGACCTGAGCTGAAGTCTGACGCCCAACCGACTGAGCCACCCAGGCGCCCCAGCCATTAATTCTTTAAATAAGCTTTCTGCCTCTTTTTCTCTCTCTTCTCCTTCTGGAAACTCCCATAATGTATATATTATTTTCCTTGTTGGTTTTCTATCAATCACATAGGCTTTCTTCACTCTTTCTCATTTTTTTTTCTTTTTTCTCCTCTGACCGCGTGCTTCCAAATGATCTATCTTTGAGTTCATAGATTCTTCTACCTGATCGAGTTTGTTATTGAAGCCCCTTGTTGCATTTTTCATTTCATTCACTGTATTCTTTATCTCCAGAATTACTGTTTGGTTCTCTATGATTTCTATATCTTTGTTGTACTTCCAGTTTTGTCCATGCATTGCCTCCCTGGTTTCATAGAATGTATCTGTATTCTCCTGTATAGAGAGTTACTCACTGAGTAACTAAAAAAAAAAAAAAAAAAATATTTTGGATTTTTATCAAGCAATTCATAGATCCCCATTTCTGTTCAGTTACTGGGAAATTATTGTGTTCCTTTGGTGGTGGCATGCTTTCCTAATTTTTTATGTCGCTTGAAGATTTGTGTTGCTCTCTTTGCACTTGAAGGAGTTACCTCTTCCAGTCATTACTGAGTAGCTCCAAGAGAGAAAGACCCTAACTACTCAGGCCATCTAGGAATTCTGGGGGTCTCACAGACCTTTTCTATGGATGTGCATACTCCCTTCCTCCTGAAGTCTCTAGTTGGGGCAGTTTTAAATTTGTATGCCTTCTCTCAAGGCGCCCCTAAACAGGTGTATATATTTACCATAACAGTGGTTCTCAAATGAGTTGAAATTCAGATTCCCAGGCTCATGCATGAAATTCAGTAAGTCTGAGGTGAAGCCCAGCAATCCACTTTAGGGAAGGGATTGTGTCACTTTCACTCCTAGAATACAAACATGGACTGAAAACATCAAGTGCGGACTACACCTTCAACACTAAATTAAATCATATTAAATGGTTTTGGTCTGTGATTTAGAAAATATACTTATCTTTGTTCCAATTATCATTAAGTGCTGGTCAGTATTACCTTTAAAATGTGTTAGACTTGTCGGCCCCAGTAGCCTAATGGATAGGAATTGGCCTCCTAAAGTGTGTTACTCTACCTATTCTGGATTTCCACATTAGCTAGAGCCATCATTGCCTTCTACATAGACTGTGTCAATAATCTCCTGTTCTCCCTACTCATGCTTTTCAACAGCGAATCAGATGATGTTACCCACACACTTAAAACACTCCAATGCTTCCAAGCAATGAATTGTGTATTTCTTATATTCCTGAACTCTCCTTTTACTAATTTTCAGTGAGCTCCAGCCACACTGGCCTTCAAAGGATTCCTCAACACATTCACTCCTACCATAAGATTTTTCTATGTGCTGTTCCCAGAATCTGACATGTTTCTCTCCATATCTCTGCACCACTAGTCACACTTAGTATCCAGGTCTCAACTGAGGTTTCACTTCCCCAAAAAGGCCTAGTCACCCAGTCTAAAGAAGCTGCCCCCATTTCCAACTCTATCTTGTTGCCGCCTTTAATATTTTTCCTAAAACTTACCAGAAGTTAAAGTCTTGTTCATTTATTACTTATCTTCTGCCCCACTCAATAGAATGCAAGATACATGAGAGTTTGAGTCTTATCTTGTCTTCCTCACTAAAGTCCCAGTGCCTGGAAAAATGCCTCTCACAGAGTAGGCACTCAAAATACGTTTTTTCGGGGCACCTGGGTGGCTCAGTCGGTTAAGCGTCCAACTTCGTCTCAGGTCATGATCTTGCGGTCCGTGAGTTCGAGCCCCGTGTCGGGCTCTGTGCTGACCACTCAGAGCCCGGAGCCTGTTTCAGATTCTGTGTCTCCCTCTCTCTCTGACCCTCCCCGTTCATGCTCTGTCTCTCTCTGTCTCAAAAATAAATAAACGTTAAAAAAAATTTAAAAAAAAACAAAAAAACAAAACACGTTTTTTCAATAAATACACTGGAGCCGGGGCACCTGTGTGGCTCAGTTGGTTAAGTGTCCAGCTCTTGACTTCTGCTCAGGTCACAATCTCATGGTTTGTGGGTTCGAGTCCCATGTTGGGCTCTGTGATGGCAGGGTGAAGCCTGCTTGGGATTCTTTCTCCCTCTCTCTCTGCCCCTCCCCCACTCACATGCTCTTTCTCTCTCAAAATAAATAAGCAAACAAACAAACAAAAAATAGATGGGAGCCAAAAGAGATAACAGTTCATCAAAGTAAAAATATGTGCTTAAATCAGAGAAGAGTATCTAAGGAAAATAACATCATCTATCTATGTCTTATAATTGATGCCCACTCAACCAATTTATGAGATTAGTCCTATTTGCAAATATGGCCAGCTAAGCATTGCACCTGTGCTATGGTGCTATGTTTTCTAATGGGGAAAAAGAAGAAACATAGTTTGTAAACACTGCCCAAACAAAATAAAAGATGAAGTAACCACGGTGGTGGGAAGGAGGTATAAGATTTTAGATATGGATAAAACTGAGTTTGAATAAAACATCCTAGAGGTTATCATAAATTCAAAGGCTCTTGTGTCTAAACTGAAGTAAATATGAAAATTTCCATTTCACAAGGTGATTGTAGGAATTATATGGCACACGGTAATTTGAGAACACACCGGAGAACCTTCCACATAATAGTACTCACAAGTGATAGGTGATTTCTCCTTTACCTAGTCCTATTATACACTAATATTCTGCCAAGTGAAAGAGTTCTTCATCCACTCAAAACACATTTAATTCACTTAATTTATCAGAGCATGACAGCAACAATGAGGAAGACATAATCAAAGATGCGCATTCAATCTAGAAGGCAGTATAACTTAGTGACAATAATCAAATTTAATGAATATATTTTCACCTTCAGGTTTCTCTATGCAGTCTAATTCTTAATATTTGACCACTCCTAGAAGCCATGTGGCTCTAGGTTATCAAAATCATTCCAACCACCTATAGTTGAAACAATGGAGAATTTACTAATATTTTTGATGTATGAACCAAAAACACTACTGTAAATAAAGATACCAAGCAGCTATCAGTTAAGACATGTTCCAATTTACCATGGTTTCAGCACACCGCCAGTGCCTTACTTTCCACAGTCTTCTTTTTATAAATTTCATACAAATACAAATGATGAAGCAAAGAAAAGAGTTTATTACTATTGCAGACACAACTTTCCTGATTTATTTTCAACCATATCTTACTTCTTTTTGCTTTATGTAAATCATAGAGTATGTTCTCTTGTGTGTGATATGATTTCTTCAGCAGAACACCTATGATATTTTGTTGCGTATGGGGGTTTGTTTGTTTTTTACTTTCTAAGTACTATTCTATGATGGGAATATACTACAATGTTTTTGTTTTTCTTTTTTCAATTTTCCTGTTGATAGCCATGTTTCCAGTTTGGGGTTATTATTGATAAAATTGCCATGAATATTCTTGTAAAACTCTTTTGGACCTAAGTTTGTTGGTTTTTTTTTTTTTTTCTCTTTTTCTCTTGGTTAACACCCAAAAAATTGAATTGCTAGGTCAAAAAAAGATATCTGTTTAACTTTATTTTTTAAAAACTGCCAAACATTTATCGCAAGTGATTATACATTTTATATGCCTAGAATAGGGAACGGGATTTCATTGTTCTTCCAACAACATTTGTGTTTCAAGTCTTTTTAACTTTAACCATTTTTTTAAAAAAAATTTTTAACGTTTATTTATTTTTGAGACAGAGAGAGACAGAGCATGAACGGGGGAGGGTCAGAGAGAGAGGGAGACACAGAATCGGAAGCAGGCTCCAGGCTCTGAGCCATCAGCCCAGAGCCGGACACGGGGCTCGAACTCATGGACCGCGAGATCATGACCTGAGCTGAAGTCGGATGCTCACCCAACTGAGCCACCCAGGCACCCCTTAACTTTAACCATTTTAATGAGTATATCAAGATATTATTTGTGGTTTTAATTTGTGTTTCCTGGATGACTAAAGATATTGCGCATTTATTTTTTTTTTTAATTTTTTTAATGTTTGTTTATTTTTGAGAGAGAGAGAGAGAGAGAGAGACAGAGACAGAGCGAGTGGGGGAGGGTCAGAGAAAGAGGAAGACACAGAATCTGAAGCAGGCTCTGGGCTTTGAGTTGTCAGCAGAGTTCCATGCAGGGCTTGAACCCATGAACCATGAGATCATGACCTGAACTGAAGTCCAGCGCTTAAACGAATGAGCCACCCAGGCACCCCAGGGCACTTATGAAAAGAGATTATTGGTATCTGTAGATAATCCTTTGTGAAATGTGAAGTCCTTAGCCCCATTTTTTAAAAGTGATTTTATTGTATTTTTAGAATTGAATTATGGGAGTTTGTTATATACTCCCAATCACGTATTTGTGAGATATATATTTTGCAATTGTCCTATCCATCTGTGGCTTTTCTATTCATTTTCTTAATAGTATATTAAATAAGCAGAAGCATTTATATTTGATAAGATCTAATTCATCATTTTAATGATTATTTCTTTAATTCTAGGTCTCAAAGATATGCACATATGTTTTCTGAAAATTTTATAGTTTTAGCTTCTATGTTTTGGTCTTGAATAAATTTTAATTTTACATGAGGTAGGGTTCCCATATGGCTATTGAGTTGTTTCTACATCAATTGTTGATATTTTTTCCTAAATGAATTGATTTGAACCCTTCATTTAAAATCAATTAAAAACATAAATGTCAGTCTGTATTTTTTTATTTTTAACGCTATGTTAAATGGGTTTTTAAAATTTTATTTTCCAAATTGTTGTTACAAGTACATAGAAAGAAATAGGTTTTTTATCTTAATCTTGCATTTTGAAAACTTACTTAAATTTTAGTACTGGTAGGTTTTTGGATATTTGGATTCCCTTGAGATTTTCTACATGAAAATTATGTCGTTTGGAAACAGAGAGTTTTCCTTTTTCCTTTTCTATGACTTTTTATCTTGCTTTATTGTATTAGTTAGGACCTCTAGTCCAATACAATATTGAATAGGAATGGTGAAAGCAGGCCTCCTTGCCTTGAGAAGATCTCTGAATGAAAGTATTCGATATTTCACTAAGTAAAATAACCAGTTTTTGTTTTGTTTTGCTTTACTCCTTACCAGATTGAGAAAGTTTTCTGACATTCCTCGATTATGTAGAGTTGTCATCATAATGGGCACTGAATTGTATTAAATGTCCTTACTGTATCTATTGAGATAATCATACTTTTTCCTCCCTTTTTTAGTTAATATAGTATGTTATACTGATTGGTTTCCAAATTATAAAGACTTGCATTTCCAAGATAAGTTTCCATTGGCCATTACAGGTTATTTAATCTAAGTTGCTAATATTCTACTACGGGCTTTTCCATCTACACTCAAAAGAGATATTTTTCTATAAAATATCTTTTTTTCCATGCATTTTCCAGTTTCGGTATCAGTGTTATTTTAGCTTTGTAAAACAAGTTAAGAAGTTTTCTTTTCTAATATATTTCTTTAAAAATATGTGTAATACTGCTGTTTTTTCTTCATGTGTTGGATAGAATTGTCCAGCGAAGACATATGTCATAGGTTTTTGACAAATAATTTCTTCAGTTCATATTTTTTATCTTATATAGGCTCTAATAAACTGTATTTTCCAAGAAACGGAAATATTTCATTGAGGTTGACCAAGTTTCTGTCTCTTAAGGTTGGTAGAATCTCTCATGTAACTCCTTTTTTCCATCACTGATACTGGCAATTTATGATGTTTCTCTTTCATTACTAGTCACTTTGTGAGGAGTTTTATTGATTTTTAATTTTTTCAAGGAACTAAATTTATTACTTTTCTTTATGTTTGCCTTCTTATGTTATTGATTTCTGCTCTTATTTTTATTGTATTTCCTTCTCCTTATTTAATTCAGGCTAATGTTTTCCTATTAGGTGAAAATTATATCATTGCTTGTTTAAGTGCTTCTTATTTCTAATAAAGCATTTAAAGCTATAAATTTTCCTCTTAGCACAAATTAGGCTATGCTCCATAATTTTTTTACATTTTCCCTATCAATGAATCAAATTATCTCTTATTTTCCTGTGATTTTTTAAAAATTTAACCCATGCTATTAATGTGTATTGTTAATCTTAAGCATTTAGATGTTTTATATGCATCACTGTTTTAATGTATCCTATTGTTATTGGTTTCTAACTTAATTTGTCTTCAGAAAACATTCTATATACTGTCAATACTTTTACATTTACTAACACTTATTTTGTGGCCCTTTATATGGTCTATTTTTGTGAAGGTTTTGGGTGAACTTGAAAAGAACATATGTTCTGTTTTCTTTAAATGTAGTCATCTATAAATGGCAATCAGGTGAAGTTTTTGATAGGGTTATTTAGATTTTCTGTATCATTAATGTATATTTGATAGTTGCTCTGTTAATTATGTATGCTCTATCAGTTACTTATAGAATAACTGTTACTGTAGATTTGTCTGTTTCTCCCTTCTACTTCTGTAAATTTTGCTTCAGGTATTTTAAAATTATTAGGTACTTATATATTTATTATGATAGGCCTTTCTAATTGAATATCCCATTTATTATAGAATATCACTTTTATTTTTTTAATATTTTTATTAAAATTTTTTTAATGTTTATTTATTTTTGAGAGAGAGAGGGGGAGAGAATGAGTGGGAGAGGGGCAGAGAGAGAAGGAGACACAGAATCTAAAGCAGGCTCCAGGCTCTGAGCTGTCAGCACAAAGCAGGATGCAGGGCTCAAACCCACAAACCGTGAGACCATGACCTAAGCCAAAGTCAGATGCTTAACTGACTGAGCCACCCAGGCACCCCTGGAATATCACTTCTTAAAAGTACTCCTTATCTTTTTGGTATCTTCATTAAAAATAATAATTATTATTATCGCTACTTAAGTACTCCTTATCTTTAAGTTTATTGTGTTTGATTTCAGCTATTCCAGCTTACTCATGGTTAGGTTACTTTTTGTATATTTCTTTTTCTATCCTTTTAATTTCAACCTTTATTATTATTATTATTATTATTATTAAATGTGTGCCTTTTGCAGACAGCACATTGTTGAGTTTTCCTTTTAATCCAGTTTGTTAATCTCTCCTCTTTAATTTGATTTGCCAGCTTTTCTATCCAAGGACTCAGCAACAATAAAACTCTGTGTAACATCACATCATAGTAAGGGATAAATCTAAAGAGGTATGGCAGTAGTCTCTATTGAGTGCCAATGGATCCACTGATTCTGTCATATGCCATATACCATGAAGCTTCCAGCTGGACAGAGAAAGATAATAGCCTTTGGAAGGCACATCTGAGGTTACAGCTTTGAAATAATGGGACTCCGTCCTTCAGGATGCAGGTTATTCCCCAGATCAATACTTATGATACAGTACTACATTCCCAGTAGGTAGAATACACAGGTCTTGGAACTAACAGGTGGGATCAGAATTGGTCCCACTTACTATCATTCCCAATAAGTTACTGATGAATATATTCTGACTGTCCCTGCAATTCTAGTTTCTTTGCATCTATACATCTTGGTTTCAAAGGGGAATACATCTCAATAAATTTTATGTACAGCTATGCCCCACTCACTTTGGACTTTTTGTACTAAAAGACGAAAGGTCAAGAAGAGAAGTTACCATCCCGCCCAGCTCAGTTAACACTGAAGTCATAAGGAGGTAAGACTGCTGTTAAACAGTGTGGGAGAAAATAATACATTTGATGCCCATGTGATCAAGTAGAGTTTATCTTGGTACTCTTCTGCCCAATTTTGATAGTAAATCAACAAATGAAGCAGCCATGATCTGAATAAGACATGATACACAGGAACTCGAAATCCCTCAGACATGAAGATCTGAGAGATATTGCTATCAGAAATGCTAACTGAGGGATAGGGAAATCTAGAATGATAGTAATGAAGGAAGATTATGAATATCAGTTGTAGCCTGGAGTGTATCTACAGCAACAGGGGCTAGATTTCATCCCTCCAATTTTCCTCTAGGAAGGACTCTAAACACCCACAGGAAGTTACCAAACAGAATCGTTAAGAAGCTGTTTATAGATGGTGTGAACAACATAATAATAATTATTATCATTATTATTAATACTATTATCATTATTGGAAACAAGCAAGTCCAAGTGGTAGACTATTCAGATCTAAGACATTCACCCCCAGCTGCCAGGCATATTGTCTGTTTATAGCTCCCTGGAACTGAGTCCCTCCCTGGAACTTGCACTTGTCCCCACACAGCTGCCTTGCCCAAAACTGCATCCTCAAGGGTAGTCTACATCCAGTGACCTGTTGGTGAAAGTGACCAAAGACCCAGATTCCCTGCTTCAATGTGAGACACCCCATCATTCCATGAGATCAGCTGAGTCTCTCTTGTAACTACACTGCAGATCAACCTCTTGCTCTGACCAGCGCTGCTTCCCTTACTCTTTTATAGGTGGCATACCTGAGACCACTCCCCAATAACCCACTTGCACTCAAAATTGCTTCTTGGATTCTATTTCCAGGAAATCAAGGCTATGAATATGCTTAATAACCTTTTTTCAGATGAAGAAAAGTATTTAACTATAAATGTGAAAAGGCTATCACTGCAAGTGGTTAAAGGAAGGGAAGAAGAATATCTAACTTCTCTCTCAGCCAATCATACTTCCCTTACTCCACTGAAGCTACTTTACCCAAGATTACTCCTTAATAAATTACCTAAATATAAATCTCCACCCAAGTTTGTTTCCTGGGAAGCCTTACCTAAGGCAAATCTGAAATATACAATATTGCCATTTTACTCATTAGTGAACAGAGACTCAGAGATGTAAAGTAATTTGTTCAAGGATTACACAGCAATAAGTAACAGGGCCACTAATTCAAACTCAAGTCTGTTTGATTCCAAAGCCATATGCCTATGACAGTATCACACTGCCTTCCCTCTTTTCTCCAACTGAGCATTACCTTATTAATAAAAGAATATGCAGCCTTTTCTGTTTGCGTTAAAGTAAACCTTCTCAAGCTGACAGCTCTATCAGAACTTGTCACTTACAATTTAATGCCATGCAGTCTGGTTGGGGCTTGTCAGATTTACAGTAAAGCCCAAATGGATACTATGCCATTATGCATTTAATGTACTGCCCTCATGGAACCAACCACCACATTAAATACTTAATGCCAGTCAAATTTATTTACAGGATCAACTCTTTCCCTTTCAGATATTGCCTCTTATCCTTTAGGCTGAAGCCTCTGGAGCTCTTTGGCAGTCACTTGGTACTTTGTCCACCTAGGGTAATCCACTGCCAATAGTGACATTTTCCAGTCCAGAGTGAGAACTATTTATGAAGAGAAACAGGTCCCAAGTAACTTCAGGTTGAGAGAAAAGAGATGAAATACAAAAAAGATATTGTTATAATGTGGAGCTTGTAGAAATAGATAAAAGAGCTCTTTCGCGCTGTCTCTTTTGTCCTACATCAAAATGCTAGTTATGTTGGCCAAAGTCTTTTGAAGACTGATTCCAAATCCATCAGCTTTGCTTCTTTTTCACATTTCAAAATACTATTGATATTAGAAGGGGAGGTATAGAAGTTTAGAGGATAATATCTGCCTTGCCAGCCCAGCAAAGTTCCTGGGGTCCCTCCAATAAAAATTGGCTAACATGTTTTCAGTAGGACTTCAATTATAACTTCCTCCCTCCACAGTCTGAGACTCAGAGGCATAGGTTTTCTTCTTGATACCCCCACATGACTAATGCTACTGTGTTGTTAGGAACACATGTAAAGGAGACAAAGACAAGTGGGAGCGTAGCCAAAGAAGAGCAGAAAGAGAGGTGAGAGTTCTGGAGCTCATGTCATGTCAGAAATGGCTGATGGTTATAAAGATGTACAGACTAAGAAGATGAGGAGAGAGTAGCAGTGTACTGTCATGGGGAAGGGTGATTATCTGAGTCCTAGTCCTTGTCTTATGCAGTTCAAGCTCTTTTCACAGATCAGTCCCTGTCTAGAAGGTCTCTTCATTACTCCTGCTTCCAACTCTTGCTTAGTTAACAATGATTCATTCTTCAGATTTCATGTTAAATATCACTTCCTCAGAAAATACCTTGTCTACACCATCACCTCTATGGCTACTTAGCATCAGAACTGGTCAGTGTGCCCCTCTTATATGATTTCATAAAACCCTCTTCACAGCACTTACTACAGGTTGAAAATTTACACCTGCTTTGTTATTTTCCAATTACTGCTGATTTCACACTGTCTATTCAAAGTCCTATCACCATATAAACCAGTACTATTTTGTTTACTATTATATCCTTAGGGCTTAGGATGGGGCTTTGCATAACACAGGTACTCACCAAATACTTTTTTCACAGAAAAAGCCCACATACATACATATGAATGAATGAATGAATGAATGACTTACAAAGAGATCTAAAAAAAAGAAAGTAAAGACAGTCATATGACATTTCAACAAAAGAAAAACTGAAATTTAATCAGAGTTATTCATCAGCAAATCTAGCTACATATGTGAGAAAAAGCTCTCTACCAGAGGAAATATTCAAGACCAGAGACTAAGATATGTTTTTAAAGTTTATGTATGTATTAATTACACTTAGACCCAAATAATTGCCACTTAATATAATATTCTAGAGTTTTTTTTTAAGTTTATTTATTTTTGGGACAGAGAGAGACAGAGCATGAACGGGGGAGGGGCAGAGAGAGAGGGAGACACAGAATTGGAAACAGGCTCCAGGCTCTGAGCCATCAGCCCAGAGCCTGACGCGGGTCTCGAACTCACGGACCGCGAGATCGTGACCTGGCTGAAGTCGGACGCTTAACCGACTGCGCCACCCAGGCGCCCCTAATATTCTAGAGTTTTAAGATTCTATTAATGTTATCCTCTTTCCTTGTGCTTCTCCATAAGGGCATCCATTTGTATTCGATTTTGATCTACAACTTCAATGACCCTCTAACAAATCGCTCAGCTCTCATAGTTGTGGCAAAACAAACTTGCCAGATCCTATCAGGAATCAGTAGAAAAGGTGATTTGTTCATTGGAAGTCTACTCTTTCGGGATTCATTTATGAAACAGTAATTCCCAATGTCCGGTCAATCCTTGGTCTTCTGTGTATAGCAGATGGCTTTGTATATTGAATGTTTAAAACATAGTTTTTGGTGACTTTTCCCACACCCCTGAGAATGGTTCACATTGTTATTAAAGTAATAAATACCAATAGCAAATTCAACAGACAATGAACACTGATTTCTGGGGGGAACTCTATTTCCAATCTAGTTTGCATAATACACACACAATGAACAAAAAGAAGTGGAAAACCAGGTGGAAAGACATTTTTAAGATAAACTAATCAATACAATATAAATGAAAATAAGGAAAATTTATAAGCATGGGGCAGATTTCAACTCGATATGAAAAAACGTTCCAAATTTTAAGTAATGAGCTTCCTGATGATGAAAGTGTTTACATGGTGGTTAATGGATACGATGAAATCATTTTTAAATATTTTTATATTTACGAGAGAGACAGAGAGAGACAGAGCGTGCACACAAGTCGGGGAGGGGTAGAGAGAGAAGGGGAGAGAGAGAAAATCCTAAGTAGGCTCCACTCCATCAGCTCAGAGCTCAATACAGGGCTCGATCCCACAAACAATGAGATCATGATCTGAGCCAAAATCAAGAGTCTGACACTTAAGTGACTAAGCCACTCAGGCACCCCCATTGAAATGATTTTGAGTTACAATGTCATTTAAAGTTCTTTCAATTCTGAAGTTTTCCAGGATTGTTTTAGTTTGAAGAAGAGATACATAAACAACTGGAAATTAAGACTGGACCAATATGGTACCAAAAAATCTATAAACTCATTCTATTCAGCAGAGGACATAGGCATTCAGGGAAAGTGATGTGCTTGCTGATCTATTCTAGAAATTCTATTTTTCCACTGAACAGATAAGAAAGTTGCTACTCAGACAAGACAAAAAAATTCCAAGTAGTTATGTAATAAAATATGTAATAGAATTCTAGGACTTTAATCCCTGTATTTCTGATTCCAAAATTGATGCACTTTATATAACATCTCATTAAATGATTATAGAAAAAGAAAATAAGGGAGAGAGTAGGAAAATGGGGGCAGAGTAGGAGAATCCTAGGCTTGCCTTGTCCCACAAATACAATTAGATAATTACCAAATCATCCTAAATACCCCAGAAATTAACCTGAAGCCAGGCAGAACACATTCTACAAGTAAAGGTAGAGAAGAGACCATACTGAAGAGGACAGGAAGTGGAGAGGTGGAGTTTGGGAGAGAAATGGATTGTGGCCACTGTGGTGGGTAGGGAACCATGGTTGTGCAGAAGGGCGAGAGAGAGAGACCAGCATCCAGAGAAGGGTAAGAGGAAAAAGAATCCCCATAGGAATTGGCTTGGAAAGCTAGAGGGTCAAATTTTGTGAGTTCTTACAAACAGCAGAGCTTTAAGCCTGGAGTTTTAAAGGTCAACATGCTTGGCTATGGGAAAGTGCAAAAGGCATTTCATTGCTCTTAAAGAAAAAGCAGGGCCAATAGCCCAGGAACATACAGCATGAAAACAATAATCTGAAGAACTCCTGGAGCATATAGTGGGGAAGTTATTTTCTCATCTCAGAGTGCATCCCAGAGAGACATCAGTGAGTTGCTCCTACAGGAACAAAAAAACTAGCAGGCATCATTGCCCTCCCCTGCCCCTCAGCCTAAGCACAAGGCTACCTGCAAGAACCAGCACAGCACCAACACTCATTATCTAACTTTCTTATACCAAGCCCCACCTCCCATGGTCAAGTGGAACTACGCTTCCCACTCACACTTGACTCAGTCCCAGCATGGTGGGACCCCCTCCCCCAGGTGACTGTCCCAAAACCCTGCTCACACCACATCTCCAAATGCAGGAGTTTTGCAGAGCTTCAGTTTCAGCAGTGGTGGCAACAAGTCTCATTACACAAACAATCAGAGCACACCTAGTTAAAAAGACACCACATTCAGGCCAGAGACCAAACACTGCCCAGAACAGGCAGAGAGCTTCTGCAGATGACTGGGCTAAAGGATAAAGCTTCCAGGACAAAACAGCGGAGCACACACACTATACACTGGCGACACTCCCAGAAGTGCCAGGCCCTGGGGATCAGAGGGCACTGCACTTCAAGACACTACAGGACCTCTTCTTCAAAGGCCATTACACTCAAGAAGAGGAGACATAGCTGACTTTCCTAACACAGAGAAACAGGCACAGAGACTTAGACAAAGTGAGAAGACAGAGAAAGTTATCCCAAATGAAATAGAAGGACAATGCCATGGCCACAGATCTAAGCAAAACAGACAGAAGTAACATGCCTAATAAAGAATTTAATGTAGTAACCATAAAGATAATCACTGGATTTGAGAAAAGAATGGAATACATGGGTAAGACCCTTAACACAGAGATAAATACCATAGCAGAGATAAAGGGCATAATAAACAAAATGAGAAACATGCTTGAGGCAAAGAGCAAAGGAACAAAAAAATGATCTAGAAGATAGAGTAATGAAAAGTAATCACGCGTAACAAAAGAGAGAAAGAAGAATTACACAAAATGAGAATATATTTACAGAACTCAGTGGCTTCATCAAATGTAGTAACATTTGTATAGGAGGAGTCCTGGAAGAAGAGAGAGGAAAAGGGTCTTTTAAAAAAAGAAATAAATCATAACTGATGATGGAAGCCAAATGGGTAATATGGATATAGGACATTAATAACTCAGATGGGGAAGAGAGAGGAACTGATTCGAAAGCAGAGTCAAAGTCCCGCAAGAGGGAAATCTCAACAGGAAGGTAGGCTTCATATACTATGGGGCTTGTGAGGAGGAATGCTGTATGGATGCTCCTCCTTTTTGAAAATCGGGGAGTGAGGGTTAACAGGCCCGGGCAGGCAGTGTCCAGGTCAGGGTACTGTCCTTAACAGCAATGCTGGAGATGACAGTTATCACTTCTAAGGGTGACTACCATTGAGTCATTATTTCAAATAGGGCAGGCAAACAGTAGCAACAAGGACTCAAAGCCACATGAGAGGAAGTTGAAAGTAAACGGTGTGGAGAAAGCCAGGCATGACCCTGGAGGTGAAGAAGAGTCAGCTTCTGAAGATTAGCTCGTTTCCATAGCCATAGATAAGCATATGTGGGGAAAGCAGTGGAGGACTGCTAGGCAGAGAAGCTAAAGCAGAGGTAATCTGCATGGGGCAGGAAGTGACAGGGGGGGATTCACGAGTGGTTTAGGAAAACCAACTTTCCTTGTCACTCTCACCTTGTACCTTGACACTCAGGTTATCAAAATTTGGGGGCAATATTATAATTGCATACCCTGCCATAAGAATGGCCCGAAGCTGTTGAGCAACTTAAACTGTAAACTTCACACTGATGAAGACCATTTCAAGACCAATATAAGCTGGATCTTCAAGGAGAGTTACCAATGATTCCAGATGGAGACTACTGGGAAAGGTAGCAGCTTTTTCCTGATGTGGCATAAGGACAGATTTATATGTATTTTATAATTTTATAGTTATAATGGCTATTATCAGTATAAGTAAGACATACTGATTAAATTATAATACTAAGAAATATCGTTGTAGAGTTTTGTTGTTTGGTTTGGTTTGAGTTTTTTTATTATTATTATTTTGGTTGTTATTGTTGCTATGATTGTTTTTCAATAGAGTAACAGAAGAGAGGACAATGCTAGCTCATTCCAGCCTAGGAGAAAAGTATTTTCTTCAAATTTCAGTATACATACTGTACTGTTCATATTTGTTTGTCTGTCTATTTGGATTTATTTTTGTGAATCTGTATGTAAATTTTCTACTTGATTAACTATGCTTTGATTCTCTTGAAGCTGGAATGGGCGTTGTGATGCCACATAGCATGCCAAAATCAGAAAAGAAACAAACAAACTCTGCTCAGAATCTGCAAGGCGGCATTATTAGTCACTAAAGATTGCTTGCTACATTTGTGCTCATTTGTATGGGCAAAGACTCTGCGTGTCCAGATAGAGATCCCAAACTATTGTCTCCAAATCAGTACTGGCTTGGCTTCACTACCAGAATGCAAATTATGTTATTTGCTGCCATTGTGTGTCAATTAAAGATAAAATGTGAATTCCTATTTCAATATGCTCCTACTGGCACAACATCTGGGCTTACCTAAAATTCGTGGAACAGTTTCCAAAGATGTTGCCTGTTTGGATGCAGGAGGTATGAAGCCTTGGCCTCTCAGCAAAGCTGAGGAACATCTCTGGCAGCAGTAGAATCATGGCTCCGAATGTGTATTTCCAATGTATTTTCTAAATGGCAACTTATCTTTACTTTCTCTCTGTTCTTCCTGTCAAATCTATGCCAGTGTTATTACTATCTCCTCAGTGACCAAGATCCATAGTTTAACACAGAATGCTTTTTCTCCCACTCTCTCCTCTAATCTCACTGATAGAGAGTTTAATCTCCTCTAATCTGATAGCAGAACCTATGCTTTGTTGTGTCTGTTACCCAAGCTTATGTCACCATTCCCACAGTCCCTGCCTTGATTCTTACCCTCCATACCCATTAGCCCCAAATGTTTCAATAACCTCCTAACCTCTTTCTCTGCTTTCTCCTCCCTGTCATCATTTTCCCATGATATAGCTATGTTTACTTTTGTAAATCACCTTTTGATCACAGCAATCTCCTCCCAAGTTAAAGAAGTGGTGTCACGAGCAGGCGGTCTGTGACCCCACGTCTGTCCTTGCTGTCCACTCTGCTTGGGATGCATTTTTCCCTTGCCAACCTCATTCTTTCTAGTAGTTTGCTCCTCATTTTTCAAGACACAGCTCAATTATCTCATCCCTTCTGACATATTGCCTAAACATTCAAACAGAATCATGTTACATGTGTGTCATTTATTTCATTTATACTAAATACCTCCATTATTTCATTTATCTCCTGTTTTCACACTTTTAATGTATTTGTTTACTTATCGCTTTCAAAGTGAGTTTTCTAAAATAGTTGGTGTTATTCAATTATAATCTCTAATCTTAAAATTTAGTACTTAAAAAGGTGTCCAGTAAATGTTTTTGTGATGAATGAATGGTGAATTAATCATTAGGTGTCTATTTAACTAAATATTTGGGAGATAAAGAAAAACATTATTATAGCCTCTAAAATATTTAGCTGGATATAATAATTCTTACAACTGCTATTTGATATTACACTGATGTGGACATTATCTAGGCATATCTGTGGGGCAAGGTGAGTGTAAGGCCCTCCTACTCTGACACTTTCCCTGGAAGACTTCCATTTAATAATAGAAATAGCAAATTCTACTGAGCTGCCTTGTCTTATTCATACAGCTACATCTGTGTGATAAAGAAAATAATGTGCAATTGGAATAATTCTTAAGCCTTTGTAGGTTTATGCAACCAAATAAATGGTATTACTGTCAATATATCCCTTAATGGAAAAAGAAAAATATAAAGAGACTTATAAAGTTCCCTCCTCCTTAAATGAGGGAATTTTGTGGTGGTGTGACTCACCCTCTAACTTCACACAGTGATTTCACTTGGATAAATAGGGTAACTGCTATACAAAAAGCTCTTCACAATTCACAATACTACAGAGGAAGGTTGACCTAATAGCATGAATTCATCAGCATTTATCAGACATCTGTTATGGAGACAATGTCTAGTCTATGAAGAAAAAAAAAATTTTGGTTTCAACACTTGAGATTACAGTCTATTAGGGTAAGTTAACCTCTAATTCAATACCTACTATATCAGAGAATGAGAATTCTAACAGAGAGGTGAGCAACTTATTCAAAGAATACAAGAATGGTCAGATCAAGCCAATCTGATGGTTCTGGAATGAAGGCTTAGGACATAGGTATTAAGGAATAAAAAGAAGCTTGTCAAGCAGAACAGAAGTAATTGACATTTCAGAACAAACTTTTTGAAGTCAAAGACATGAATAAGCCCTAGCTGAGCTCCCATCTAAAGAGTCCGTCTCAACCACCAGACATATGCTTGAGTCATCTAGGACATGCGGTCCTGTTCAGCTGACGGTTACAAAACTAGTAAGCAGCAAAACTAGAATTTAAATACAGGTCTTGTGACTCTCTGCCCAGTGCCCTATCCTCCACTGCTTCCTACCAAATGGAACTAGATGGTGTCTGGCATAGAGTTTGAGACTAGTATAGCAAAGTAGTTAAGAGCTCATATTACCAGTTACCCAAGGTTGGAATAGAATCCCAGCACTGTCACTTACTTGTGTGAACACAGATAAGCTTACTAGTATTCTAAACCTCAGTTTCTCCATTTATAAAACAGTTAATAATAGTCTCTACCTACCTCATAGGGCTATTGTGAAGGAAAATGAGTTAATGAATACAGTAACTCTAACACATATTAAACAATAAATTATAGCTTTATTGAAAATACTTCTATCCTATGATTTTTAGCCTTTGTAATTCTGTCAACCTTGTCTCTAGTTCATTTTCTACCACTATGGTCTCAAAGAACATAAAAAAGGCCTTCACTTCTAAACAGATCCAGATGTTTACTTTGTTCCTTGGACACACCATCAGCAAATACCTCACAGCCAAATGCACAAACCTGACTAAAGTGAAATCTCTCAATGTTACACAAACTGCAGGAGACTGAAAATTCATCCAGATAACCCAAAACCAATGTTCATTATAATCTTAATTAAATTCCATTGGGGTGTTTTATCTATCCACTTATCTGTCTTTGGAGTCTCCTGTAAGGTCAGAAACTTATCTGGCCATAAAAACTAAATAGATTTTGATGACTCTGTATCAGAAAACACTAATGCCATTTCCTTATCTCTGTGAAATAGTCTTTTCTCTATACACACTTCTAATGACTACAGGAAGCAACCTTGGTTTTATTGTCCTCAATTTACTTTTGAGTAATTTCTTTTTTTTTTCTGTCAGATTTTCTGCCAAATATTTAATTTTGTCCTCCAGGTAAGTACACGACTTTTACAAGCAGTCAGGCAAATCTTTTTATTTCTTCATCTTTTCGGATAATACATGAAAAGTTATTTGTTGTATTTGTAATGGCACCTCTACTTGTAATATTTAATATTACCATCTGGACACCTACTGAGAACTAGGTAAAGGCTACCACAACATATCAAACACACAGATTTCCTAAGCCTGAGGAAAAACCACAAAACAATGACCTTTCCATCCATGACTTTCTTTGGTTAGACCAGCTGCAAAGCATCATTGTCCCTATCTGGAACCATGGTCATATAAGATCCACCTTGTATTTTCCTAAACCAATACTCCCCTCAAGAGGTCCTTGCCTCCCCTTTTCATATATCCAGTTCTTGCCCTTTTTCTGAGGCCCAGCTAGAGACCCATTATTGCTGAAATCCTTCTCTTCTTTTGAGCTCCAACAGCACTGCTTACATGCAGACTCACTGCCACCTGCTGCCTTTATTTTGCCAAATATCAAACTGCCCTGTAAGCAGGTTCCATGATATTATATGTGTAGAGGGAGATTGCTGCTTAGAATTGTTAGAATTTATCTACTTAAGAAGTAGGAGGCACTATGTCATGGTGGAAAGAATATGAACTTTGGCAGTGCCTAGAACTTAAGCTCAAAGCTACCGTTCAAAATGTGTCTATTTAAGAAACTTAATTAACCTCTTATACCTTTGATGATTTATCTAGAAAGTGCTATGAATAATGAGACTACTGAAAAGATTAATGCGATAAAGGGTATAATAAGTATGGCACTAAGTAATTGCTCAATAATATTTCTCTTCCTCTTGTCTTAATATTTTGTGAAGAAGGAGCATAATCAAGTGCATATTATTTACTTAAGTTTTTTATTTTCTGTGCAACAGCAAATGACTGTCACACATATCACTATTAATTGTGTTCTTCAGGGTCCTGATATAGTATGTCATGAAGTAGGCCACTTGTTTACACACAGCACGATTCTAAGCTACTCTTGTAAAGAAACACTTATACATTCTGTCTCTTCCCCTTATATTTAGAAAGTAATAGACAAGAAACCATTGAATTACAGACCAAGAATCAGAATGAACAACTCAAAGATTTAAAAAAAATTCAAATTGCCAGTAAACAGAAAAATAGGCCCAATCTCATTGATACCTTAAATATGTGAATTAAAATTTCATTTGAACAATATTTTTGCTTTGCATTTTGGCCAAGTTTTAAATAAAACTGTTGGCAAGAAAAAGGAAAACTGGGAATTATTTTACACAATTGAGGAATGAGCATTCATATCACCATCCTGAAATGTGACCGACCAGTCTCTATCAAAATAAATTATATGCATACCCCATGAACAAGTAGTTCTACTTTTATATAGCTACAAGTACCAAAATATTCTACAAAAATACTTTCATAGATGTATAAAGAAATATATGTTTAATACTACACATCGCAACATTGTAATCAGAAACAATGTAAATGTCCATCAGTAGAGGAAGTGTTAAAAATAATGACAGTAAGTTTATACAGTAAAACACATCCAACAATGAAAAAAGAATGGGGCATATGTACACATGAACTTAATCATACATACATTGTTAACTGACAAAAGCAAACTGATGAACAACCTGTTAATATGATATCATTTTACTAATCCAAGTATCTATTTTATAGATAGATAGATAGTAAATATCTGCAAACTTTTACCCTAAAACATTGACAATTTTAACCTATAGGAAGTAAGACTGGGGAAAATACAACTTTAACTTTTAACTTTTACAATTGGCTTTTTAAAGTATTTCTTGTGAATATGAATTTTTTTAACTTGAAATATTTTAAATAATCAATTATCCAATTGAACATTAAATAAAAGAGTTAGGGGGTTAGAAAAGGAAGTAAACAGTATTTCTGAGTACGTAATATGCTTTAGGTGTTTTATGCACATTACATAATTTAATTTCAGAAATTCTTTGAAGAATTGTTGTAATTATTCCATAGATAAGAAAGAGGGTGTGATTTGCCTATGTTCATCAACTGGTAGGTGTGGGATCTAAGTTCAAGTCTATCTAATTACAAAGGCTATTCACTCTCTACATACGACCATTGGCTCAGAAGACAATAATATAGTAACATCTGAGATCTTCATATCGATCTTCCTAGATTTAATATCTTTCCAAAAATCCAGCTGCCTATTCTTTATTTTACCTGCATGTCTTGCTGCCCACCTCAATATCTCCAACATTAATTTTTGCTGATCCTTCAAACTGCTCTTTCTCCTATGTGTATCACAGATCACAATTCTATTATCTGCCCAGCTACCCCAACTCATAACATATTTGATATCTCCATTTCCCTCACCACCCTATTCCCAAACCAATCAGCTGTCAATTTAGCTCTCACATTTACTGCTAAAAGGACTTGCAAAAACTATCTCACTCTTGCAACTGCTCTAGTTCAGCCTTCATCACACTCATTCCTGACTGCTGTGACAGCCTCCTAACTGCGTCTTGTCCCCCATCCAATTCATCCTCCACATGGTGGTCAGTGTGAAATTTCCAAAATGATGATCTGGCCACATCACTTTTCATGTTGCAATTGCTCCCTCTATACGGCCTTCAGAATAAAATACAAATTATGCAGAATGGCATTCCAGCTTATTGACAAAACTCTTTCATAATGGTGTCCCTCTCCTCCATACACCCACATTGAACAACGAACCCTTTCCTGAAGATGCCTTGCAGTTTCACATCTTTGTGCGTTTGCAAATCATATTGCTTCTACCTAACAAGCCCCTGCTGCTTCCTGAAAGCCACATAATTACCCTTCAGGAGTCATTTCAAATGTCCCTTCTACTTAGAAGCTTTGCACAACTCTCTTCTTCTGGACAGCAAAAAGTATCATCAGCTATTCTATTTACCCAACACATTTTTTCAAAGCTCCAGTCATATTTCTCACCACTCTGCATTATAGAGTTATTGGTACCCACTTCCCTTACTACAATGTGCTGTGCCTTATTCAGTGCTCTGGCCCCCCAGCACCTCCAAAACTACAGTGGTTGCCACATAATAGATATCCAGAAAAGATATTTTGAATTTAATTAAGACGAGAAGATGTTCATGTATCTGTGCATTCAATCAGCATATTTTTGAGCACCTACTATGTGCTATGCATTCTACCAGGTGCTGGAGATCCAGCATTAAACAAGAGATGAAAGGTAGAGAGAAACATAGGTAAAGTGCTCTAAGAGTTCATGGAAATAAAAAATATTATATCGATTTGATTTACTGAAATAATACAGCACTTAGTTGGTTTCCTATGTACAACAGTTACATAAAACAATAGACATTTATTATCTTATAATTCCAAGGTAAGAAGTTCAAAATTGGGCTAAAATCAAGGTGTTGGGAAAGCTGAATTCTTTCTCAAGGCTGAAGGGGAGAATCCATTTCATTGCCCTTTTTAGCTTTTAGAGGCTGCGTGCATTCCTTAGCTTGTGACTCCTTCACTCATCAAGCAATTTAACATCTTCAAATCCCTCTCTGAATCCAACCTCCTCTTCTGGTTCCTTCTTCAACTTTAAAAGATGCTCACAATGACAATGATCACCCCTGAACAATCACTTTATCTTAAATTCATCTGATCAGCAAACTTCAACCCTCTTGCCGTGTAATATAATACATTCTGGGTTTCAAAGAACAGGACGTAGGTATCTTTGGGGGAGAGGCATTATTTTGCCTACCACAGGAACCTAAGGTATAGGAATTACACTTTGTCTCTTTTTTCCAGGTATTGGACAATGAAGCTAACATTTAGCTTTCCTTTGATGATGCACAAGAAGGAAATTATTGAGGAAATTGCCAGATCAAGACATAAAAAATTTCCAAAAACTACTTTACTAACTTGTTTTCAGGTATTCAGAGCCAGATATTAGGTAGAATGAGGAACACAGACTTCCGCAATATGGAGAGTTGAGCAAGTATGCAATGCAAACTATAATCTCAATACAGTCTATACTCTTAACCCTATTCCAGCTTTCTTTCTTGTGATATGTTGCTCCCAATCAAAAAATAATTTGAATTTACATTGACTTTGCAATTTATAAGCCTCTTTCATCACTTATATTATTTTATCCTCAAAACTACCCTGTAAAGAAAGCAAAGCAAGGAATTTTATATGAATTTTACTTTAACCATTGAACTTAAAGTCATCATAGATTGTTCCCTTCAAAATCCAGGTTCCATGTTTTCCACATGATGGTATGTTTCCTAAGTAAGCCCTCTCATCTTCCTTCCCTCTTTTTATATGTTCTCAAAAGCCTGAAAATGAAGTTCTGCTTATGGGAAGATAAAATAGGCACTTGTATAAATCTCAAGCTTTATCCAAAAATTGACTCAAAATGGAGCATGAACATAAATGAAAAATGTAAAAACAAAAGACTTTTATAAAAAATAGTAACAAAATATTTTCAGAATCTATTGCTAAGTTCTAGGCAAAGAATTCTTAGACTTCATACCAAAAGCACAATCTATAAAAGGAAACAATAAATTGTACATCATGAAAATTAAAAACTTCTGCTCTGTGAAAGATTCTCTTAAAAGCTTATCAAACAAGTTACAGACTGGGAGAAAAATATTTGCAAACCACATACTCAAAAAGGAGTAGGATCTAAAGTATGTCAAGAACACTCAAAACTCAACAGTTAAAAAAAGATTAGAAATTGGGCAAAAGACCTATGTAGACACTGCAAAAAAGAGAACACACATGGTAAATAAGCTTATGAAAAATATGCAACATGATTAGCCAGTAGGGAAATGCAAATTAAAACCACAATGAGATACCTCTATCAGAAGAGCTAAAAGAAAAAAATAATTGCAACAAACACTGGTGAGGAAGCAGAGAAACCGGATTACTGAAACACTGCTTTTGAGAATTTGAAATGGCAAAGCCACTCTTGAAAAGTTTACCATTTTCCTTTTTTTTCCTTTTTTATTTATTTATTATGAGAGAGAATGAGAGAGAGAGAGAGAGAGAGAGAGAGAGAGAAGGGGCAGAGAGAGATGGAGAGAGAGAAGGTCCCAAGCAGGCTCTGCATGCTCAGCGCAGAGCCCAATGCAAGGCTCAAACTCACAAACCATGAAATCATGACCCGAGACAAAACTAAGAGTCAGATGTGTAACTGACGGATTCGCCCAGCTGTCCCAGCTTACCATTTTCTTAGAAACCAATTATGCAACTACCATGTAACTCAGAAATTACATTCTTGGGTATTCATCCCAATGGAATCAAGAATTATGTTCACTAGCTATACTTGTGGTGAGCATAGCATAAGGTATGGAGTTGTCAAATCACTATTGTTATACACCTGACACTAATGTAACACTGTTCATCAACTACTCTTCAATACAAAAAAAAAAAACTTCACACAAGAACCTGTATATAAATGTTTGTTATATCTTTATTCACAGTTGCTAAAAACTGGAAACAACTCAGATATCCTTCCACTGGGTGAATGTTAAACAAACAGTAGTATATTCATACAATGGAATACTATTCAGCAATAAAATATAATGAACTATTGATATGCACAACCTGGGAGAATTTCCAATGAATTATGCTGAGTGAAAACGTCAATCCCAAAAGGTTACATATTGCATTATTCTATAATTCTTGATAAGACAAAATTATAGAAATGATGAACAGCAGTTGTCAGCACATAAAAGTATGAGGAACTGGAGAGAAATAAGTGTGGCTATAAAACAACAGCATGAGGGGCACCTGGCTGGTTCAGTCAGTTAAGTGTCTCACTCTTGTTTTTGGCTCAGGTCATGATCTCAGGATTCATGAGATAGAGCCCCATGTTGGGCTGTGTGCTGACAGCACCTGCTTGGGATTCTCTCTCTTCCTCTCTCTCTGCCCCTCCCCTGTTCACACTCACTCTTTCTCTCTCAAAAATAAATAAACATTAAAAATAAAGCAACAGCATGAGGAATCCTTGTGGTGGTAAAAAAAAAAAATACTGTTTCTTGACTGTATCAATGACAATGTACTGGTTGTGATATAGTTTTGCCAAGTTGTTACCATTGGGACAAACTGAGTAAAGGGCATGTAAGAACTGTCTATACTATTTCATCAACTGTGTATAAATCTATAAGTATCTCAAAGTAAAAATTTTAGTTTAACAAAGCCCAAATAATATGGTAGTTCTATTTTTAATTTTTTGAGGAACCTCTTCACTATTTTTCATCATGACTAGACCATTTTGCTTTCCTAACATTATAAGAGAGTCCCAATTTCCCAAAATCCTCACCAACACTGTTGTATACTTTGGGATTTTTTGTTTTTGTTTTTTTGATAATAGCCATCCTGACATGTATGAGGTTTTGATTTGCATTTCCCTGATGAACAGTGACATTGAGCATCTTTGCATATATCTGTTCACTATTTGTATGTCTCCTTTGGATAATGTATATTCAAGTCTTAACACATTTTTAAATGAGGTTATTAGTGTTTTTGTTTTCTTGTTTATTTTGTTTTCTTTGCTCATAAGATGTACTAGTTTTTTATTTAGATCTTTTGGAAATTAACCCCTGATCTGGTATGTGGATTCCAAGTATTTTCTCCCATTCCATAGGCTACCTTTTCACTCTGTTCTTTGTTGTGCAGAAGCTTCTTAGTTTGAAGTAATCAACTTGTCTAATTTTTTGTTTTTTTTTTTTTGCCATATCCAATGAAATTATTGCCAAGACCAATGTCATGGGGATATAGGAGTAATGGGGAGTTGCTAAGCAAAGGACAGGAGGAGGCCTCAGTTATGTAAGATGAGTAAGTTCTAGAGATCCACTGTATAACACTGTACTTATAATTAGCTATATTGTGCATGTAAAGATTTGTTAAGAATATAAATCTTATGTTGTATTCTTACCAATATTTTTTCAAGTCTGAAATCACATGTCACTTTGCTTTCCCTGAATGTCCCCAACTTATACAACATAACATATATTCTATCACAAATGAAACATTTCCTTGACAAAAATGAAAACCTATTACTTTGTGGTAAGTGGCTTTCTGGAAAATGAAAAAGTCAAATGAAATTTGTTACAAATGACTGTTCCATGGATACAGCACCTAAAAAAGGTAGGAATATTTTACTGTCTCAAACTTACCACAGTCTGTATTTTCCAATTACAAAGTAATATATTTGAATCAAATTATATTCTTTTTTATAATTAGTGACTTGGACAGCTTGGGTTCATGTAATTTTGATTACCTATGAAGAGCCTATTTCCCAGAATATCTTTCCACTTAACATTTCTTGGTAATAATAGAAATGTCACATCTTCTGTTAAATTATATAAACCACTATTAAGGCAAAGAACATGAAGAAAGAAGATCCAAGTTTGAAACTCACAATCAGTTAACAATACATACACACACACACACACACACACACACACACACACACACACACACACGTTTCACAGGACCATGACATTTGTCTTGTTCCTCTCACCCAGGATAGCGTATGCAACGGGAGACCTTGAGGGCAACAATCCTACTTATTATCATCTACCCACCCATTCATTAAGTAGTCAGTGGTCTGTATTGCCTAATACTGCACTAAAGGTTGAAGAAATTATAATTTCAAAACAGAGTCCATGTGCTGCTGGAGTTTGTACCAGACTAGAGTTTGTGACTGAAATGGCTGCTCTCTTGATACATGCATCTCCTTGTCCTCAAGACCAGTTATGCCCTCTATACTCTCCCTTGTTCACAGATTTCAGGAGCCTGGAAAACTTCTCTTCCCAGACTCAGGTGCCAGCAAGATTGTATTATTAAATTCTAACAAGGGAAGGCTAATGCAGAAGATTCAACTTTGTTAATTTCATCTATTGTTTGTTTTAGGTTTCATGTGTTTCTGTTCTTTATTATTTCCTTCTTGCTACCTATTTTGAGTTTACTTTGCCCTTTTTTTCTAGCTTCTTAAAGTTAAACTTTAAATCATTTATTACAGATATTTTTTACGTCAAAGAAGCATCTAAAACAATGGATTTCTCTCCAAATTTCTAATATAAGCATTTAAGACCTAAAATGCCTTCTAAAGCCCAATTAGCTACATACCATAGAACTTGATACATTGTATTTTCATTACTATTCAGTTCAAACTATTTGATAATTTCTCTTGTGATTTCTTCTTTAATTCATGATTTACAAAAGCATTAATCTGCCAATATTTGGGTGTTTTCTAACCATCTTGTTCTTATTTTTTTAATTTTTAATTTTAATTTTTAATTGAAGTATAATTAACATACAGTGTTATATTAGTTTCAGGTGTACAATACAGTGATTTAGAAATTCTATTTTTTAATTAATTTATTCAAATTCAAGTTAGTTAACATACAGTGCAGTATTGGTTTCAGGAGTAAGAACTCAATGATTCATCACTTACATATAACACCCAGTGTTCATCCCAACAAGTGCCCTCCTTAATGCTCATCACCCATTTAGCCAATCCCTCCACCCACCTCCCTTCCAGCAATTGTTTGTTCTCTGTATTTAAGAGTTTCTTATAGTTCACCTCCTTCTCTGTTTTTATCTTATTTTTCCTTCCCTTCCCCTGTTTATCTGTTTTGTTTCTTAAATTCCACATATAAGTGAAATCATACAATATTTGTCCTTCTCTGCCTTTTTTCGCTTAGCATAACACACCCTAGTTCCAACCACATTGTTGCAAATGGCAATATTTCATTCTTTCATTCTTCCAAGTAGTATTCCATTGTATGTGTATATATATGTGTGTATGTATGTCATACATACATCTTCTTTAAAAACTATAGAAAGCTTATGAAAGAAATGGAAGAAGGCACAAGGAAATGGAAAAATATTCCATGCTTATGGATTGGAAAAATATTATTACAATGTCTTTACTAAGCAATCTACACATTCAATGCAATCCATATCAAAATAACACCAGCATTCTTCATAGAACTAAAACAAACAATCCTAAAATTTGTGTGGAACCAGAAAAAACCTGAATGGCCAAAGTAATGTTAAGGAAATAAACCAAAGCTGGAGGCATCACAATTCCAGACTTTAAGCTGTATTACAAAGCTATAATAATCAAGACAGTGTGGTACTGGCACAAAAACAGATCTATGGAACAGAATAGAGAATCCAGAAATGGACCCACAGATATATGGCCAACTAATCTTCAACAAAGCAGGAAAGAATATCCAATGGAAAAAAGATAGTCTTTTCAGCAAATGGTTCTGGAAAAACTGGACAGTGACATGCAAAAGAATGAAACTGGACCACTATCTTACACCACACACAAAATTAAATGCAAAATGGATTAAAGCCCTAAATCTGAGACAGGAAACCATCAAAATCCTACAGGTGAAAACAGGCAACAACCTCTGACCTCAGCTGCAGGAACTTCTTATTAGACATGTCTCTGGAGGCAAGGGAAATAAAAGCAAAAATGAACTATTGGGACTTCATCAAGATAAAAAGCTGCACAGTGAAGGAAACAATCAACAAAATTAAAAGGTCACTGACGGAGTGGGAGAAGATATTTGTAAATTACATAATAGATAAAGG
The DNA here is from genome assembly GCF_007474595.2 of Lynx canadensis. Lineage (NCBI taxonomy): Eukaryota > Metazoa > Chordata > Mammalia > Carnivora > Felidae > Lynx > Lynx canadensis. Next base: position 50,285,303 of record NC_044312.2, on the reverse strand, counting down.
GTTAGTATCCAAAATCTATAAGGAACTTATCAAACTCAACACTCAAAAAACCATCTTTTTTTATTGATGGTAACATATATGTTTTCAATATTCTTAAATGTATCGAGACATTTTTGTGGCCTGTCATGGGTTCATTTTGCTGTAGACAACTGATTATTTTGATACAATTATTCTATCAACTGCTGAAGATAGGAAGTCAAAATCTCCAGCAAGGATTGTGAAACTGTTTATTTTTCCTTTTAGTTCTGTAAATTTTTGCCTCATGAATGCCAAAATTGTTTTGTAAGGTACATACACTTTTACAATTGTTATATCTTCCTGATAAGAATTTTCTCTTTTATCATTGTATCTCCCTTGGCCTCTGGTACAATATGTTATTTCAACAGCCTATTATATGAGATAACATAGCCACTTCAGCCTTCTTAAGCTTATTATTTTCAAAGTATATCTTTTTTCTTTTAATTAACCTATTGCATCTTTGTGTTTAAAATGTATTTCTTGTGGGTAGCATATAATTAGGTCTTGCTTTTTTATCCACTGACAATCTCTATTGGAGTTCTTATTTCATTACTGCCCAGTGTATTTTGATATGGTTTGATTTATGCATGGTTTTCTATTTTTTAATCTGTTTTCTTTGTTGTGTTGCTGTTGTTCCATTGCTACTACCTTCCTACCTTATTTTTTAGTTTTTTTTTTTTTTTTTGAGTATAGTTGACATACAATGTTACTTGGTTTCAAGTAACTTGGTTTCATATAACATAGTGATTCAACTTCTCTATATATTATGATACTTTCACAAGTGCTACTTTACTTTGCATTTAATGATTTTTTTTTATTTTAATGTATCTATTGCCTTTGGCTATACTTCTTTGTATTATCTTATAATGGTTGTTGTGGAGATTATATTATACATACTTAACTTTTTACACTCCACATAGAGTTAATTTTGTATCATTTTACATCAAATGTAGAAAACTAACATAAAGTTAAATTTACAACCTCTTTGTCTTTTCTGTTATAAAGTTTGTATGTGTTACATATTTTATAAGTCAACAATACAATGTTGTCAATTTTATGCAATTATGTATCAAGAAATTAAAGTCTTTCATATTTATTTGTATATTTACCATTTCCAGTATCCTCAAACTCTTCTTAAAAAGACGTGTTTCCAACTACCATAATTTTCCTTCAGTCTGAAGAAACTCTTCTGACATCACTTTTGGTGCTAGACTAATGGCAATAAGTTCTCTTAGTTTTCTTTTATCTGAAATTGTATTTATTTGCTTCATTCTTAAGAATATTATCAATGATATTTTCTAGAATCACTTTTATTATTTTCTTTCTCTCAGTCATTTAAAGATAGTTTCCCACTATCTTAGGGGACCCATTGATTCTGATGAGAAGTCAGTCACCATTTGATTCATTGTTCCTCTGTATACAATATGTAATTTTTTTCCTCTGTAATTTGTTTTCAAAAAGTTCGTTATATTTTATTTTTATTAGTTTTTACAGTTATTTTATTTTTGTATTTACTATGACAGATTCACTGTGTTTCTTGTGTGCCCTTCATCAAAAATACTGAATTATTAGCTGTTCTTTCTTCAGGTATTGTTTATCTCATTCTATCCTCTCTTTCTAGAATTCCTCTTTACATCTAAGTTAGAGCTGAGACATGTCCTACCTGGGCCTAATGCTTTATTCATTTGTTTTCAACTGTTTGGTCTGTTCTTCATATTACATACTTTTTATTATTACAGTTTTAAATTCACTGAATTTTTGCCATCTCCATTCTTATTAATCCCATCCAGGGATTGCATTTTGTTTCAGATACTATATGTTTCAGTTCTCTTTGATTCTTTTATGATAGTTTTTGTTTCTCTGCTGAAATTTCCTATCTTCTCATTCAATATTTTCTTTTACATCTCTGAGCATAGTTATAATAGCAGGTATATTTGATTGCAAGGGCTGCTGTAATAAAGTGCCACAAACTGGGTGGCTTAAACAACAAAAATGTATTGTCTCACAGTTCAAGGTGTCAAGAGGATTAGTTCCTTCTAAGGGCTACAGGGAAGAATCTGCTCTGTGTCTGTCTCCTGGTTTCTGGTGCTTTGCTGTCATCTTAGGCATTTTTTTTTTGGCTTATAGATGAATCACCCCAGTCTCTGCCTTCATGTTCACATGGTGTTTTCCCTTTGTATGCCTGTCTGTTCAAATTTCCCCTTTTTGTAAGACATCAGTTATATTAGATTAGGGCCCACACTAATGATATCATTTTAACTTGATTATTTCTAAAAAGACCCTATTTCCAAATAAGTCACATTTTGAGGTTCTGTGTATGACGACTTCAATATATCTTTCTCAAGGGAATGCAATTCAATCTTTAACAGCTGGTTTGAAATCCTTGTCTACTAATTACGATATCTGGGTCATCTTGGAGCATTGATTGTTTTTCTTTTTTTTTTTTTGCTCTGTGGAATAAATAATATTTTCTATGTTTTAATATGTCAGGTGATTTCATAATTATGAATAATATGAATTATGAATAATAATAGTATGCTACAGTTCTATTTTCTGAAGGGTGTTATTGGGTGTGTGTCTATGTTTGTGTATGTTTTAGAACCAATTAACTTGGCTGAACTCAAGTGCAAACTCTGCCTACTTTTTTGTAGGCAATTGTTCTTATTTTAGCCTTAACGAGGATTCTCAGAGTCTGCTGTACACAGATATGATTCAAGGGTCAGCCAGAGATTTGTGTAGTTTAAACACCAAATTGTGGTCACCTCTCTCTGGTTATCTCCTTTCCAGGATCCCCCTCACTTTCTATTAGCTATGGTTGCCCTGAACTCTGCACTCTGGGTTTTGTTTTTGTTTTTGTTTTTGTTTTTTCCAAGCAAATAATGAAACACATTTATTTATATTCTGTAACACAGATAATAAAACATAATATAAGAGGCCTGAAGTGAATATAAAATGTCAAAACTAACAGCATAATCTTATAATCAGCCTCCAATCCAATTATTACTCTTTAGGTTTTTTTTTTTTTTTTTTACATTTATTTATTTATTTATTTATTTTTAAATTTTATTTATTTTTGGGACAGAGAGAGACAGAGCATGAACGGGGGAGGGGCAGAGAGGGAGGGAGACACAGAATCGGAAACAGGCTCCAGGCTCTGAGCCATCAGCCCAGAGCCGACGCGGGGCTCGAACTCACGGACCGCGAGATCGTGACCTGGCTGAAGTCGGACGCTTAACCGACTGCGCCACCCAGGCGCCCCTATTTATTTATTTAATTTTATTTTTTTCAATATATGAAATTTATTGTCAAATTGGTTTCCATACAACACCCAGTGCTCATCCCAAAAGGTGCCCTCCTCAATACCCATCCCCCACCCTCCTCTCCCTCCCACCCCCCATCAACCCTCAGTTTGTTCTCAGTTTTTAAGAGTCTCTTATGCTTTGGCTCTCTTCCACTCTAACCTCTTTTTTTTTCCTTCCCCTCCCCCATGGGTTTCTGTTAAGTTTCTCAGGATCCACATAAGAGTGAAACCACATGATATCTGTCTTTCTCTGTATGGCTTATTTCACTTAGCATAACACTCTCCGGTTCCATTCACGTTGCTACAAAGGTCTGCCCTCTGGTTTTGACACCAATAAGACTATAGGTTTTCACTGCCCCACATGGAACAGAATGAGGCAAGCTTTCAAGCTAAAAGCCACAAAAATGTGAAATTCACCTAGTACTGTCCCCTTCTGCCAAGGGTGGGCACTCTTCTAGTATGCCTCTGCTTTTGGTTGCTCTATAATTCTTTCACAAGTTTTTTTTTTCCTTTTATAAAATATTTTTTTTCCAGAGTTAATACTTATTATCTATGGAAGGTCGATGTAAAAGTATGTACTGGTTTTACCAGAATCCCACATAATATGTGAATAGCAGAATCGAAGCAGGATTCTGTATTTGTACTAAAAAAAAAGTATTTCAATGTATTATTGCTTTGTATCAAAATCCTCCAAAACTCAATGACTAATATCAGAAGGGACCTATACCCATTTATTTGGGTAAAATGTCCAAATAGTTAGCAAGACCCAGAGAAGAAATTCTCATATAGTATATTTAAGCCATGGTATCTAGACATCCTCAAGAGTAAAATCCATCATCATTATCATGGTATTTCCACTGTAATCTCTTGTATGACCTGTATTTAGAAGACTGAAAAGAGTGACTTTTCATTTGCCTTTATTGCAGTAGATCCTTGACATTATCTTGAGAGTTCTACATACCTACACCCTAGAATCTTTGTAAATTAGTAAACTTATAAATATGGCTTTTCCCTGCTATCTCAAAGTAGAGTGTTCCAAGTGAAACATTTTGTAAGCCAAAATGGCATAAAGTGAAGAAGCAATTACTAGTAATTCATATGGAAAATTTTTTTTTTAAATTCCTAGACCCCCAGAATAACCTCTCTTAGGTTTTTCTGATACCTTAGGACACACCTTGCTAAAGGATGCACATAGTAAACAGAGATAAAGCACGGGGGTTCACAGACAGCTCAAAGCTAGGACAGATTGAGGCTGAGATGCTGACTGTAGTTCCCAGAGAAGGAGCTTGGTGGTGCCATTCTCAGTGTTCAGAGTGTGTGCTGACTGTGTAACAACCAGCTACAAAACTAACACGAAACGCTCGTTTTGCTTTTCGTCTTTTTTCATAAAAGTGAAAATCCTATTTAGATTCCTTTGGTAGCAAAAACTGATACTAATGTAAGTCTTTCATAAAAGCAAAGTGATGTAACATGAAATTTCAAAAAGCGAGGGATACCTGTAGATTATTTTTCAGGCTCTCTCCTTTACCTCAAATTATATTTATGTTGAGTGTAATGAGCTCCTTGGCATAACTTCAAATTTCAACCACAGTTTTCAACATTTACTAAGGTTTTATCTCTCCCTTGTCAGCAATATTTCATAAATAAAACATTTTTACAACCTTAGGAGAATTTATAAGTATATAAGGAAAAGGAGAGAACAACTCAGCTGCATTGAGATGTGATAGACTAACATCATTCACTATCTTAGTAATTCACAGCCCAGCATTCAGGTTTATGCTTCAGCAAGGGAATAAATTGCCATTGTAGCACTTATCAAGTATTGCAATTGCATGATTTCTTTTCTGTATCTTCTACTAGAACATAAACTAAACTGTCATTTCATCTCTGTTACCTAGCACAGTAGGCCTTTATTAATATTTGTTCAATGAATTAATGAAAAGATAAAGCTAAGAATACTAAAATGTCACTGAATTTACATGTCAAAATAAAGCCTCTGCTTTTAACAGTAGTTGTTATGATACAATATATACATGAAGAGGTGAGTGTGTATGTGTTTGGGAGTATGAGCATAATTATAAACATATACATGTATATGAATAATTTTACAAGCCATAAATTTCTTGGATGACTACATTTTCTAAGGCATGAGTTTCCTGTACCCTAAAAACTACTCATGCTTGTGTAATAACCTTTGATATTTTCCTGATATGCCCACACTTTAGCTTTTCTCTTGATATAACTTAAAAAAAGGAAGATACTCCCAAGCTGGGTTTTACAGAGAACTCAATGAACCCTAAATATTCTGAGGTCTAATCTCAGACAGCTGATGAAAACTAAGCCCCTGACCAAAGACATACCATCCACCAATCCACCACCACAAGGATACTTTTCTTCAAGTGCAACTCCCATGATATCACCTCCTTGCTTAGACCATTCATTTGTTCCCCACTGTCTAACATACACAATCCAAACTTCTTAAATACCCTTCTCTTTTGGCCCAGTCTTCTCCTTCCACCCATTCACTAGCTAAGTGACCTCTTAAAGGTACTTACCTTCTCGGAACTTCAATGTCTACTTTCATAAGTGGATGTACTAACATTTGTATCAAATATGAAATATGTATCAATATGAAACACACTAGGTATTTAATCAATGACACCTGTTAATTTAATTACTATAATGTAACTTAGCTTCTCCTCTCAGAAAGAAATATGAATTATAAGCCATTTCTCCAAAATATGCCCTCTACCCTTGGCACAATTATTAAAATTTAGACCACTGGTAATGACAGAATTTCTTGTGGGGTTAGAACAATTCTATATCTATATTGTCCAAAATGATAGCATTGTGTGGCTATTGAGCATTTGTACTGTACTTTGTGTAACTGAGAAAGCAAATTTTTAATTTTATTTAATATTAACTCATTTAAATTCAAATAGCCACATGTGGTTACTAGCCACCATATTAGACAACACAAATCTTATTTCCCTTAAAAGACTATATGATCACCTGTAGAGAACTGTGATTCTTTCTTAAGATACCCTATTTCTTCAACCTTAGTGAACTACTATTTGATAATTTCTACTAAGAATCTTTGTTTTTGTTATTGTTTATTTGTATATGAGTTTTTTGGTGGGAGGATGTTGTCCATTTTTCTCCTTCTCAGATGGACTGAATTATTTTTTCTTTCTCAATATTTTGTACAGATCTCCAGCAAAATTTCCTGAACTGTGGTGAAATTATTTGTTTACTTTCATAATTCATTAAGTTTTTTGCAGATAGTGTTTGAGTTTTTGAAAAAAGGCTTACATTTGGTAAAAACTCAAAAAAGACAGGTATAAGGGAGTAATAAAGTGAGAGAGATAAAAGGGAGAGCTCAGGTAGACTGGCATAAAAAATGTGCCATGGAGGAGGTAGCTCTAAAAATTGTATTCACTCACAACTGTATTAAATCAACATTGCTAATTAGGTTCTCAATTTTGAAGAACCACTACCTAATATTTTCCCTAAGGATCTCATCAAAACAACAATAATCAATAGGGAACTGAGTATAATGACACCTTGTTTGGGTTGATGGAGAGCTTGATTATAAGGAAACAAGTGATCAATAGAAAATAAGAAACCCTTATCACTGTTATTTAAAAGCCTCTACTCATAACACAGGTAACATTTCGTACTTCTCAGGAGGCCCTCATTCAGCCTGTCACACACACACACACACACACACACACACACACACACACACACACACCCACACACACAATCATTGAAACAGTGGACACAGTCTGTGTGGCATTTTACAACTGTACCTTTTTTACCTAAACTTTCTGGAACTAAATTTCTGTAAGCTTATTTATCCCCTCAGGGAAAGACAACTCTACAAAGCCATTCTTATGCCATAGAAAATTCTAGGATTAATAAACTTTCTCCCGAAACCCAATCTATAGTAGTAATGTAACACGTAACTATTATGTTCAAATTATTACTCACTGAGCCCTAACCCAAGACAATAGCTATAAAGTCTCTCTAAAAATCTCCATAGCAATTAACTCACATAATTAAGTTTAGGTATAGATATGAGATGAACACCAGTAGGCAAAATTGGTTGGAAGGATTCACTCTCTGGCAATAATGACTAGATACATGTCCAGAAATGGCACAGTGGTATGTTTATTTTTAAAATATTTTTATTCACTATACATTATGCATAGGCTTAAACTAGGCATTGGGGTCACAGAGGAGAACAAGACACAGTTCTTGACCTTAAAGAGCTCATAGGCTAGTGTGAAAAATGAAATGAAAATTTAAATACAATATGATAAATACAACAATGTGGGATGAGGGGTGGAGGCAGTCATAAGACATTTCTGAAAATATGAAAAAGGTAAAATTGAAAGGATACTTCAGGGTTACTCAGTGAAGTGTATGTTTGTATCAGTACTGGGATAGGACAGGAGGTGGCAATGCTACAGTGCTTTGAATAGAGTGTTCTTTCCAGAGTGAATAATACGTGCAAAGTCTTAGCAGATGACACTCAACTAGGCATAAGGAATAAAATATAGATAAGAAAGATATTGTTCCGGGAGCTCTCAATCTGTGTCTTCCTTAAAAACAGATGAATTAAACCATGACAAGCTGAGTTCTATAAGAGGGAATGAATAAAGCTCATTAATGGTCTAACACTTCCTGGAAAGTCAAGAAAAGATTTACAGAAGAAGGTAATATTTGATTTGAATCTTCAACCTTCAAATGCCTTGTTCCCAAACAGATTCTTTTAGAAGCTAGGCAGAGACCTTAATGATTCTAGTACACAAGTATCTTAAAATCATTTTAGAGTAATGTGAAAATGAATATGTGTTTCCAAAGTACATCTGTTGAAAAGGGGGGGAAAAAAGCAAAGTTTACTGTTGAACCAAGAGAGTATTGAACGAAGTGAAGGATTCCTGTTGATGTTTGCATTAAAAATGAAAATTGTGCAATCATAGAAATATCAAATATCATAGGATCAGAAGTCAAATAATGACCCTATGCATTCCCTGAGTCATTTGGTTGATATTTAATGCATGACAACTCCAATACAGGTATTTTGAACACAGGGAAATAGACACATAGGTTATAAAGATAACACCTTCCCTCAAGGCTGACATAGCTAGCAGAGGGGACAGTCAGGAAAATATATGAAGTACAATCAGATGAATAAGTGCTGTGAGAGGGTATGCACAGAAGACTGAGAGGAACTCAGTCAAACTTTCTGGGAGGCAGAGGAGCAGAGTTGGGCAACTAGGTCAGAGAGAGTTTTCTATAGGAGACAGTGTTACAAAAGAACTTACAGTCCTGCAGGTAGCAGGTCACCAAATTAAGAATTGTAAAATAAATGAAGAAATCCATCATTTACTGTAGTCAACATTCTGGTATCTGGTGTGAATATGGAGTCAGGAAGTCAGTGATAAAGGTCCAGGTATGTAATAATATAATCAAGGCTCTGCCTGAAGCAGGTATCTTTTGACCTTCCTTTTCTTGAAGGTGATGGACAAGTTAACTCTGACAGTCAATGACAGATGGTGAAAGCAAAGCCTGAGGCAATGAAAGTCAACTCATATTTATTTGCCTGAATAATCCCACTGTTTCTCTGGAACCCTGCAGAAATGACAATTCAAAGACATTTCAATTTCTGGTGTTCAATGTTTTCCGAGGACTAACTATAGAACAAGATATTGCTTAATTGGGGGGAGTCTAAGATATCTGTGTAAGTGTAATTGGAAATCTGTAGAGACCCTGCACAAAATGAGAAAATGACCTTAAGTTGCTATTTACCCAAGACAAATAGTTCAGTTCAGGGACTGCTTTGGGCTAATGTAAGAATATGATAAGACACTGACTTCTTCTTGAACCATGGACTGAACATCACCTTTTAACCTAGAGAAAATTAATCTGTCCAAAAGTCATTTCATTTGAACTACAAATAATTAAATATAAGCTTATGTTGCAACAAAGAAACCAATATCTTTGGTTGTACACTCATTTTAACATACATCTTTAAAGTCATTCAATGACACAGATATTATTAGGCCCATTTTCTAGATGTACAAATAAGAAAAATAAGCCTCTGATAGATACAATGACTTGTCCAAGAACCTACAGATATGAAATGACAGAACCAAGGTTTAAATAAAAAACTTTCTCCATCCAAAATCCAAATTGCTCGTCTAGTTCAAAAGTCATCCTCCCAAAGAACAAAATCACCACTGATAACGTTTTTATGGAACAGGGATTGGGAGGAGAATCATAAATCACCAGCTTGTCTCCTTAAGAAGTGGTTGGTGGTAAATTGAGAAAAATTAAATTAGCAAAACTATGTTAAAGATTTAAAAATATAATGTTACTTAAAAAGAAAATGCTATCTGTGGTGCCTAGGTGGCTCAGTTGGTTAAGCATCTGACTTCAGCTCAGGTGAGTTTGAGCTCCATCTTGGGCTCTCTGCTGTCAGCACAGAGCCCACTTTGGATCCTCTGTCCCCCTCTCTCTGCCCCTCACCCACTCGTGCACACATGCTCTCTCTCTCTCTCTTTCAAAAATAAAAAATAAACATTAAAAAAAAGTAACGTTAGGGGCGCCTGGGTGGCGCAGTCGGTTAAGCGTCCGACTTCAGCCAGGTCACGATCTCACGGTCCGGGAGTTCGAGCCCCGCGTCGGGCTCTGGGCTGATGGCTCAGAGCCTGGAGCCTGTTTCCGATTCTGTGTCTCCCTCTCTCTCTGCCCCTCCCCCGTTCATGCTCTGTCTCTCTCTGTCCCAAAAATAAATAAACGTTGAAAAAAAAAAATTAAAAAAAAAAAAAAGTAACGTTATCTGGGTAACTGCATCCCAAAAATATTGTTGTTTGGACCTCAGAAAATGTAGGCTATTTCAATAAAAATTAAAATAATGAAAATCAAAGGAAAGTCATGTATCTCTTGGAAAGACAATCTAAAATAATATTCCATAGGGGTGCCTGGTGGCTCAGTCAGTTAAGCATCCAACTTTGGCTCAGGTCATGATCTCACAGCTTGTGAGTTAGAGGCTCGTGTCAGGGTCTGTGCTGAAAGCTCAGAGCCTGGAGCCTGATTCGGATTCTGGATTCTGTTTCTCCCTTTCTCTGCCCCTCCCCTGCTCGCACTTGGTCTCTCAAAAATGAATAAACCTTAAAAAAATTAAAAACAAAATTAAAAAAAAACCAAATAATATTCTATAAATGGAATGGATATGCTAATATTTAATTCAAAGAACTTTTTTTTTTTTTTGGTGGCAAGTTCTGTGTTTTAATTCAAGTTAGTTAACATACAGTGTACCATTGTTTTCAAAAGTAGAACCCAGTGGTTCATCACTTAACTATAACACCCAGTGCTCATCCCAACAAGTGTTCCCCTTAATGCCCATCAACCACTCAGACCATTCCCCCACCCACCTCTCCTCTAGCAATACCCAGTCTGTTCTTCTGCAAGGGACTTTTTAAAAACCCAAACTTGCTTAATCTTTGCAGTATTTGATTCACTAACCACTTTCTTTTACTTGGAAGACTCTCCTTTCTTTGTGACATTCCTTTTTCTCTTCTTACCTTTTACCTTCTAGACTATTCTTTGTTATTGTCTTTTTATGGATCTCCTCTGCCTTTTTCTCTTAAGTATAGGTATTCTCCTTAATTCTTTCTTAACCTATTGCTCATTTTACCACATATGATTTTGTTAACTAAGTACTTCTGTCAAAATTTTAATTTAAAAAGACATGCTACTGTAATCAAAATTCTTATCTCCAATACAAGGCCAGAATTCCAGTCCCTCCCTCTGACTCATCAATCTGTACTCTTTCCAGTGCCACATTTTTGTCCAGGTAAAATAATAGTAGGTTGAGAATTCCAAGTGGGGTTCCTAAAACTGCACTGGATTATTGGTATGTGACTGCAAACTTAGAAACCAAACAAGACCAAGTATGAGATGAGGGCCTCCAACATGAATTCATGAGCCTAGACAGAGTTGGTAGAGTTTGAACCACCTTCCTCTTCTTACTCATGTACCCATCCTCAGCTTTGGCTTGTCTACTTTAAAAAAGAGCTATGGTTTCTCTTCTAAGCAATTCCTTATCTCCCCTTAGATTTGCAAAGACTAAAGCAAAATGCAGCTGTTGAACACATTTCCCTTTGCTTAGCCTATGTCTCTAATTCCCCATTCTCATTTTTCAGCAAACCAATTTTCTCTTTACCGTCTGTCTCCCACAAATACATTTGAGAAATCCTTTCTTGCTGATTGAATTAGGCCCTGAAAATTAATACTGCTTTTTTTTTTCTTTCACTTCCACTTATCTCTTAAAATTTTTTTCAGCTTACTTGCTTTTGAATCTCCCCAATTATTCTCATTACTGAAGAGTGGTGGTTTTCTTTTAAGGCATTCTGTTTTCTAGGGCTTCTTTGTGGGGAGTGGCAGAGAGAAAGTTATCTTCTTAATGGTTTTATCATCCAGTATTAATGTTTTTAACAAAAATTCATTAGTTTTGCACTTTAATTTCAGTGCCCTCAGCCCTGCCATAATTTAATACATATCCTACTAATACACTTTTATTTATTCATTCAAAATCCACTTACTGAAACTATAATGTGTTACAAACTGTATTATATCTTAGAGATGTTAAGATAAACTACACAAGAAAACTTTTTCATGAGGCTTAGAATGTTGAGAAAAAATATCTGGTGAATAGATAACTGTAGGATGAATAATAGGTGTATTTATTATTAATAAAATAATATAGGTGATCAGATGAGAGTATAACTAAGAGAAGCACTTGGGCAGAGATGATATCCCTCAAAATCCTGCTTCATGTGGAGCTTTCTGCACAGACCAAAGGGAAAGGTGTATTTAAGGTAGAAGAAACAGCATTCTAAAGGCCATGTGTGGTTACAGTGGATGCTTTAGTAGTGTCTGGCAATCTCAAAACAACCCATTCTCCTCTGGCAAATATCTTCCCCACCTATGATATTGACACAAGTATGAACTCCTAGAGCCAACTTTGTACTCCATGACCCAGATCATACTCTTGGCCATAATTCCTAAACCGGTTAAACTAAATTAGGCAAATGTAAGTTCTTTTCCAAATAAATTTGATGGGGAATCTTAAGAAAGTCCTAACACTCTCCCTATATGGCTGTAAGTTTAACACAAGAAATAAGTAACTCTGAAATAGCATCTGTGTCCCACTATGTGGCCTGAGGTTATAGAAGGAGAAAAAAATGAACTAGACACAGACAGGAAAGCAGAAGATGGAAGTACACATCCTGACCACCTTCCAGATATGCATTTCAGTCCTTGTGAAGCCCAGTTGTAATCAAGCTCAAAGGTTCTGGGAGATGCACCTATGTCCTTCTAATAAACTTCCCCTTTTTGGCTTAATAAGGCCTAAGCTGAGTTCAATGCTGTAGCTAAAGAGTCCTTACTAATCCAGGTATTAAAAATTTGAGCCAACCATTTGAAGCTCACAGTGGCCAAAGCTGGAACACAGGGAGCAACAAAATAAATAATGTAGTACTGGACTGTAACTCAAAATATAAAATAAATATCCCTCAGACCATACTGATATAAACACATGAATAAATAACTACACAAGTAGATAAGAAAGATAAATGTGTTAAAAGAGATGAATTACCCTTACAGAGGAATACCTAATAATATATGTTGATACTGTTACCTCCAGGAGGCAGAGCTCAATCTTCCTGTCACCCCTAAATGTAGGCTGACTTAGCGACTCAATTCCAAAGAATATAGAAAGGAAAAACTTGTAACATTATAGTGCAGAAACCTGGCAAACAAAGAGATCAAGCTTAATATCACAGTGATAGTCATATTGATAGCATGTTCCCCTTGATATAATGTGATGAGAAGAGCATTTCACCTCCATGGCATTCTTCTTAAAAATCCATAACTCCAGTATAATTATACAGTAGAAACATCAAAAAACCCAAATGACGGACATTCTACAAATGCCTGACTCTTAACTCCTCAAAATTCTCAAGATCATAAAAAAAAAAACAAGGAAAATCTGAGCGACTGTTACATACCAGAGGAGAATAAGGAGACATGATGATTACATGCAATGTGGTATCCTAGACAGGAACCCGGAACAGAATAAAAAAGAACATTAGGGTAGAAAATAGTGAAATCCGCATTAAGCATAGGGTTTAATTATTAGTAATGTACCAATATTTGTTTCTTAATTTTGACATCTACCATGGTAATGCAAGATGCTAAGAATAGGAAAAAACAGGTGGAGGTATACGTAAACCCTATTCTATCTTTGCAGATTTTCTATAAATCTAAGATCATTCTAAAGTAAAAAGTTTTTTTTATAAAAGATTATTCCAAAATAAAATGGATTTAAGAATGGCTAGAGAGCAGGATTCATATAAGGGCAAGGCAGCAAACAGTGAGATCAAAGTAAGTGAACACCAAATTTAAGACAATTGTTTTCCCCATACAAGACAATGAGAGTTCAACAAAGGATTAAACTATCAAATCTGTCTTTTAGAAACAGCTAGTGTCTTTACAGAAGATATATGTGAAGGGAGGCAAGGCATGGGAAAGAGAGCACAGTTGTGGGGACATTTCAAAGTCCAGGTAAAAGATTTTGAGAACATAAATTAGGGCATCTTTGTTGATATCACACTACCCACTAAAACCAAGGTCCACATAAAAGCCCATTCACTCAACCAGACATGTGTAAAGTCACAAAAGCAATTTCCAAAGGCCAGCGAGACACCTGATATATGGGGCCAGATCCTGGCTCTGAAACTGTATTATTGGTCTGAGATCATTAAGGAGGTTTAATTTTCTTTATTGATTTTGAAGAAGCACTTCAATTCACCTTTAAATATTCTTCTCTTCTTCCCCTTTACATTATAAAATTTCCATCAAAGGTCCTTAGGGCTTTCCACACGTTCCTTCAAAATCAACTTCCTTTAATGTTTCTTCCACTTAGCATTTAAAGTCTAATAATATTGCGGTCACTGCCATTCCCCAAAGTCTAACCCATTATCATAGTTGGCTTTTTTCCTAGGATGTGTTTAGAATAGCAACTGGCCACAGCTAGGAGGAGCAGTCAAGACCCCCAGTGTGAATCTAAGAAATCCAGCCCTGTTCTCAAACTTTCGCTTCTGTAGTTGGTTCCTAGGTGTTCTGATCAATATCTGAGTAATTAAAATTTCTCATGATCAAAGTTCTGACCTTTGCATTGGCCCTGCTTATCAGTAAAAACATGTCTTGATCTCACTGTCGGTAGCTGCCTGGAGGTTTGTACAGCAATTTCTCTAAGCCCCTGCCTCCCTCCCCTGTCCTTGACTTTGGTTCAAGCTGTGTTTGCTGCATCAGCCAAAACCACGTTGTAAATGCCCTTGGCTGCTTCAGCTAATCCTCAACCAGCACCACCTCCTTTCCTTCTGCTGTAATGCTCCCCAAACACTTTCTCAACTACCATTTAAAATCGCCTGATATTTTGCTGGTTCAGCCCTGTGTCTGGTTGGTTTTCCTTTTATGAATCCTTAAAAATGTGGAATTGAAATCCAGTAATCCAATTTTATATGCTCTGGGTATTTGTAAAGAAAATGTGTTCTTTTCTTTGGCAACACAGACAGGGACACATCTTTCTTCATGGTGAGCATCGTCATCACTCTGAGTCTGCACCTCCCCATCCATAAAAAAATCAACATTCCCTTCAATGCTGAAATCTCTTTGATAACTTAGCTAAGGTTATTGTATAGTCTTGGTTTATACTGACCCAATAATTGCCTACTAAAAGGCTCCTATCACCAGGTACTGAAGAAGATGACAGGAATAAAGCAGCACATCAGAGAGATATGATCACTGCCATCATGGGTCTTAAATTTCAGTGGTGGATAAAAACAAGTAAATGGGAAATTGAAATAAAAGTTACAGTTAAACAAAGGCTTGTCCACAGCTAACATATAAGAACTATACTGATATATAAGAACTGTCAACCCAGGACAGATATTTAGAGACCAGAGAAATTTATAAACTAAACCAAATTCCCATCTTTATTGAAATCCAAGAAAACCACTGTTATCCTATCAAAAAAAAAAAAAAAAAAAAAGAGGGCCAATCACTCATCGGGTTCTGAGGATCTAGATCTCAGGGACATTGAGAACATCCCTACAGTCCAGTCCACTTTCTACATTGGATTTTTATGTTCAAAGTCCAAAACTACTTCTCTAGCCACTTTCTCAATCCAAGGCATAAAAGAAAAATATAAAACCTTCAGCAGTTCAGAACTTTTTAGAGAACTAAAATCACCACCAATAATTTTTCCTTCCAAGTGCCAAGTACTGTGCTGGTACATCTATCAGATTTCAAGCCAAGTTATCCCATATAGATGGCAAGAGCTGCTTCAGATAAGTGGGGCTGCTCCAATCTTCAACTAATTTAGTCTTCAAAAATACCTACTGATAGTAAGAAAATTGAGGATAGTTAAATTTCAGAATCTATCCATGTAATATGGTCAACTTGCAAATTCAGGACAAACCAAAATGTTCAAAAAAAAAAAAAAATGAATGGATGTTGTTTGAAGTAAGTGTGGTCCACAACATAGAATGTTATAGACAGAGAAGACCTAGTAGTTTATTGGTCATTCATCTAACCTAGAGGAGAGAGTTAAGACTAAAAAATTTAACCAACTTGCTCAATGTTACATAAATGAAAAATCCCAGACTAAAATCATTGTATCTTTGAATCTCAGGTTTTAAAGAACAATAAAAATAAGACTAGCTCATAGATTTAATTGAATTTGTTGATATGTATTAGGTTCAAGATACTCCCCTAAGGCTGTCCCTACCTACCTCATTGCATTGTGATAGATATTAAACATATAGTAAGTGTGAAAAGTAGTATAAAGTGTTTGACACTTAACAACTTAAATCATTATAATAGTAACTGGAATATGTAAATCATTACATGCTCCCCCACTTCTATCAAGGTGCCATAACACAAAATTTCCTGAAAATATTTACTAAATGAACTAGTAACACAATAAAAAGAATACAAAAATTGACCACAGAAATAACTTTTTGAGCTGTCTATTCATATCTTCTTATTTTGTTTGCCCCTTATTTCAGTGTAATTGAGCAGACATTTTATTTGCCTCTACTTTTCATTCAGCATGAAATAGCATACAGAAGCATAATAAATAATATATAGCTACATAATCATATCAAAGTAGAGTATGCATCAAAGCCTAAAGAAGAGACTGTTCAAGATTTTGCATAATCATATGCATCAGAGATAAAGAATATGAGATAGCTGTGTTGGGAAAGAAAGGCAGAAATTTGTTCATATAATGTTGTATTCTATTTTACTAACCATGTATTTTTACATGGAATAAAATCATAGGATGTTAGATTTAGAAACAAGATGAGACATCAGATAAACCAGTTCCATCAGTTTTTGAGATGAGTTTTGGAGCAGTATATTTTTCATCTTCAAATGAATACCAAATCATCCAAGAGTTAACAAAAGTCAGACTGCCTCCAAATACAGTGTTTGAGAATACTACCAGGACATGATTGAGTTTACATCTTCATAATTTTTTACAAATCAAGACTGTAACTGCTATGACTTCCAAAACTGTAAAGGCTAGATTGGGAAATATATCCCCCCCAAAAGCAAAAAATATGCACTTAAAATTATAATAACCTAATAACAATGGCAAACATTTATTGTGCTTCCTCTATGCAGACACTGAGCCAAGTCTTCTATAAGGTAATTGCTCAGTTAATCTTCACATTAAAACCCAATGAAATGAGTAACATTAATATCAGTATGTTATAGATGTAAAAACTAAATCAACCAGAGGTTAAATAAATTGCTTAAAATCAAATGGCTAGTAACTGGCTAGAGAGTCCACATTTATTACATTGATTGCAAGAATTTTAATCCCAGTCATTCTTACACTAACAAGGTCTACTGCTTATTGGTAATTAGTCCATGCCATCATTTTCTTCTTTCTTCCTTCTACAATTAAGGAAGAGAGCCTCTTCATGAACAAGACTAGCATCTCCTCCTGTACCCAATTCCAACCAATTCTTCCTCTGTAAGAGTGTCATTCTACTTATACTCTTCTCCCTTTCTTGCCTTTATATCCTCTCTCATACTAATCCTTTAAATCAACATTCAAACACATTCAGTATATTCCTAAAACCCTCCTTCAACCCACAGGCTTTTCCAAACCCTTTTCTAAATACTGTATATCTATTTTCTCCTTTGTAAGCAATTATTTAAAGTGGTTCTGTTTATGCAGGCTGTTTATCCTTACCAATTGCCCATTGATGCCACAATGAACTGAAATCCACCTTAGTTGTGTTTATATATTAATCATTTCTCAAACTATAAGTCTATGCCTAGAATCTCTTTCATGAGCTCTAAATGTAAATCATGATATCTAAATCTATAGATCTAACCAGTCAACTGCGTACTGCACTAAAAAAACCTCAAGTACCTCAAACTCGACCTATGTAACACTCATTTCTCCCTCTTAAGGGAGGAAGTATGATCGATCACAGGGAATGACACTACCATTAAGACAATCAAGGCTTTTTCTTACATACACCTCAAAACTCTCCTAGCCTTTACCCATTTCCCAGTTCCAAAGCCATTTCCACATTGTTTGGTAACTCCAGCAGAACCCCAGTTTTCAGTACCAAAATGTTACTCAAGACAAAATTATGAGAGAAATTATTGAATCCTCCTTACTGCCTTCTCTCTGCCTCTCACACAGTTTCCAACAATCATCAAGTCCTGATTCTACTTCCTAAATATGTTTCAAATCAGTTTACTTTCTCCCATTTGTGTGCTAGTAGCCTTGTTTAGGTCACCATCAATTTATGCCTGCATATTGGTATCTTATTGGTGCTGTAACAAATTACCACAAACTCAGTAGCTTAAAATAAGACACATTTTGTTACAACTCTGTCTAGGTCAGAAGTCTAATCTAGGTCTCATTGGGCTAAAATCAAAGGATCAGCAGACCTGTGTTCCTTTCTATATGATCTAGGAAATAATCTATTTTTTTTTCCTTTTCAACCTTCTAAAGGTCATCCACATTCCAAAGCGTGTGGTCTCCTTCTTCCATCTTCAAAGACAACAATCTAGCATCATTCTGACCCAGCTTCTAAGCTCCAATATCTTTCTCTGACAAGAAGACAAAAAAGGCTCTCTACTTTTAAGGACTCATGTGATTAGATGGAGCTACCTGAGTAATTATTAGAAGTTAGAGTAAGGACAGCAAAATACCACCAGACTGAGAAGACACTTTGAAACCAAAAAATGAAGCAAGCCATTCTTCTATACCATTTACACAGCATTTTATTCAGGGTAACTTACTGACATGGAGGGATCAGCAGACAAGATGCAGGCACTACACTGTCATTCTCCACCCCATTTGGACCTTAATCCACAGCTTTTAGAGAAAGAGGCATTATGGTGATGTCAAAGTGCAGTTATCTAAAATGGAGCCATATGTATGCCACAGGAACTCTACTAGTTAGCTAAAGTAGAGCCTTCTATGTACCACTTTAGGAAAGATCAGAACAAGCCTTCCCACATTCCATTCAGGACATACATTAACCTCCATGATGCCTGGAACATGTAGTCTTCAGGTAGGTCATTGAACAAACATAGACAAGATGGAGGGCAAAATATGGAGTTAGCGTTGTCAGCACTCCCACAGTAATCCTGCTTACGTTACCTCTTTTGCCATGTAAGGTAACATATGTACGGCCTCTAGGTGTCAGGACCTGGATAAATTGGTCGCCATTTTTCTGCCTACCACTGCCTAGATTACTCAAAGATCCATCTAACTAATGGTTCCACACCTACCCTTTTTCCTCTCCATTGCACCCTGATGTGTCACCAAAATACTCTGCCATGGTACAAATTCCTTGCTTGAAATCTTTCACGAGTTTCTCACTAATCTCCAGATAAACTACCCAGTTGTGCTAGGTAAGCCATGCACAGCAAGAGGGAGCCCAGGTAAGAGCCATTTGGCCTGTTTTGAACATTCATATAAAGTCTCATTTGTATTACTCAGCACATGAGATTATACCTAATTGTATTTTTATCATAGGATCATTACTTTGCCAGTGTAAAATTTTATATAGAATATAAATTTTGTAAAGTTTTCTTGCATTTTTAAAAATGTATATTTGGAGCCTGAAAACCCAAAAGCCACATCTAAGCTGTCCTATGTTCCATGGCTTATGTCTCCTCTGCTTAGACTACTTTGTTGCCTTCCAGTCTCACCTCTGGACTCTGCACTCTTGCTCTCCCTATCCTTTATATTATAAAACCCAATGATCTTAAACTCCTGCCAATAGAACATGTCAAAAGGGCACAGGAGGCTGGCTGAATCTATGTAAGATGAAATAATCACATGTACCAGTTTTTCTTTTTTTCCCTCCAGAATTCCCTGGCCTTAAGTGCAACAAGCTCCAAATCCTGAAGTGAGCACTGCAGGAAAATCCTCCTAGGTCTAGGAGGAGGAACTAAAAGGGAAAATCCTAACACAGAAAGAGAGCAGAAATCCCCCATTTTACTCTCTTTTATCCTCCACTTTCTCGTACCCCACATCTCAAGCAATCCCAGGGGTGGGGAGTGGGTGTACAAGGCCAAGCAACCTGTAATGGAAACCCACAGAAGCCAAAAGTCTAAAGGTTACAGTTCCAACAGGATAGGACTCACCTGTAAAGAAGACTCCAGGGAACCAAAAAGTACTGTGGAGGTTACAGAGAAAGAGGATCCTGGGAAAGTGACCCCATAAAGTCATTTATAAACTGTAGGCTCCAATCCATGCCATGAATGCA
The DNA here is from genome assembly GCF_007474595.2 of Lynx canadensis. NCBI lineage: Eukaryota > Metazoa > Chordata > Mammalia > Carnivora > Felidae > Lynx > Lynx canadensis. The sequence continues at coordinate 50,265,098 of NC_044312.2, read as the reverse complement.
AGGACTTAATACTAGTTAGCATACACAAGACTGAGAACTGAGCTAATGGACAGAACACTGCCCAGATTCCAGACTGTCCACTGGGTGGTGCACATTGGAAAGATATGTGAAGCACTCTGCAAAGGCTTTGAAATCTAAACTGACCAGAATCCCAGCCCACAGAAGGAGGTTTAGAACTTGCAGCAAGAACCTAAATGAATAGACTGCCTGCTAAAACAAAAACATCAACATTTTCCTTAGGATTTAAACAAGATCCAGAGTCTTAACAATATTTAAAATGTCCAAAATTCAATTCAAAATTACCCAGCATTGGAAGAACTTTAAAGGGTTGAACTCTCATGGGAAATGCCAATAAACTTGTCCCATTGTAAAACAAATATTAAAATTAAAAATTAAAGAAAATATGTAAAGAAAGCCAAAATGGAAATGTGAAAACTGAAAAAGTCAAATAACTGAAACTATAGAAAAATATCTCACTGGATGGACTCAACAGCAGAATTAAAATGATAGTACAAGGAGTGAACTTATAAATAAATTAATAGAAATTACTAATCAACTGGAAAAAATATTTTAAAAACATGAACAGAGCCTCAAGAATGTGAAAAAAATAACAAAAGATCTAATATTAGTGTCACTGAAGTTCCAGAAAAGAAGAGAAAGACTGGTGCTGAAAGTGTTTATAAAGAAATAATGACTTCCCAAGAAGTTGAATAAGGAAGAAATCCATCTGTTTATACTGATAAAAGAAAGAAAGAGAGAGAGAGAGAGTGGGAGGGAGGGAGATCATGCTCTTCTTCAGTGGAGAAGACAAAATACTATATGTAGAAGGAATGATAGTTTTCAAAAATCAACAGAGTACCCAAACTACTAGGAGATAGTTGAATAAGCAAAGGCTCTTTAAATAATCTCAAAGTATCTTCTTACAAAATACTTTTTAATTACAAAGAAAATAATGCTAACTTTACAGTGAAGAACTCTGATAAATATCACTTTAACCAAGTTATGTCTAACATTATCATAATTGGGATAATTATGAAAAAGAGCAAGAAAAAAACACTATTGTTCATAGTGACCGTGTGCCAGATACTTGCAAAACAACAGCCCAAAAGAAAACAACTAGATTTTCTTTTCTTGCACTGCTCTTCACTTGGCTAAAGCAAAACAAATCAAAACAAAACACTCTTATAGAGAAGCAGAAAACATCTTCCTTTACAGAAGAGCAGAAGCACCTCTCTTGTCAATAGCTTCTAGGTAAAATGCATAAAGAAACTGAATGGAAAGAATAGGATTCAAGAAAACCAAGTTTGCATCTTAGCTCAACCACTTACCACTTTCGTGTTTTGGGAAAAGTAACTTAACCTCTCAGAGCTTCAGTGTTTAGACTACAAAATGATGTACAGGGTTATTTTTGAGAAACAAATGAAATAAAATATGTAAACCTGCCAAGCACATTACCTGTCATAAAGCTGATAGGCAACATTTTAATTGAATGAATTGCATAGGGATACTCTGAAATATTTCCTCTATAGGGATGAGCAGAAACTATCCTTTCGTAGGACATAGAAAACTTTCTATCAGTCATGCAGGAGGTCTTCTCTTGCCTTGGGCAGGCTAATTTGTTAACTAATTAAAGAGCAAAAGTACAGGGAAGATGAAGATTTCTGGTACTTCAGGAATGGAGTCATTTCTAGATAAAGACTTCAAATTTAAAACTCGTGTTAACTTCTGCTCCCTCCTAAAACTCTACTAAAATGGAGGTAAAGAACATTTTTGGAGGCACCAATTCATAAGAATAAAGAAGATGTGAGAGGACATAAAAGCAATAAAACTTTGGAATCTGAGAAACAAATGAACAAGGTAGTATTGACAGCATACCTGAAAAATCTAGATTCTGTGTTAAAAGTAGGATCAATTTAGAAGGACCCTAATTTTCCTTTTTAGGACTACCAGAAGACTCAAAAAATGGTGGCCCTATTTCTCTAGAAACAAAGATAAAATGGGGCTAAAATCAGCAGAATTGTCTGAAAATATGTTTACTAAGTTCAACTATACATCCATCTTTGTTGACCACAGATGGATAATTATTTCCATCCCAACAGAACTGAGGGTTTTCTAAAAATGTAATTCAGAAGGTCTCAAAACTGAGAAAACCAAGCACAATTGAGGCTTGATTTCAGTAAACAGAGATACCAAGTGAAAATTTTCACACTAGGTTTTGAAACCCATAGCTTTCTCCCTCATTCAGCTCCCAGAATCCTAGCACCCAAGATTATGTTCTATAGATGAGAATGAGTCTGACCAGTCCATGGAACATCACCTGGAGAAATTAATACCAGAGTTTCCCCCAGAGTACACAGGTTTCTTTACCATCAGCTCAGAGTTACTAAGTCTCTCCCTCTCAAATGGAGATTTTTAATCACTTCTTTTGATGTTCAAATCTTAAATGAGTAAACACCATGGAGAAGAAAGATAACTAATGTTGGCTATGGTTGGTATTTTACCAGGTAGTTTGGAAATAGGATGGAATCAAGAAAATTTGTAAGGGACCATTTATCATGTTGGATCATGAAAACCAAATTGCTCAAAATGGAAGTTAGAAAGTGAAAGGGTAGTACATAAAGGAAATGGGATATATTCAACAAGGGGGAAATCTCTGGGCAAGAAAAGCATATTAGAGAGAGGGTATTGGAAGAATTGGGATTGAAATACAGGATATGGTAGAGAATGGGATCCTTAAATATTTGGTCTGAGAAGTATTACGACCGTGCATGATATGACCATGTGTGAAGTTAAATTAAAAGGGAAGGAGGACACTATGATTGATGTTAATGAAGTCATTTTGCAAGTGACAGACATCTAAACATCTTAACCCAAACTATCTCAAGTAAAATAAAGGCTGCATTGCCTCATAACTGAGAATCCCATGAGTGCAGTTAATATTCAGGAATTGTTCAACAATGTCATTAAACTCAGATATTCTCTCTGTTCTTCTTTCGTCTGTGTTGGATTCGTTCCCAGGCAGCTGACTCCCAATAATATGTGTTAAACCTTTCAATGGATCATGTAAATTATATCCACCCTCTTCACTTTCACCTCAAAATGTTTTCTCCTTACTTTTCATTGCTTTCTCTATTTATCAAAGAAAAGGCATGAATCCATTTTTCTTTCTAAGCTTAAGTTCTACATGCATAATATAAATTCCCATTTCTTGCCAGGACTTCTAGAACTACTTTCTACATATTACCCTTTTAAAATTTAAACATAACTCTACATGATCCTTCCTTGATTGGAGGATACACAGAAACTTGTATTCCCTATGCTGAAAACAAAAACATAAAAAAAGCTTTTCTCAAGAGAACTATCCATCCATACTTCTATCCTCTCTTTCCTTGCCAAATTTCTATTAAATACATTTTTTAATTTACTGTTTTATCTACATTTAAATAAACTTTTCCCACATAACCTCTTGCAATACAACTGCAGCTCTCCCCACAGTCAAGAAATTGCTTTCTCAAAAGTCCGTTATGTTTTGCCACACATATTCCATGGCCCAGGTCAGAACTTTGTTTCCATCTCATGATCCCAATGAGCCTTATTTAGCTCACTTCAATTTCTTGTCCTTAATATCGTATCAAATCTGTTTCCTTTTTGACTCATCTATTTCTGCCAATGGCACTTCTGATGCACTAATATACATCCTTAAGGAGAACCAACATCATACATTTCTACTCTTTAAAAATGTTTTTTAGCCTCTCATTTCCTACAAACAAAATTTTTAAACTTCAAACAATTGTATTTATTTTGCAATGAATTTTCTTCCGCTGCTATAGTGAAATGAAGTGATTATAAACTGTGGAGTCAGAAGACCCAGTTTCAAATCCAACCCCAACACATTCTTTTAAATAATCTTTTTATATTAACATATAGATAGAATAAAATGTCTGTAAAGTAAGTACAAGGTTTCAATAAAAACAATTGAGAGGTAAGGGTTAACTTCTCCAAGACTGATCACTTGAAGGCTTGCTTCCCCGCAAACGAGTTTGTCTCCTGAAAAGTCCCATGGAAAGTGACATGACTAAGTGCTTAAAACAACCAATTTTGGTCAACAAGAAGACTTAATTGCAAGTGTATCATTGTCATGTGACAAGGTGCTAGTGCTTTCCTAAACATGAACACTTAGATGAGAGGACAGGCTCAAGCCAAGGTTCCACAGCACCATATCCCTATTATATCTCAGCTTCTAATCACACAAGGAAAGGACAAGGACTTTCCTAATAATGTAGCTTCAGAGCACTGTAGTGAAGGGTCAGGGTCCCTGTACTGCAATCTAATGTCTGGTCCTGACAGATGGCTCTGCACTGCCTACAATATAATGGGAAACATGGGACTGGAACATTTTCTACTGCTTTGTCTGCATGAGTGTTTCTGAAAGAAAGAAAGAAAGAAAGAAAGAAAGAAAGAAAGAAAGAAAGAAAGAAAGAAAGAAAGAAAGAAAGAAAGAGGAAGGAAGGAAGGAAGGAGGGAAGGAAGGAAGGAAGGAAGGAAGGAAGGAAGGAAGGAAGGAAGGAAGGAAGGAAGGAAGGAAAGTGCTCCAGTAAGTCTGGTATACATTGCTTAGGCATCTTATCATCCCTTGTTGCTTGGTAGCCATGCCATAAAATACTATGTACTCCCTATGCTGTTCTAATGCTTTCCAGTTGGGATCCTTTTCAAAGTCACATAATACTTTTTTATTTCTATTTTCTTACCAAATAAAATAAAAATAGAATGTTTGTGTAATGAAAAAATATAACAGGTCTAAAAGTGCCAAGTCCAAAATTTACTACAAAATTGAGTTTACAAAGGTTGTTGAATCTGAATTAAATAAAATCTAATTATACAAAATATTCCAGGTCATCAAAAAATAAAACAGAACTTAATCAAAAAAATTAATGGACTCTTTAAATACAGGAGATCAGAGCATACTGAACTAATCAAAGTCGAAGAACATAATCTGTCAAGGTACTCATTTTCACTGCCATTAATAGAATACAAAACAAAAAATATTTGCATTAATGCACTAGACACATAATAATGAGCATGCTTGAAAGTAGCCTAAAGGATCATAAGTACACACGTATTCTTAAGTTTATTCCTCCATGTTCAGAGTTCTCATCTCCTCTTAAGTACTACCCAACCAAAATGTCAAAATCACACACTACTTAAAGAGCTATTTTTCTAACCAAGTAAACAACTTTTTCATTAAAAGCATACTGTCTTCTTTGGCTGAGCAAGGAGTTATGAGCAATAGAGGTATATATGAAATAGAAAATGAGTCACACTCATGAAAAAAAGTTGGTTTTCCAACACGAGCTATAGATCAATGGAATGTCAATCAAGTCCTAGCAAGTTATTTTGTGGATAGTGACAAATGATTCTAAAGTTTATATGGAAAGGCAAGAGGCCCAGAGTAGCCAGCACAATATTGAAGGAGAAAACTGTTGAAAGACTATTCAGCATTAAGGCTTACTATAAAGCTATAGTAATCAAGACAGTATGATTTCAGCCAGAGTAGACAAATAGATCAGTGGAATGGAACAAAGAGACCAGAAATAGATTTCTATAAACATATCCCACTGATATTTGAGAAGGGAGCAAAGGCAATAGAATAAAAATAGTCTAACAAATGGGGCTGGAACACCTAGACATCCACATGCAAAAAAAAAAAAAAAAAAAAAGAAAGAAAGAAAGAACCAAAGTACAGACCTTACACTCTCTACAAACATGAACTCAAAATGGATCACAGACCTAAACATAACACACAAATCTGTACAACTCAAAGAGAACATAAGAGAAAATCTAGATGATGTTGCGAATGGTGATGTCTTTTAAGATACAACACCAAAGGCATAATCTATGATGAAAAAAGTTAGTAATAAGCTGTATTTAATTAAAATTTAAAACATCTGCTCTGTGAAAAACATTGTCAAGAGAATGAGAAAATAGGCCACACACTGGGACAAAATATTTGCAAAAGTCCTGTCTGATAAAGAATTGTTATCCAGGGGCACCTGGGTGGCTCAGTCAGTTGAGCGTCCAACTTAGGCTCAGGTCATGACCTCACAGTTCATGAGTTTGAGCCCCACATCTGGCTTGCTGCTGCTGTCAGAGCACAGCCCACTTCAGATCCTCTGTCCTTCTTTCTCTGTACCTCTGCCACTCATGCTCTGTCTCTGTCTTAAAAATAAACGTTTAGAAAAAATGTTGACACCATGAGTCATTCTGCATTAAAAAAAAAAAAAAGAATTGTTATCCAAAATACACAAAGAACTCTTAAAATTTAACCAAAACAAACAATTCAATTCAGTGTTGAGCCAACGCCCTTAACAAACACCTCACCAAGAAGATATGCAGATGCTAAATAACATATGAAAGATGCTCCATGTTATATGTCATCTGGGAAATGCAAATTAAAACAATGATGTGATAATGCTACATATGTGTTACAATTGTCAAAATCCAGAATATTCAAAACACCAAAGTTGGTGAGGATGTGGAACAACAGGAACTCATTCACTGCTGGTGTGGATGCAAAATAGTACAGCCACTTTGGAAGACAGTTTAGAATTTGTTTGTTTACAAAACTAAGCATACTCTTTCCTTACAATCTAGCAAGTGTGTTACTTGGTATTTACTCAAAGAAGTTTTAAACTTATGTACACACACACACACACACACACACACACAAATAAATGTTTGCACATGGATGTTTACAATAGCTTTATACATAATTATCAAAACATGGAAGCAATCAAATGTCCTTCAGTAGTTGAATGGATAAAACAAAAAACAAAACTATGGCATGCCTTGAGACTGGAATATTATTCAGCATTAAAAAGAAATAAGCAATCAAGCCATAAGAAGACATGGAGGAAACTTAAATACATATTACTAAGTGCAAGAAGCTACATACTGTGTTTTGAACTGTGACATTTTGGAAAAGGCAAAACTGTGGAGACAATAAAAATATCAGTAGTTGCCCAGGATTGGTGGGGTAAAGGGGATAAATAGTGGAACTGGGGTGGTTTTTAGGGAACTGAAAATGCTTTGTGTAATACCAGAATGATGGATACATCATACATACTCAAATTGAATGTACAATGCTAGGAGTAAACTGTAATGTCAACTATGGGCTTTGAGTGATTATGATGTATCAATGTAGGTTCATCAATTATAACAAACATACACTCTGGTGGAGGATGTTAACAAAGGGAGAGGCTATGTATGTGTGGGGTTGGAGTATATATAGGAAGTCTCTTTATCTTACCTTCAATTTTGCTGTGAACCTTAAATTTCTCTACTCTTAATTTTAAAAAATAGTGTAGTATAGGCCCTATTGTGACATATTGGTTGTGAGGTAGGGGTCTCAGCTGGCCTATCTGCTTTTAGTACCAGAAATCTGACTGCTGTCATCATTTTTGTGTATCCAGTCAAGAAATATGTCATTTTTTCTGTATAACCAATTTGCTGAACAGTGTGACCTCAATGGGTCATGAAAAAGGAAATTTTTCTTCTAACACTACCTTAAAACCTTATTGAATCAGGGCACCTGAGTGGCTCAGTCGGTTAAGCAGCTGACATCAGGTCAGGTCATGATCTCACTGCTTGAGGGTTCAAGCCCCACGTCCAGCTCTGTGCTGACAGCTTAGAGCCTGGAGTCTGCTTCCGATTCTGTGATTCTGTCTCTCTCTGCCCCCTCCCCTGTTCTCTCTCTCTCTTTCTCCCCAAAATAAATAAATATCAAAAAATTATAAAAAACAAAGGTTTTTTCCCTGACCCAAGGTTCAGGGAAAAGGGTGCGGTCTATTCTTTGATTCTTCTTTCCTTCCTTTTCATAGCTCATAGTGTCATGACTAAAAAGGGGGAAAGAGTTTTTGTTTTTGTGTATTTTGTGTGTTTGTTTTCCTTCTTGCTTAGTTCACCCCATTAGTCAATACTACTTAAAAATCAATGCCTGTGCATGATAGGTATTGAAGTTCTGATTGTCTCATAGTCATTACACAGGTTCTTCACAGGCTCTTTGAGAACCTCTGACATAGGTGCCCATTTTCCAACAGACTACTTTGCCTCTCATCTGGATTCTCTGAAAGAATACTTTCAAGATGTCTCTAGCCTGGCTTCTTTCCATGGTGTTTACCTGTTCTCCAAAAAATGTCCATTCCAAACAGTAGTGGCAACGATTGACTAACTACTGCTATATAATTACAGGCTACTTTCAATAGTGTCTACCTACATAATTCTCTATATTGAATTTTCTAAATATTTATATGTGTCCCCTAATCCAGAGAGCACATATCAACTATCCCAAGATATTTTTCCAGTTCCCCAGAGAAGACTGCAGGGTCCTACACATTAGCATAAAGTTATGTAGTAGGAGGCTAGCCATTCCCAATTTCTTTGGTACTCTTGAAGGCCTCCTTACTTAGCTTTGGAGGAGAATAAATATACAGGAAATTCTCTATTCCATGAATTTTCTCAAATTTCTAATTCCCTCTCTCAAAGACAATTTGGGAAGTGGTAGGCAAAAGTTATAAAACTCTTAAGCTATATACTGGTAAATTATGAAGGGGGTATCTGAAAATTGTATTATCTTATACTAATATTAACTTGTGTTTTAAATTTGGAACTTCATCTAAAATTTTGAAATCTCAAAAAAAATTGTATTCTACAGTTTACATTTTGTTTCAGGAATAAAACCATAAAGTATTAGGTAAAAGGTTTGAAACCCACAATATGGAATGAGAAATGTGTACTTTATGATAAAACTAAGTAAAATTTCAAAAAATATGTAGTGCACTCCTGGTATTAACTTTCAATTCTTTTACACTAAGAACTAGTACAAATATATCCAAATATAGCTAAGGAAAACACCTCGATCCATGTCTTTATCTTACTTAGCAGCAGCTATTCTCTACTCTAAATTGCCAAACAATGCATTATGTTTCATCATAAACATTTCTGTTTAGTAATCAGAGAGTGATAATAGTTATGAAAAAAATTCTCATGTCTTGGTTTCCAATTACTCTGGATTCAAGTTGTCTCCATATAAAATGTAGTTTAAATTACATTGTTTCCTCTAGAACATCCTAACATAGTCCAGGTTCAATTTTTTAAAAAGGAAAAAATGTTGGGGTGCGTGAGTGGCTCAGTTGGTTAAGCATTTGACTCTTGATTTCAGCTCAGAGTCGTGGGATGAAACCTCGTGTAGGGCTCTGTGCTGACAATGCAGAACCTGCTTGGGATTCTCTCCCTCCCTCTCTCTGCCTCTTTTTCTCCATCTCTCAAAATAAATAAATAAACATTTTTTAAAAAAAAAAAAGTGCTGCCAATATATCTGACTTAACTTCTTTCCCTGAACTGAGAGTGGTGTATTCTTTCTTGTATGATTCTGTTTCTCTTTACCAAATACTTGCTACAGATCTTCTTAGCGCTACATTTTTAAAAACTATCTGAAATTGAGGCACTATCTTAGTTTACTGAAGATGCTCTAACAAAAATATCAAAGACTGGGTAGCTTATAAGAAACATATTTATTTCTCACAAATCTGGAGGCTGGGATCCTAAGATCAAGGCACCAGCAAATTCAGTGTCTGGTGAGAACCTGCATCCTGCTTCTCATTTTGTCTTTTACATGGCAGAAGGGGCAGGAAGCTGTTTGGAATCTCCCCTATAGGGACACCAATCCCATTCATGAGAACTCCACCTTAAAGACATAATTACCTGCCAAAAGTCTTACCTCCAAATACCATCACATTGGGGGTTAGGATTTTAACATACAGATTTTGAAGGAACACAAACATTTATTTTCTGGAAGGGATATCTCACTCTGAGTTTTAACAGGATAACAATTTCCATTTAGATCTTACATTAAAAAGTTTTCTCTTCTCTGGAAGAAATTATTTACTTTCTGACACTATCTAAAGGGTTGCTTTTCAATACATCCTCCTCATTCATCCATTTGGGTTTTCTTAATCAGTAAGGCCATGCTGTTGTTCTTTAAGCTACTCAAATATTTTGTAAAATAATTCAGCTTATAAAATATAAAATATAAAAATATGGGGAGTCTGTGGCAGATTGCATAAATTGTCATGTTTTGCCAATCCTTCCTGCATGTACATTCTTTTGCAACATGATTTTAAAGCTCCTTCCATGAAAAGATGGTATCCATTTCTCCAATCCTTCAATTTGGTTAGGCTTGTAATTTGTTGTGGCCATTAGAAGTTTCAAGAAAAAATATTGTACCAGTTCGAAGCTTAGAAATCATGAGAGTGTGTATGCTTCCACTCTTAAAAACCTACTGTCCATATAGCAGTTAGCCTCTTATATGATGATATTTGGTAGTTCAGTTACCCCCATAGCCTCAGGTGACAGCAAGCCAACCATCACACATGTGAATAAAGCAATCTCAGATCAACAAGCCCACCAGCAGTCTGGCAGCCTAGCTGAAACGAGAAGAGACCAATCAGCAAAATATAGCTCAAACTGCCAAATAATGCAACCTTGAGCTAAATAAATCATTGCTGTTTTAAGATACTAATTTGTGGTACAGCAATGTTCAAATAATACACAGGAAGGCAGAAAAATTAACAGAGAAATAAAAATGGAGACAATCAACAAAAATTTAAAATAAATTGTAAGCATAAGCCCTAACACAGAAATAATTATGTTAAATGTAAGTGACCTATATCACTTAAGAAAGAGAAGTTGGCAAAACAGATTAAAAATGATGAGTCAACTTTTTGCTGTCCATAAGAAAATCACTTCAAATAATGATGTAGACTTCACATAGTTCACACCTTTGTTTATTGGTATATATGCATTTAGGATTGCTATGCCTTCTTGATGGATTGACCATTTTATTATTACATAATGTCTCTCCCTACATTTAGTAATTTTCTTTATTCTGAAATCCACTTTGACTGATATTGACATAACCACTACTGCTCTCCTTTCATTAATATTTACATGATATATTATTTTCCGTCCATTTACTTTCATCTGAAAAAATGTGTGAAGCAAAATCTGGTAGAATTGAAATGAGAAATAGACAAATCTACTATGATAGTTGGAGACTTTAAAACCTCTCTCTCAACAACTGAAAAAACTAGACAGAAAGTCAGCAAGAATATAGAACTCAGAACATCACCAATCAACAAAATCTAAACAATATTTATAGAACATTCCATCTGAAAACACTGTAATACCTTCTTTATAAGTGCTGACAGATCATATACCAAAATATACCACCATTTCCTAGAGAATAAAACAGTTACTGAAAAATGTAAAAGAATTTTAATCATGAAGATTATGCTGTGTTACCAAAACAGAATCAAGCTATAAATCAAACAGACAGAAAACAGGAAAATCTCCAAACAGTTAGAAACAGAGTAACATATTTCTAATTACTCATGGGTCAAGGAGAAGATCTCCAAGGAAATAAAAAAATTACACTCAACTAAATAAAAATGAAAATAGAATATATCTGAATATTTGAGACACAATTAAAAGTAGCAGTAAGAAGAAATTTTCTAGCATTAAATCTATACATTAAAAAAGAGAAAAAAATCAATAATCTAAGTTTTCATATCAAAAATCTTAGAAACAGAGAGTAAAATAAACCCAAAACAAGCAGAAGGAAGAAAATAAAGGTAAAAACAGAAATCAATAAAACTGAAAATTGAGAAATAATAGAGATCAATGAAACAAAGGGCTGGGCTCTTGGTGGGGTGGCTGTGTAGTTCAGTTGGTTAAGAATCTGACTTGATTTCTGCTCAGGTCATGATCTAATGATTAAGAGGTTCAAGTCCCATGCTTGGGATTCTCTCTCCCCTCTCTTTCAGTGCCTCCCCAGCATGAATGTGCACACTCTCTCAGAATGAATGAATGAATGAATGAATGAATAAATAAATAAATAAATAAACTTAAAAAAACAGCTGGGCTCTTTGAAAAGATCAGTAAAATTGACAAACCTCTGAGGGGCCAAGATGGCAGAACAGCATGGAAGATTTTTTTGCATCTCTCGTCCATGAAATACAGTCAGATCAACATTAAACCATCCTACACACCTAGAAAATTGATTTGAGGATTAACACAACAATCTGCACAACGTGAACCACAGAACTCAGCAGGTATGTGGCACAGAGAGGTGAACTGAGGGAGAGAGAAGCCACAGAGGCCAGGGAGCTGTGTTTGCTTGCAGACAGAGGACACAAATGGGGGGAGAGTACAGGAAAAGCACCCCCCTCAAAAGTAGCTGTAGATAAAGTAGAAAAGGGGAAACAGCTGCAGGGACTGAACAAAAAAGGGAGAAAGGAGAAAGGAGAGGGTTTAAATGCCATTAAGACTCTATAAACAGGGGGAACACAGAGTCTGAAACCACATAGTTTGATACCTGGCAGTGCTCTGGTGGCAAGGTTGAATTGCCATGAACAAAGCGAAGTCTGGTGGGCCCTCAGGCCACACAGGAAAAAGCAGTTCCACTGCTGGAAGGACATTTGGTAGAGACTGTGTGGCCACCCCCCAGGCAAAGGTCCCAGCAAACCCAGGAGAACAACCACATTCACTGATGGTAGAACAGGGATGTTAAGGGTGAAGCCTGGTGACAGGTATGTGTTGTGATTTACCATAATCCCTGAAACACTGTTACAGGATCATGTGAACTTTTTCTGGGATGGGCTGGCACCCAGACGCAGTCTCTGGGCAATGCAGCAGCACAGTCTGGCAAATGGTCCTGAGTGCAGCCTGCACCTGGTCATTGCTGGGGCAACCCTCTCCCAGAAGGTCTGAGCAGGTCAAAGCTGCAGTCCATCAGAGGTGAGGGGTTGGGAAACACAGCTACATCTGAGATAAAACTCAGGAGGGAGATACCCCCTGGCAAGCTGACAGCTCAGTCACAGACAGTGTAAAAGTGGGGAGTAGATGGAAGCTGGAGACAAGGACAGGTGCGTGATTGATGAATGGGGAGAAGAGAGTTCCCGATACTAGAGACTGGGTAGCTGGGTGATGACATTTTCACCCCTTCCACGGATGCACATACACACCTACAAGGGCCACAACAATCCACCCCAGTAAGCTAAGCAGTGCTATCTAGTGGAGAACAGAGCCAATACACTAAGCCCTGCCCAAGTGGGCCACCTCACTCTTCAGGAACTCCCTGCCTACTTAGTTTATGGACTATAAGGTGCTTCATTGTTTGACTTCTAGGAGAGAACCATGTAATTTCAATCATATGTCAGTCTGCTCATTGGTCCATCTATTCGATTTTTCTTTTTCTTCAATTTTCTTTCTCTTGAATATAGAAAGAGAAAAACTCTATTTTTATTTTCAGTTCTTATTAAAAATAATTTTCTTTATTTTTTTCTACTATATTTTTTACTTTATGTAAATTTTTCAGATTCTATTTTACTTCCATCAATTCATTTTACTCTATTTCATGGTATTCATTTTTTCAAATTTTCATAAGTTTTCCTTTTTTTTTCCTCATCTTTCCCTTTTTTCTCCAATCTATCAAGCTTCTTTCAACAATCAGACCAAAACAAAACTAGGATCTAGCATCATTTATTTTATTTTGTGTGTGTGTAGTTTTAAATTTTTTAGTTTTAATTTCTTTTTGGCATTATTAACTCCTTTTCTTCCTTCAAAATGACAAAATGAAGGAATTCACTCCAAAAGAAGGAGCAGGAAGAAACGACAGCCAGGGACTTAATCAATGCAGATACAAGCAAGAAGTCTGAACCAGAATTTAGAATCACAATAATAAGAATACTAGCTGCTGTTGAAAATAGATTAGAATGCCTTTCTGTGGAGATCAAAGAAGTAAAACTATTTAGGAAAAATAAAAAATGCAATAACTGAGAGGCAATCTCCAGTGGATGCCAAGATGGCAAGGATAGATAATGCAGAGCAGCAAAGCAGTGATATAGAGGACAAACTTACGGAGAAAAACGAAGCAGAAAACAAGAGGGAGACTAAGGCAAAAGGGCACAATTTAAGAATTAGAGAAATCAGTGACTCATTAAAAAAGAACAACATCAGAATCACAGGGGTCCCATAAGATAAAGAGAGGAAAAAAGGGGTAGAAGGGTAATCTGATCAAATCATAGCACAAAACTTTCATAACCTGGGGAAAGACACAGACAACAAAATCCAGGAAGCACAGAGAACTCCCATTAGATTCAACAAAAACTGACCATTAACAAGGCATATCATAGTCAAATTCACAAAATACTCAGGAAAGTAAAGAATCAGGAAAGTAGCAAGAGAAAAACAGTCCTTAACCTACAAGGGAAGACAGATCAGGTTTGCAGCAGACCTGTCCACAGAAACTTGGCAGGCCAGAATTCTAGGAGGGGCAGGATATATTCAATGTGCTGAATTGGGAAAATATGCAGCCAAGAATTCTTTATCCAGCAAGGCTGTCATTCAAAGTAGAAGGTAAGATAAAAAGTCTCCCAGACAAACAAAAATTAATGGAGTTTGTGACTACCAAAATAGCCCTGCAAGAAATTTTAAGGGTGACTCTCTGAGAGGAGAAAAGACTAAAAAGAAATAAAAATTTAAAAAAGACCAAAAGCAACAAAGACAAGTAAGAACCAGAGAATACCACCCCAAACTTGAACTCTACAGGCAACACAGTGGCAATAAATTAGTATCCTTCAGTACTCATTCTAAGCATTAATGGACAAAATGCTCCAATCAAATGACATAGGGTAACAGAATGGATAAAACAAGATCTACCTATAAGCTACTTACAAGAGACACACTTTAGACCTAAAGGCACCTTCAGATTGAAAGTAAGGGGATGGAGAACATCTATCACGCTAATCATTGACAAAAGAAAGCCAGAGTAGCCATACTTATATCAGACAATCTAGACTTTAAAATAAAGACTGTAACAAGAGATGTTTAAGGGCATTATATCATAATTAAGGGGTCTATCTATCAAGAAAGACCTAACAAATGTAAACATTTATGCTCCAAATATGGAAACACCCAAATATATATATAAATCAATTAATCACAAACAAATATAAACTCATTGATAATAATACCATAATAGTAGGGGACTTCAACACCCCACTTACAACAATGGGCAGATCATCTAAACAAAACCAACAAGGAAACAATGGCTTTGAATGACACACTGGACCAGATAGACTTAACAGCTATATTCAGAACATTTGATCCTACAGCTGTGGAATACACATTCTTCTCCAATGCACATGGAACATTCTCTAGAATACATCATACACGGGGACACAAATCAGCCCTCAACAAATACAAAATGATCAAGACCATACCATGCATATTTTCAGACCACAATGCTATGAAAATTGAAATCAACCACAAGAAAAAATTTGGAAAGGTACCAAACACTGGGAGACTAAAGACCATGCTACTAAAGAATGAATGGGCTAACCAAGAAGTAAAAGACTAAATTAAAAAGTACATGGAAGCCAATTAAAATGATAACACTACAGCCCAAAACCTCTGGGACACAGCAAAAGCGGTCATAAGAGATAAGTATATAGCAATCCAGGACTTCCAAAAGAAGGAAGAAAGGTCTCAGATACACAACCTAACATTACACATCAAAGATCTGGAGGAAAAAAAAATCCTCCAAACCAGCAGAAGACAGTAAATAAGAAAGATTAGAGCCGAAATCTGGGATTTTGAAAGAATTAACAAAATTGATAAACCCCTAGCCAGTTTGATCAAAAAGAAAAAGGAAAGGATCCAAATAAATAAAATCAAGAATGAAAGAGGAGAGATTACAACCAATACTGCAGAAATACAAACAATAATAAGACAATACTATGAGCAATTATACACCAATAAAATGGGCAATCTGGAAGAAATGGACAAATTCCTAGAAACATATAAACTACCACAAATGAAATAGGAAGAAATAGAAAATTTGAACAGGCTCATAACCAGTAAGGAAACCAAATTAGTAATCAAAAATCTCCCAAAAAACACGAGTCCAGGGCCAGATGGCTTTCCAGGGGAATTCTATGAAACATTTGAAGAAGAGTTAACACCTATTCTCTTGAAGCTGTTCCAAAAAATAGAACTAGAAGGAAAACTTCCAAACTCTTTCTATGAAGCCAGAATTGCCTTGTTTCCAAAACCAGACAAAGACCTCACTAAAAAAGAGAACTATAGACCGATTTCCCTGATGAACATGGATGCAAAAGTCCTCAACAAGATATTAGCCAACCAGCTCCAACAATACATTTAAAAAATTATTCACGGTGACCAAGTGGGACTTACAGCTGGGATGCAGGGCTGGTTCAATATCAGCAAAAAAATCAGTGTAATTCATCACATCAATAAAAGAAAGGACAAGAACCACGATACTGTCCATAGATGCAGAGAAAGCATTTGACAAAATACAGCATCCTTCCTGGATAAAAACCCTGAAGAAAGTAGGGACAAGGGATCAAAACCAAGATCATAAAAGCCATATATGAATGACCCAATGCTAATATCATCTTCAAGGGGAAAAACTGAGAGCTTTCCCCCTAAGGTCAGGAACACGACAGGGACGTCCACTCTTACCACTGTTATTCAATATAGTATTGGAAGTCTTAGCCTCAGCAGTGAGACAAAACAAAGAAATAAAAGGCATCCAAATTGGCCAGGAGGAGGTCAAACTTTTAGTCTTCGCAGATTCCATGATACTCTATATGGAAAACCCAAAAGATTCCACCAAAAAACTGCTAGAACTAGAAGTCTTTCTTGCTCCTGGATAAAAACAACAAACATTGTTAAAATGTCAATATTACCCAAAGCAATCTACATACTCAATGCAATCCCTATCAAAATAATACCAGTATTCTTCACAGAGCTAGAACAAATAATCCTAAAATTTTTGTGGAACCAGAAAAGACCCTGAATAGCCAAAGCAATCTTGAAAAAGAAAACAAAAGCAGGAGGCATCACAATCCCAGACTTCGAGATGTATTACAAAGCTGTAATCATCAAGACTGTATAGTACTAACACAAAGGAAAACACTCAGATCAATGGAACAGAATAGAGAACCCAGAAATGGATCCAGAAACATATGGCCAACTAATCTTTGACAAAACAGGAAAGAATATCCAATGGAATAAAGACAGTCTCTTCAGCAAGTGGTGCTGAGAAAATTGGACAGCGACATGGAGAAGAATGAACCTGGACCACTTTCTTACACCATACACAAAAATAAACTCAAAATGGATGGAAGACCTAAATGTAAGACAGGAAGCCGTCAAAATCCTCAAGGAGAAAGCAGGCAAAAACCTCTTTGATCTTGGCCCCAGCAACTTCTTATTCCACATGTCTCCAGAGGCAAGGGAAACAAAACTAAAAATGAACTATTGGGACCTCATCAAAATAAAAACTTCTGAATAGCAAAAGAAAGAATCAGCAAAACTAAAAAGTAACCGACAGAATGAGAGAAGATATTTGCAAACGACATATCAGAAAAAAGGGTCAGTATCCAAAATCTATAGAGAACTTAACAAACTAACATCCAAAAAACAAATCATCTAGTGAAGAAATGGGCAAAAGACATGAATAGACATTTCTCCAAAGAAGACATCCAGATGGCCAGCCGACACGTGAAAAAATGCTCAATATCACTCATCATAAGGGAAATACAAATCATAACCACAATGCGATATCACCTTACACCTGTCAGAATGGACAACATTAACAATTCAGCAACAACAGATGTTGGCGAAGATATGGAGAAAGAGGATCTCTTTTGCACTGCTGGTGGGAGTGCAAACTGGTGCAGCCACTCTGGGACCATATTGAGGTCCCTTAAAATATTAAAAATAGAGCTAACCTACAACCCAGCAATTGCACTACTAGGTATTTATCCAAGGGATGCAGGTATGCTGTTTTGAAGGGACACATGCACCCAATGTTTATATTGCAGAACTATCAACAACAACCAAAGTATGGAAAGAGCCCAAATGTCCACTGATGAATGAATGGATAAACAAGATGTGGTATATATACACAATGGAGTATTACTCGGCCATTCAAAAGAATGAAATCTTGCAATTTGGAACTATGTGGCTAGAACTAAAGGGTATTATGCTAAGCAAAATTAGTCAGAGAAAGACAAATATCCTATGACTTCGCTCATATAGGGACTTCAAGACACAAAACAGCTGAACATAATGGAAGGGAAGCAAAAATAATATAAAAACAGGGAGGGGGACAAAATATAAGAGGCTCTTAAATACAGAGAGCAAATAGAAGTTTACTGAGGGGGGGAGTTGTGGGAGGGGGAACAGGCTAAATAGGCAAGGGGCTTTAAGGAATCTACTCCTGAAATCATTGTTGCACTATATGCTAACTAAGTTGGATGTAAATTTAAATAAGTAAACAAACAAACAAATAAGTAAATAAATAAGAAATTTAAAAAAATGACAAATCTCTAATAAGAATGACAAAGTAAAGACCAGAAAAGATTCCAATTATCATACCAAAATAAAATGGGCTATCTCTATAAATCCTACAGACATCAAAAGAACAATAAAGGAATACTATGAACAATTCTTCACACGGAAATTTGACAAGTTAGAAGAAATGGACCAATTCCTCAAAAACACATAAACTTCCGTACTCATTGAGAACACTGAATTCATACTTTTAAAACTCCCCAAAACAAAATCTCCAGACTCAGATAGTTTCACTCGAGAATTGTATCAAATATCTAAAAAAGAATTAGCAACAGTTCTCCCCAATCTCTTCCAGAAATAAAAAGTGAGTGAATAATTCCCAATTAATTTCATGAAGCTAATATTACTCTGATGCCAAAACTAGACAAAAGAGTACAAAAGGAGAATACTACAGATGAATCAGCATCCTCATTAATATCAATAATGTTAATAATCAGCAGTATATAAAAAGTTCTATACCATGACCAAGCCATGCCATTCCAGCCAGTGAAATAAGGCAAGAAGGTGAAATTAAAGGCATACCATTTGCAAGGAAAGAAAGAAATAAAACTGCTCTTATTTGAAGATGACCTAATTGTCTACATAGAAGATACGTAAGAATCTACAAGAAAAATCCTAGAACTTGTAAATGAGTTCAGAAAATTCACAAGATGTAATATATAAACTAAAATAACCAATTATATTTCCATGTAGTAGCAATGAGCACATAGATGCTAAAATTAAAAAATGCAATACCATTATAATCGCTCAAAAAGTGAAATTCTAGGGGCGCCTGGGTGGCTCAGTCAGTTGAGCATCCGACTTCGGCCCAGGTCATGATCTCACGGTCCTGAGTTCCAGCCCCGTGTTGGGTTCTGTGCTGACAGCTTGGAGCCTGGAGTCTGCTTCAGATTCTGTGTCTCCCTCTCTCTCTTCCCCTGCCCCAGCTCATGCTCGCACTCTGTCTCTGTCAAAAACAAATAAACTCAAAAAAATTTTTAAAAAGTGATATTCTAAGGTGTTAATCTAACAAAACATGTAGAGGACTTGTGTGCTCAAAACGACGTAACATGGATGAAAGAAATCAATGTTCTAAATAAATGCAAAGAAAAGGTATGTTCATCAATTGAAAGACTCAACAAAATCATAATGTCAATTTTTCCCCAAATTGATATACAGGCTTAATGCAATTGCTATCAAAAATCTAGCAATTTCTGGGGCGCCTGGGTGGCGCAGTCGGTTAAGCGTCCGACTTCAGCCAGGTCACGATCTCGCGGTCCGTGAGTTCGAGCCCCGCGTCAGGCTCTGGGCTGATGGCTCAGAGCCTGGAGCCTGTTTCTGATTCTGTGTCTCCTTCTCTCTCTGCCCCTCCCCCGTTCATGCTCTGTCTCTCTCTGTCCCAAAAATAAATAAACGTTGAAAAAAAAAATCTAGCAATTTTTTGTAAGTATAGAAAAGATTATTCTAAAAGTTATATGAAAATATGTATAAACTAGAATATGTAAAACAATTCTGAAAAAGAAGGATAAAATAAGAGGAATGAATCTACTCGATTTCAAGACTTACTGTAGAGCTATAACATCAAGGTGTGTGTATTAACAGAAGCACAGAAACATATCAATGGACTAGAACAAAGAAACACAAATAGGCCCAAACAAATATGCACAAATGATTTTTTATAATTCAATAAAGAAAAGGTAGCTTTTTCAACAAATGAGGCCAGAGCAATTAGGCATCTATGGGAAAAGTTGGGGGTGGGGGACATGACTATGATATATTATATAATAATAGTTTTAAGTGGATCATGGGCTTAAGTATAAAATATATAACTATATAAATTTTTTTAAAATCACAGGAGAAAATCTTTGAGATATAAAGACAAAGAATCCTTATAGTTGACATCAAAACTAGAAAGCATAAAAGGCAAATTCTGGAATTCATCAAAATTAAAATATTTTGCCCTGTGAAAGACTACGTTTGGAGGAGGAAGACAAACTAGTACTGGGGGAAAATATTTACAACCCACTTATCTAACAAAGGACTAGTAACCAGAATATATAAAAAACTCTCAAAACAAAACCAAACAAAAACGAAAGCTCAAAACAAAACAGGAAAAAGAAAGAAAGCAATCTAATCCAATGAAAATCTAAGCACGAGAAATGGGCAGACATTTTACCAAGGAATATAGATATAGTAAGTAAGTGCAAGATTTTCAACATCAGTAGCCATTTAGAAAATACAAATTAAAACCACAGTGACATACCACTACCCATCTATCAGAATAGTAAAATATAAAATAGTGGCAATGCCAAAGGCTAGCAAGAAATGGAGAAATGGTGGGAATATAAAATGATACAAACACTTTGGAAAATAGTTTGGCAATTTAAAAACTGAACATGCAACTGCTATATAGTCCAGTGATTCCACCCTTAGACTTTTATTCCAGAACATGAAGTCTTATCACAAATATCTGCACATAGATCTTTATTGTAGCCTTATTTGTAACAGTCAAAAGCTATGAATAAACCAGATGCCTTTCTATAGGTAAAAAGTTAAACTGTGGCATATCTATACAGTTATATACTACTTAGTAATAAAAAAATAATGAACTATTGATACATACAAAAACCTGAATGAATCCCCAGAGAATTATGTGGAGTGAAACAACTTAATCCAAAGAGTTATAAACACTGTATGACTATTTATATAATTCTTGAAATGACAAAATTATGCAAATAGAGAACAGATTACACATTGTCAGAGGTTGGAGGAAATGGAAATGGCAGGGACATGGGGATGATAATAAAAGTACAACTTAAGAAATCTTTGTGGTGATAGAAATTTTGTGTATCTTGACTGTATTAATACCAATATCCTGGTCTGATATTACACCATAGTTTTTCAAGATGTTTTCCTACAGGAAAATGGGTAAACAGCACATGAGATCTCTCTTATTATATACAACTGCATATGAATCTACAGTTATTTCAAAATAAAAATTTAATTTTAAAAAGTTTATATAAGTCTTGTATTTATAATGTCAATATGTAATAAGAAATGTTCCAAGAAATTGCATTGCTGTGTTAACCAACTGAATTTCTGGCTTGAAGCGAAGCCTCTCTGTTTTATTTGAACCTGCTTCTTCCATGGGAACTTCTCAGTCAAGTTAAACCCCCTTTTCAAACTCCTGGTGACCATACGTTCTGCCAACTCTTTCTCCTTGTTGGCATGATTTTGCTGAGAATAATTTGGGACTTCAATTGTCTCTGTGAAAAACCTAATATCTCCCTAAACGGTCTCTTTGAAGACATCTTCTATCCACTCCTCCTACAGAAGTCCAGAGAAGGGAAAAGACATACAGTTAGGGTAGCCTTCAGAGAGAAGGGAGATTTGACCTGCCCAGTGAAGAAAGGGAATAACCTGGAAACATGTGAAAAGAACTTTATCAGCCAACATGGGACGTCAACGTCATTGAATTTGTATGGGAACGTAAATAACCAGCATGGGAATTTTTTAAGGTAACAAAATTTTACTTAATTTTCTTTTCCTTGTATTTTATCTACATATTTTTTAAGTTTTTATTTAAATTAGATTTTATTTAAATTTAGTTAACATACAGTGTTATATTTCTTTCAAGTGTATAATATAGTGATTCAACACTTCCATACATCACCCAGTGCTCCTCATAGCAAATGCACTCCTTAAACCCCATCATGTATTTTACCCATCCCCATCCACCTACGTCCCCTCTGGTAACTATCCGTTTGTTGTCTAGAGTTAAGAGTCTGTTTCTTGATTTGCTTCCCTCTTTCTTTTCTTCCCTTCATTCATGTTTTGTTTCTTAAATTTCACATAGGACTGCAATCACATAGTATTTGCCTTCAACTGACTTATTTCCCTTAGCATAATATACTCTGGCTCCATCCGTGTCATTGCAAATGGCAAAATTTCATTCTTTTTAATGCTTGAGTACTATTTTATTGTATATATAGAATGAATACATACATATTCTGTTTTCAATTCATCAGTTATCCATTCATCAGTCATTGGACATTTGGGCCCTTTCCATAATTTGGCTACTGTTGATAATGCTACTACAGATATTGGGGTACATGCAGTACTTTGTATCTTTTGGGTGAATACTTAGTAGTGCAATTGCTAGATGATAGAGTAGGTCTACTTTCAACTTTTTGAGGTAACTTCAGACTATTTTCCAGAGTGGCTGCACCAGTTTGCATTTCTATGAACAGTGCAAAAGTGTTTCCCTTTCTCCATATCCTCACCAACACCTGTTGTTTCTTGTTTTGTCGATTTTTGCCATTCTGACAGGTGTGAGATATCTCATTGTAGTTTTGATTTGTATTTCATATTCTGATTTCATATTCTCCTCACCTTCTATATGTCTTCTTTGGAAAGATGTCTATTCATGTCTTCTGTCCATTTATTACTTGGATTATTCTTTTTGGGGCATTGAGTTTTATAAGTTCTTTATGTATTTTGGATTCTAACCTTTTATCAGATATGTAATTTGTAAATATTCTCTCCCGTTCCATAGCTTGTGTTTTAGTTTTGTTGATTGCTTCCTTTGCCACGCAGAAGCTTTTTATCTTGATGAAGTCCCAATAGTTCATTTTTGCTTTTGTTTCCTTCACCTCAGGGGACATATCTAGAAAGAAGTTGCCATGGTGGATGTCAAAGAGGTGTGTTCTCCTCTAGGATTTTGATGGCTCTCACCACTGTTATTTAACATAATACTGGAAGTCCTAGACACATCAATCAGACAACAACAACAAAGTAAAAGGCATCCAAATCAGCAAGGAAGAGGTAAAACTTCCATTATTTGCAGATGACTTCACACTCTATATAGAAAACCTAAAAGACTACACACAAACACACACACACACACACACACACACACACACACACACACTGTTAGAACTGATAAATGAATTCAGTAAAGTCACAGGATACAAAAATCAATGTACAGAAATTGGTTACATTGCTATACACCAGTAATGGAGTAGCAGCTAGAGAAATTAAGGAATCAATCCCATTTACAACTGCCCCCCAAACAGTAAGATACCTAGGAATAAGCCTAACCAAAGATATGAAAGACCTGTACTCTGAAAACTATAAAACAGTGATGAAAGAAATTGAAGAGGACACCAAGAAATGGAAAAATATTCCATGCTCATGGCTTGGAACAACAAATATCATGAAAATGTCTATACTACCCAAAGCAATTTATACACTTATCAAAATACCACCAGCATTTTTCAGAGTTAGAACAACCCAAAAATTCATAGAGAACCACAAAAGACCTTGAATAGCCCACGCAACCTTGAAAAAGAAAAGAAAAGCAGGAGGCATCACAATTCTGCACTTCAAGTTATATGACAAGCCTGTAGTGATCAAAACAGTATGGTGCGGCCACAAAAATAGGCATATAGATCAATAGAACAGAATAGAAAACCCAGAAATGAACCCACAACTATATCAGCAACTAATCTTCAACAAAGCAGAAAAGAATATCCAATGGGAAAAAGACAGTCTCTTCAATAAGTGGTATTGGGAAGACTGGCCAGCAACATGCAAAATAATTAAACTGTACCACTTTCTTATACCAAACACAGAAATAAATTCAAAATTGATTAAAGACCTAAATGTAAGACTTGAAATCTTATCTATATTTAAAGCTTCATCTTTAGTCATATCTTTTAAATCTCTTATAAAACTCTTGTTTCTTTCTTTTCATTCATTTATTCACATTACTTTTCAAAAAAATTCATTTCTTGCAGGAGTTACAAGGACTTAGGCCTGCGATGTGTTGCATTCTTGAATTTCTCTACTGATGACATAGTCAACCTTTAACTCTTTTAGGTAAGATCACTTGTATAATGATCCTCCTTTTAAAAAAAAAACAGTTAACATTTCAAGGGCTCTGAAAGCACATACTTTTTGCAAAATATTCAGCAAATGCACTGTGAATAAAGTTATCATGACCAGAGTAGAATCTCTGTAAATAGTGAAGTAAATAATGGTTATTTGTGAGGCATTACCAAGTAATTCACATCACTTCCCTTTACATTTCCAAATCCAAACTCTTAGGAAGGATTTTATTCGAATAGTTTTACCAATTCTTCCAGGAGGCTTCAGACAGTGAAGTATATTTTTGTTCTGTTTCTCCCTTGAAAGTGTCATTTTTAGGAACAGATTTTCTTTCAGAAATCCAGGAATAAAAAGGTAAAATAAGACTCCTCACAGCTCACTGCCATTATATATGCACTTGCAACCTACTAATCAGAATGTTCTAAGACAAAGCAAGTTAAACAAGAGACAAAATGAAGGAAATGAGTACATACAGAGATAAATATGTAAATATGTAGGGGAAAATTTGTCTTGTGCCCAACTAGTTGAAATGAAAAAGCATGTGTTTTTAGAGCAAAGAATTAAATTAGTTTTCCCCCTTAGTAGTTGTGAGTTCTTATCCAAATTACTTACCTACTGACCTCCTATCTACAACATGGGGATAACTTCTTCATATAGTTTTAGGGGAGAATAAATATAATTAGTACGTAAAGTTGCTAGCACATACTAATTGCTCAATAAATAAGTTTAATCTCCTCTAAAGTCCCCTAAAGTTTGTTGCATATATAACCTAATTTAACAAATATTTATTTCACCATTATTAAATGCAAGGCAATGTATTCAGTGCTTTTCATGTTATAAGGATTAAACTGCTATGCCTTCAAGATTTTTGTACGGACACAAAGATGACATGTTTCTATTTCTAGAATTATATATAAAAGGTTGCAGTTGAGTTCTGAAAGTTGGCTATGTCTGCACTCATTTCAACTGACTTCTAGCTTGCACTCTTGCATCATGGAGATGAGAAAGTTCCATTTCCAAGACTTTGTTGTAGCTACAGGACAGCACATGACTTGGTTTCTACCAACCAGACACACACTGCCAAGAATTGGATGAAAAATGACCAAGAGGAGGTCCGCCTGGGTGGCTCAATGGGTTAATCCTCCAATTCAGCTCAGGTCAGGATCTCATGGTTTGTGGGTCTGAGCTGTCACCACAGTGCCTGGAACCTGCTTCCAATTCTGCATCTCCCTCTCTCTCTACCCCTCCCCCACTTGCATTCTGTCTCTCTCTCACTCTCTCTCAAAAATAAGTAATAGACATTAAAATTTTATTTTAAATGACCAAAAGGAGTAAATTGGTATTTGCTGGTAGTCATGGTAAGGCCCTTTAGACAAGCAAATAGTGAAAGACATTTGGTATATCTGGGGAGTCTGATGTTTTCTGAGCCCTAAAATCTAATTCTCTCATCATAGGTGTACAGGGGCTGGAAATGTCTGCAATGGTGTTTTTGGAAAAATAGTGCCATTGTGTACTTGCATGCTTTCCTGCCTGTGTTGTGCTTGACTTAATTGGCCCTAGCTGCTTATTTCCCTGGCCCATTTTAATATTCCGTAAGCTATTTAATGTCCTTTAATATTAGATCTAATTTTCTCTGTCATCCACACTTAAGAGCCCTGACAGATACAAAAATTACGTGGTTTTGCTTATTTCTCATTTTTATTTAAAACTGTTAGGGAGTTACATGTGTGCTAAAGCTATTAAAGCCAATATGAATTACCATGTAATTCTACTTTCCCTTTTTTCCTAAATTCAATGCAGTGTCAATGATATGGAACATAAAGAGATTAAATAATGCACCAACATACAGTGGCCAAACAATATTCAGTGGTGAAAAACAGGAAATGGTCCTAGAGTACATTCGGGACACAAGCAGGAAGTAAATATTATCACCAGAAGAGGTTTAAAATTCACTCCTCTGAAAGCTCTAAGTCCCAGAACCAGAGTTACAACTGAGATAGTTATAGCTACACAGAATCAGATGCAGAAGAAGAAGAAAAGCATAGTTAGACAGACCTGATTTCAAACATGAGCTCCACCATACTTACTAGCTGGTTATCTGTTGGAAAGATAATTTACCCTTCTGAAACTCAGTTCCATAATATTTTAAACTCAGGTAACAGTGATAGTAATTAGACCTCTCTCTGATTAAATGTAATAACTTATAGAAATTACTTTTTACAAAGCCTGGCAAATCCTATCATCATCATCATCATCATCATCATCATCATCATGAATATTTTTATTCTTATATGACCAAAAATTTATCTTTTTAACTGTTGTTCAATGTACAGAGATATGTAAAGTAAAATTATCTTTCTATCATAGCTTCAATCATTCTTAAAAAAATCCTTCATTAAAATTTTAGCATTCCTCTTAGTATATCTATGAAGTATTTTAATACACAGACATATAAACATGAATTTTGATTGGGGGTCTGATGTTCAAAGCAGGGAAAACCAAAAAACATTCTCAAAAGCACTCTCTTAATAATGCTAATTTCACATTTGGGGGTTATATATTATTTATTCCTATTAGACAATATACAGCAGAGCAATGGTTCTTAACAAGGGATGATTTCTGGACACATTTGATAAAGTCTGAGACATTTTTGGTCGTCATATTTGGGGGTGGGGATCCTATACGTATCTAGTGGGTAGAGGGCAGAGATATCACTAAATTTTACACAATGCACAAGGACAGCCCTTCATGACAATTATTCAGCTCAAAATGCCAATAGTGCTACTGCTGAGAAACTCCGTGGTAGAGCAATGATTACAAGCAAATGCTGTAGCCAGAATGCCTGAGCCATAACCCAACTTTTCTACTTACTAGCTGCGTACCTTTGGGCAAGTTATTTAACCTCTGTGGTTCAACTATCTGTCAGATGGGGATAATGATGAGACCTACCTAAAAGGGTAGAGTGAGAAATGAGACCACTTAGAAAAGTACCAACACACAGGGACCATTCAGCAGTATTAGTTATTAATATTATTTCATAGATGTGACCCCTTTCATTGTCTTAATCAGTGAAGATATGATTGCCCTGCTTTGTTAATTAGAAATAGAGTCTCAGCAAGTTTAAATTATTTGTAAGGAGTCCAGGAGATAAATTCAAGCCTCTAAATCCTCTTTGCAAGCCACCATAACACATATAATTATAATATTTTGGGATATTTAAATCCAGACCTGATTTTCTTCTTAGAAATCAAAGTTAATAGGATCAACTTAAAATCTTTAAAAATTCTCATTTATGGACTGTCCAAGCCCAAGAAGACCATCACATTGTCCCTTCCCACATTTCCCCTAGAACAGCTTGAGGAAATAATCAACAATTATTAAGCAAATATCCAAATAATTAAGTAATTATTAAGTATGTTCAAGAAGTAGAACAATAAGCAAAAAGAAAATGGTCAAATCAATTCAGATCAATGTAATTACCTATTTTATCAATTGAGTAGAAAACAGAAAAACTTAAATATAGATACTAGTGATAACTATGCAAAGCTAGAAATAAATACACATGTCAGATATGTAAATGCTTAACCATAATTGAATGGCCTTTGTAAACAGAGTATGTTCAATTGTGAAAGAAAAAAATTTAAAGCATATACTAAATGCTGTAAATCAATTTCTGGAGAATTTTCCTAAAAGGAGCAATGCAAGCAAGGGGAAATATACTGTGTGATTTGCTCCACATACTTATAGAAATATGGCAAACATGGTCCAGGAGGACAGGGGTCTTTGGCTATTGTGTTCACTTATATACCCCAAGTGTCCATAATAGTGCCTTCAACATAATGGGAGTTCAATAAGTGATTGTTGAATAAGTGAATTAATAAATATGATCCTAATTCTTATTTTCCAAATTAATTACTAATTTCTCCCTGGCATAAGTTGGAAAGTCTAATAATTCACTCCTGAGGGCATGTTCCTCCAAACTGCCCAGGAACTCAGGAAGGCAGACCTGATTCCAAAGGTCAAGTGGAGAAAGAGTAATGTGATGCGTTCTTTCTAGCCATTGCCTCTTCTGTCATGCATGCAAGTCAAGTACTCAGGGACTGATGTCAATCCTCTAGCAACTCATGCTAATACAACTTCTTGTCCACAAATGGGCTCCCAAATCACACTCTCCCTTCATATCAAATTTTAGCTCATTTCCTAACACAGCCACTTGCCACTTTCTAACTACAACAGTGGCCAGGAAGGGAGCCTCTACTAAAAGCAGCAGCAGGAAGAGCAGAAACCAGGCCTAACTCACAGATCTTTAGACTCTTGAAGTAAGCCTAATTCACTTCTCAAACTTCCTTTGAATTCATTAGAATTTATAACATCAGCCTTGTTCACCTTCCTTCTCACTGAATCTTAAATGCAAACACCTTGATTCACACTAAACAATCTCCCTTTCAGAAAATTTGGGTAGTAATAGCTAGGTCTTCATCTTTTCTGTTTCAAGAAAGCCGTATACAGAAAATCTACTTTCTACCCAGTGACCAGCTCTTAGAGATACTTAAACGTTTTTTTAATATGAAATTTATTGTCAAATTGGTTTCCATACAATACCCAGTGCTCCTCTCAACAGGTGCCCTCCTCAATGCCCATCACCCACCCTTCCCTCCCTCCCTCCCACCCCTGATCAACCCTCAGTTTATTCTCAGTTTTTAAGAGTCTCTTATGGTTTGGCTACCTCCCTCTCTAACTTTTTTTTTCCCTTCCCCTCCCCCATGGTCTTCTGTTAAGTTTCTCAGGATCCACATAAGAGTGAAAACATATGGTATCTTTCTCTGTATGACATTTCACTTAGCATAACACTCTCCAGTTCCATCCACATTGCTACAAAATGCCATAATTCATTCTTTCTCATTGCCAAGTAGTATTCCATTGTGTATATAAACCATAATTTCTTTATCCATTCATCAGGTGATGGACATTTAGGCTCTTTCCATAATTTGGCTATTGTTGAAAGTGCTGCTATAAACATTGGGATACAAGTGCCCCTGTGCATCAGCACTCCTGTATCCCTTGGGTAAATTCCTAGCAGTGCTATTGCTGGGTCATGGGGTAGATCTATTTTTAATTTTTTGAGGAAACTCCACACTGTTTTCCAGAGCAGCTGCACCAGTTTGCATTCCCTCCAACAGTGCAAAAGGGTTCCCGTTTCTCCACATCCTCTCCAGCATCTATAGTCTCCTGATTTGTTCTCACCAGTCAGAATGGCTAAGAGATACTTAAACTTAACAGATGCTTACTTTTGTTCAGCAACTCAAAGAAAGTAAAGACCTCATTTCCTTCTTTTCTCCAGATTAATGGGTGTTTTCTAAACTTAACCAAGGTGAGCACTCCAGAGATTCTTTATAGAATAAATAATACCAGATATAACCTAATGACTCTGAGTTTCTACCCTAATGTGTAAGTATAAAGAATGGGGATTAGGGTGGTAAGGTGCTGATAAAACTGTAACAACCAGCTCTCAAAGAAAGAGAGAGAGAGAGAAAGAGGAACATTCCTGATGTGTGGCATTTACTAATTTTCATTATGCAAATATTCCCACCATGGATGGTCTGACAATCATGGAAATGGATTGGGAAGAGATGTAGATAATCACCTTCCTCTCCTGTGCAAGCCAAATTCACAAAGCTGTTTGGAGGAATAAATAATGTAGAGGGAAGGAATGCTGGCAGCTTCATTAAGAAAAATTACCAATGATATTGGAACTAATAACTTAATCGTGGGCATAATAAAAGCATCCCAATAATTTACAGGTATAAGAAATTTCTATCTTTCTAGAGTAGAAAGATTTCTTCATAAAAAGAAGGTTGATGGTCCATGTTACCTTTATAAAATTTTTCAAAAGTTGCAAAATACCTTGCAAAGTGAGCAGCATGTCCTTGCTTCCAACATTAAAATCAGTATTTTCACTGACTTTTCAAATAGGCTGAGCAAGACAATTTGAAAAAGGAAAAATTAAAGACAATCTTTGTTTATATCCATATTTTAACCTGAATTTTAAATATCAATATACCTTATATTATACTTAGCAGTAAAATAGAATATTTAAATAATAACTTAGGAAATACTTATATGATGTCTTAGAATGGAACTCTCATAATATTTAAATCTATTATTCCCTTTTGCATCTGTGACTTTCATACAAGCTTCTAGGAGTATAGTTCGTATGAAAGCAAGAGACTGACTAAATTAGAATACAAAGGCAGACTAGCAGTGGGTAGTCTTGGGTAATGTGAAGATATATAAACACAGAGAAAGTTTGAGATATAAACTTGGAGTTTAGGAGAAGGCTCTAGTTTCTAATTTGGATGAACAAAGAGAAAAAGAAAAGAAAGTAGAAACAAACCAATATTTTTTTTAACTAAAAAATGTTAGGCAATAGTTAAATTTATTTAATTTCATTTAATCTTTATTACAGCTCCTTGAGTTGGGTAAAATTGATCTTATTTTAAAGATTAGATAATTTTATAAAGGAGTATCTATGATCACATATCTGGGAATTATGGAGCAAGCATTCACTTGGGTGTGTGTAATTGCAAAGCCAACATTGTTTCCAATCTACAGTGCTGCTTCAAGAGAAAAAAAATAATACCTTATGCAGAAAGAATGAAGTAATGGAAGACTATCAAGGTGGGAAAACAGGAACAATCTTACACTGTAGAAACTCAATTTGGTAGTAAAACAGAAACCTAGAGTTTTAAGTGGATCAGGAAGCCAGAAGTAGTCCAGGAACCAGGATTCTTAATGCTGGGTTACCTGGCTTCTGAATGGGATAGCATTCCCCCAAACTCCTCTCTGCCTAAATCCAGAAATATTCCCAGAATCGTGGTGAAACTGTGGATAGAGATTTATACAAAGGTCAAATGGTCATAGAGGTGTATAAAAGCAAACTGCTTTATCAGAGCATAGCCAGGTCATATATTGCCTCACAGTTTCTTTCAATTCTGTCATTCCAACTGTTTTTGTTATTACTGATTCCTCATGCATTGGGAAGATTGACAAGCAATATACCCAGCCCTATGTCAAGAGGTACTGAGGAAACATACACAGAATAAAAGCATAAGACATACAGAGAGTAAAATAGAGCCTTTATTCCAAGGAATGTATAAACCCACTGAGATAAAAAGACTCACACATATGGAATGATCAGACAAGAAAAATATGCTTTCACACTCATTTTTATAATTAGCAAAAATTAAAAGAAGGTAAATAATAAAATACCGTGTATATTAACAAAAGTGAAAATAAGAAGGGGAGCCTGGGAGGCTCAGTTGGTTAAGCATCCGACTTCGGCTCAGGTCATGATCTCATGCGGGGTCTGAGCCCCGCATCGGGCTCTGTGGGGACAACTCAGAGCCTGGAGCCTGCTTCAGATTCTTTGTCTCCCTCTCTCTCTGTTCCTCCCCCCACTTGTTCTCTGTCTCCCTCTTTCTCAAAAATAAATAAATTTAAAAAGATAAAGTGAAAATAAGAAGCTTATAGAACAAAACTTGTAGAACAGACTCTACATCTTAGGGAGCCAGATCAATAATCAGCCAGATCGCTTGTCTGGACCCAACTGACTAAAAGTTTTAAACAAGTTATTGAGGAAATCACATTAATATTCCAAATAATAAAAACCAAACCTAATAAAGTTGTTTTAAGCTGAATTTAAATATCATGACCACATTTTTGGCTTTGACATACAAGTCCATTTTTTAGTGTTAATTTATTTTTTGAGAGAGAGAGAAAATGAGCACAAGCAGCAGAGGGGCAGAGAGAGAGAGAGAGAGGGAGAGAGAATCCCAAGCAGGCTTTGTGCTGTCAGTGCAGAGCCCTACGCAGAGCTCGATCTCACAGTTCATGAGATCGTGACCTGAGCCAAAATCAAGAGTCAGATGCTTAACAGACAGAGCCACCCAGGCACCATTAACTCCATTTTAAAATAGAAAAAGAATGCAAACCTTTGAAATAAAATTCAAAATCTCTTATAACTTTTTACTATTAGTAAATCTGAGGTGCACCCAGCATTTGCTTATTTTATTTGCAATGGTTAACATCTAACATTGCTCAAATAGGCTCCTTGTATTTACAAGGATGATAACAACTAGTTTTCAAAATCCTTTCGCACATATTAATTGGATGTTTTTCACTAATAACCTGAAATTAGGAAAGGTACCTAATTCCTGACTCATAAGTCCTTCTCCCCACTCTGAACAGATGGGGATAGAACAAAAGGAAGAGATTACTGCAGAGGTTAACTATGTAATATAAAGTTCTCACCTCTCACACAGTAGCTATCAATAAATAGTAGTTGACTCTAAATCTGAATTTTCATGACCTCATTGTTAGAGCTAAGGCCTTAATTGGTTCAGTCTCCTGACTTTTAACAGAGCACACTTGACAGTCATGCTCCAAGAAAGCACTGTTTCTCAATTAGCTGCTCAATACTAGAGAAGATGCCCAATGCAAATGTGAACAGGAAGAGAAATCTTTTCTAATTTCCAAAGTAAAGTGGGATGCTAAATTGTTTTAATTTGCATGTATTTGATTTCTAAGATACTTGATCATTTTTCAAGAATTCATTAACCATTTGTACTTCCTATTTGGGGAATTAGCAGGATTTGCTTTTTAATTGTGAAAGAAGACCAATAATTTCATAACAGTACCGAACAGAAGTCGCTTAGAGGAATATCGTAAGAATAGGTTCTTGAAGGATGCTTGGGATTTGTACAAGCAAAGAAGAAAATAGTGGAATATAGGTTTATGTTTTCCTTTCCTGTTCTTTATTTCATAGTATCTGCCTTGAAAGTTTCCTTAGTCCCATTTCTCTTTTCTTCCACAGGTAAGAAGCCTGTCTTGTATTTTTAGGCTATATTTTTTGGACTTTACTAAGATGCATTGTAATTGCAATCTCCTTAATTGCCTCCTAATTGGTTCCTTCCTCCCCTTGGTGTATTTTTCATGCATTATTAAACTCCAACTGGCTTTCCGGAACTCATTTCACATTCTTTCCAGACAGCTTTTCCAAAGTTAAGCTGTGTGTCTCCTGGTCCCTTGGTCACACAAGAAAGAGCATGGGGAGTGGGAGGTGGGGATTGAAAGGGCCATGTGCTTCTTTTTGTAACTAACAAGGATGACAGCAACGATATCAAGCATTATAATTATCCATTGCCATTCACAAGTACCTTACATACAACAATAATTTAGTAACTATTTCTTAAAGCATGTATTATTATTCCCATTCACTCTGGAAGACGTCTAAGGATCAGATAGGTTAAGTATCTTTCCCCAGAGTAAAAAAGCTGATCTGGGACTTGTACCCTGACTCTAAGTCCTATGCTCACTCCATCATCACTCACTGCTTGTGTACAAATCCAAATGGCAGGCTTATAACCAATTAACCTCACATGCTCCTCTACATATGTCTCAAGAAATTATTTCTCTCTTCCATCCGTAAGTCCTTTAATATGGAAAATGTGTCACAGGAAGATTAAGTCATCTGGAGTCAGATGGTCTTATTTTGAGTTCAACCCCCATCTGGGAAAACTGCTTTACCCATCTGATCTTCAGTTTCCCCATTTCTAAAGCTAATCCTCAGTCTACTTATTTTATAGATTTATTGTGAGTCCCCAAAGCATGTAAATCACTTTTAATAAGGACAGTAAGTAGTACTTAGAGGTCATTGGTTATATGACTTTTATAATTTCTAATCCAAGATTTTATTAATCTCTGACCACCTTAATATTGCATCCCAGCAGATGCTTGAGAGACTTTATGCTTGAAATACTTTCTGAAAAAAGTAGAATTAAAAAACTATTAAGAATCTTAAGCCAGACAACAAAGCAATCAAGATCCATTCCGAGGGGCGCCTGGGTGGCTCAGTCGGTTAAGCGGCCGACTTCGGCTCAGGTCACGATCTCACGGTCTGTGAGTTCGATCCCCGCGTCGGGCTCTGTGCTGACAGCACGGAGCCTGGAGCCTGCTTCCGATTCTGTGTCTCCCTCTCTCTGACCCTCCCCCGTTCATGCTCTGTCTCTCTGTGTCTCAAAAATAAATAAGTGTTAAAAAAAAAATTAAAAAAAAAAAAAAAAGATCCATTCCGGAGCTCTGGAGAATTTCAAATTCTAAGGTCAGTTCTTGTTTATCATATTCATATATACATTAGTATATATTACCACAAATCAGTCAAAATTGTCATTAAACCCTTGTAATTAAGAATTAACATTACAGTCTTAAAACTAATCCAATAAAACTATTAATCCATTAGTAATCTTTAATTTTGCCAAGACATGAATTTGAGTCACACATATGCTAACTCAATTTTTAGATCAAGTTACTTAGGCAGTAGGTGTGTTTAACCCCACCATACCTAAAATCACCTTTGATTTTCTCCTTATGGAAATAAGTAGTGTCTTTATGACATAATCCATATTCTAAACTGATGTGAAAAAATTTACAGAAGTCTAAGAATATGTCTGCTGCAAAAATGAAGAGTTCTTTTTATTTATTGAATAAATTTTACTATTGTCTTTTGCATTATAAGGATAGAACAGAAATGGATAACAAATATGGAAGAACCATAGAATAATGCTACAATGTTTCTAATCAGGAAATAGGTGAGTGACAGTGATGTGGGAGGCCGGGCTCCGGTGCCAGGCTGAGACTGGGTCGAGCAACGGTTCCCTGTTGACTCAGCCAACCCAGTGGTTCCCCCTCCCATTCCCCCACTTTCAAGGGCATACGAAAGGCTTGTCAAGGCTGAGAAAGTTAATTCCTAAAGCCTGTGGTCTGCAGGTGTTGGCAGTAATGCTACCTCCCTTTTTCTACCCCGAGTCAGATAGAAACAAACATGGGAACTGTGTTTTGCTAGCAATCTTATCAACAAGGTCTTGCTGTGACCCGTTTAGAAAATTCACAAGAAACACAGAACTAAATGTTTTGGTTGGCAGCTATTATGTGAAACCTGTTTATTCTAAGAATGACCTGATCCATAAGAGTCTTATATTATAAAAGATTGTGTACAGCAACAATAAAGCCGTCACTTGGGCCATCAGCCCAGGGGACCCTCCTATTCCCAAACTGTCTTCTCTTCTCTCTTTTTTTCTTACATTCCCCTACCCTCAGGACCCTGATCTCGGTGTTTGTTGTGCCGGTCGCGACACAGTGATAGTAATAATCATAACCATTCCCACAGAGAAAAGGCAAATATTTTGGAAGTTCAATTGCAAATGTGCCTCTTACTCTTGAAATTCACTCAGTTATTTTCTATCTTCCATGTAACTGCATGCCTTTTGTTGACAGATTCTCACTCCACATTTTCTTTTCTTTTTTTTTCAATATATGAAGTTTATTGTCAAATTGGTTTCCATACAACACCCAGTGCTCATCCCAAAAGGTGCCCTCCTCAATACCCATCACCCACCCTCCCCTCCCTCCCACCCCCCATCAACCCTCAGTTTGTTCTCAGTTTTTAAGAGTCTCCCATGCTTTGGCTCTCTTCCACTCTAACCTCTTTTTTTTTCCTTCCCCTCCCCCATGGGTTTCTGTTAAGTTTCTCAGGATCCACATAAGTCACTCCACATTTTCTACTCATTTATCTGAAACCCACTTTTCATTGCTTAAAAAAACTTCTAAGTTCATCCTTTTTTGCAGGCACTGTACTTATTTCACCCTTCACTAAAAGTCATGCCTTACCTGAGGATTTGAATTTTGTCTTCTCCAGAGTAAACTACTCAATTACTTATTCTCAAACACACATGAGTTCAAGAGGGCTTTGGTAGTCTCCTGATTGCCAATTGCTATTTCCGGATCATTGTTATTCCACCTTCTAGTCAACATTCATCCTTCTCAACTAATGACATCTCACCTCTTCTTTCACTCAGAACTATCAACTTAAATCTTTAGAATTCTCCTTTATCCACTGAAGTCTCTAAATTTTGTGATACAGTTTGCCTTTCTACCCCAGCTCCTGCTTTCATCCTTAAAGTTTTCCAAATTCATGCAACTGGATCACATACTGTAGCCTCTACCTTAAGTCTCCTTCACCACTTTTGAACTTCAGCCCCTAATGTAAAAGCACATAAAAAAAAACAGTACCATCTGCAAATCTGTTCTACCTTAGAAGTCACCTGCTTCAATATTCTACCCTGAGCATAATTTCCTAGCCTCCTATTTCTCTCATGTCATTTTTTCTTCCCTCTACACTTGAAATCCAGAAATGTCCAGTCTATTGACCCCTCCACTTCCTATCTGCAGGCCTCATCTCAGACATCTCCTTTCCTGTTGATCCTGGAGGCCACAAAATTTTATTTCAACTATGCTCATACACATCTACATTTTCTTACTCCCCTAGTCTTCTATCATTCAAAAGCCTACATTCTGAATCCCTATTAAAACTTACCTTTGTGCTGCATCTATTTTTTTAAACTAAATGGGTCATTTTTAATTGAGCTGATTGCCTTCCCATGGTTTTTAAGTTTTCCCTTTATCTTTTACATTTTGCTAGTAATTAGATCTATAAGCGTAATTGGATTCACATTCTTATAAATTTTTTGAAAGAATACATTATAGATATACTGTATATCTTCTATTATATGACATTAGAAAACACATCATGTCCTTTTACTTTAGAGATATTAAGATCATTAATAAGGCCCAGACGTTGTCAGTATGATCTGGCCATTATGAAGTTTATTTCACATACTGGTTTTAATATTCATTGGTAATCTTGCATAAAATTACTTCATTCCCACTGGGGGTATTAGCAACAATTCTTCTACAAATTCAAAATAAGTGGTATTAGCAACAATTCTTCTACAAATAAGAACATTTCTTCCTCACCTATTTATTGCCCCAAAATTACATTCATGCAGGTAAGCAAGGTAAATAATTAATTTTTAACTGATTTTCAGACTAATAAGTTGTTGCTAAAATAACCTCCAAGTACAACCACTTTTTTTCCTTTGTGAGGTTTATTATGGACTCAGAGACGTTTATAGGTCTGATATGCTTCAATTCACTGCCATTATTCTCTTCAGTGTTTAAATTATCCCATCTTTAGCCAGTGGGAGCCCCTTTAAATCAACAGTTTAAGATTTCTTAGCAACCGTTTTCATCTTCATCATATATCAAAATATATGTTTTAAAATTACTTGAAATTATCTGTTAGTATATGATTATGCAACCACCCTGATAGTTAGGTTCATTTTTTTTCAGCTTTCAGAATTGCTTTACTTTTATTCCAATTTACTTTTATTTTAATCATGCAACATTTTTACATGTTTCAATGTTTACATCCACCACTACCCTCATTTCCTTTTCTCCAGTCAACAAGGTATTATTTCTCCTTCTAAAACAAAACCCATCAACTGCTGCCTTCTTCTGGAACACTGTTTTATTGACCTCTATCTCTGCATCTTCAGTTTGTTCTTCAAAGGAATTCTCTTCTTTAAAATCCTAACAGGTTCATGGGGCACCTGGGTGGCTCAATCAGTTAAGCCTCCAACTTCATCTCAGGTTATGATCTCATGGTTTGTGAGTTTGAGCTCCACATTGGGCTCGGTGCTGACAGCTCAGAGCCTGCAGCCTGCTTTGGATTCTGTCTCCCTCTCTCTGTCTCTCCCTTGCTTGCACTTTGTCTCTCTCTCTCTCTCTCTCTCTCAAAAATAAATAACATTAAAAAATCCTACCAGGTTCTATCTGCTTACAAAGGTGTTTCAATTAATTCCAAAAACAACAAAAAAAAATGATACTCCCTTGGCCCTGAAACACTCCGGGACTTTCACAAACTATTCATTACAGAATTCATTCAAACTCTTGTCTACAGCATTCATTGCCTCCATTTTCTCACCTTCTTTGCTTTCACCCAAAGGAAATATGCTTTCTAATGGGGTATTGCTTTTATACAGACCCTGGAAGTGCCTAGTAAGATCAAAGAAATTCTATAAAACTTCCAAAATGCATAGGATGCATCAAACAAAACTCCACACCCTTCCCTCTATATCTGAGCACAGATCTACATCCATCAACATACTGACACCTGCTTCAGATCCTTAACATAATTGAATTCACAAATTCTGGATTCCTACTTCCCTAGCTCAACCTGGTCCATGGATGATTTTAATTTTTTTTTACTGTTTATTTATTTTGAGAGAGAGAGACAGAGCATGAGAGGCAGAGCGGCAGAGAGAGAGGGAGACACAGAATCCGAGGCAGGCTCCAGGCTCTGAGCTGTCAGTGCAGAGCCTGATGAGGGGCTTGAACCCACGAACTGTGAGATTATGACCTGAGCTGAAGTTGGACGCTCAAGAAACTGAGCCACCCAGGCGCCCCCATGGATGATTTTTAAGAGAAGCTTACTATAGATGGCCTTTTGCTTTGCTTTGCTTTTTTTAAATTATCTTATTTTTAAATATATCGTGATATATTTTCACAAAATTTATGCATGTCATGCCATCACGAACTGGTCCATCAACACACTCAACCGTCTTTTTTCTAGGAGAACCCCAGAGTCATTTCTCTCCAGGTTACATGGGCCAACATCATGTGTGCTTCCCTGGTGGCTGCTTCCTCCTTATCTCAGATATCCAAGCCTCCTCATGGTTTCACTTCAGGGATTCAAAGAGGATAATGCCTGAGATTTTTAGATCAAGGAATGAACCCACCACAATGTGCCTTCCAGACAGAGTTTAAAAATAAACAAACCACCAGTTGACCTGTTCAAATTAATCAAGGACTGGGTACATAAAACAACTGGAATTGCTCTATATTCCATCCAAAATTGTTCCTACCTCTATTGGATAGGGACTTGCTAAATATCACTAGGGCTTCTAAATGGGAAACTGTACCTGCACCACTTCTTGTTTCCCAATTCAGGAAGTGCTTGTGCTAAAAGGTAAAAACCCAAAGGACCTTCACTGTATTGTTAAAATCACAGCTCACTGTATTGTTAAAATCCTTCTCTGTGTCTTTGCTCATGCCTGACACCTGCCACTGATCTCTGTGCCCAGGCACTGGAAGATCCCATCAAAATTTGAATAAGTCTCCCCAAAGGGGGAAGATGATAGTTATTCTTATCATCAATTAATATTTTATCATTAATTGGGAAGAAAATAGCAAAGCCTAGTTAACTGAAGTATACAAGATTGAGTTTTGACCAGAAAAACTGTTGTGAATGATTGGGGTTGTGGTCAGAGTAATAATCATAGCAAAAACCACAATATAACATTTGCTGAGCTACTTCTATGGGCCAGATTTTGGTATAAGCACTTTACACACATCAACTTATTTAATCACAAAAACTGTATGAAGTATAATTCACAATAAAGGATGAAGAAACGAGGTCCTACGGCAAGTGGTATAGCTGGAAAGTGCAGGCAATGAGAAGTTCTGAGCACCCAGTCCCAGTACAGGAATCTGATACCCAAATGAAGGAAGGGACGTGGAGTTAAAAAAGACAAAACTTCTCTCTCAACAAAATTTAACTTTTTACCAGTTTTCCACAAAAGCCTGGACTCTCAACCAAAAGAAGTTTGGCAATTTTTCTTTTCAAAAGCCCTCATTTAAACTGAGGTCCAGAGAGGGGAGATAATGGCCACTGGCCACTGGGTCATTGACAGAACCAGGCCCAGAACACAGTTACAGGAACTCCCCAGGCTGCTTCTCAATTCCTGTATCTACTTGCCTTTCAACATGCATTTTCCTGACATCCTTCTGAATATCTTTTAGTTAAGATTCATAATTCCAATGGACAATGAAGTATGGTATGAAAAATCAGAGCTATTCAGAGCTAAGCAGACTCACACTTGTCTGCCAGCTTTCTACTCTAGACCAGGGACGCAGCGTTCCTGGATAAGACAACTATTTCCATGGAATTATCATGAGACTTTAACCAACGTATACAAATGTCTATATGACTAGCATGTAGTTAGAAATGAATTAATACTTTATTCATTCTCCCTTCAAAACTCACGTTGCTCAACTATATGAAATTTAGCAACATATCCTCCTTATAATTCCTAGTAGAGAGAAACCTGAAGCACGTTACTTATTCTCTCCTGATCCCTGTTTAATATCTTTTGCACCTGGGAAAATGTATGTTCCTGTCATTACCTGTATCTTATTATCCAAGATTATTCTTTGAAACATCGTGGTGTATATATACCAGGAGAATTCCTTAACACATGATACATTAATTGATGTCAGGCCTGCTGTCCTACTTTTGATTTCTAAATCACTTCCTTGTTTTCTTTTGAAGAGTTCAAGAACAGGAACAAAAAATATTCTTCCTTAGTCTAATTTTATTTGTCATAAAATGAAGTTCTATGCACAATTCTAATCTGCCTGGGAAGATAATTTGATCTGAGATTAGGTACCAAACTAGCTTCCTTTCTGCCTAGTCCTTGGGATTTAAGCAACCCCTTAACCCTGTTCCAGGCCCTCATGCCAGGCACTGTATCACAGCCTCACTTATGAACCATTCATCAGACTTGTTCCAGTGTCTTTACCTTGTTCTCCCTCTCCAAGCTTCAAATCTGTTTGCACTGTTACAGCACACAAATGGTGCTGTTTACACTCAGCACTATTTCCACAACTACATCCAGCCTTGCATTCCTCTTGTCCACAATTCATGTTCTACTTTGGATGATAGTGTGGACCAACTATTTTAGTGCCTTTGCTTGGGACACTAACAGAAGCAAAAAAAAAAAAAAAAAAAAAAAAAAAAAAAAGAATGTTGAATTTATGTAAAATTCAAAATAAAGGAACTGAATTTCTTGGAGATTCTCACCCAAAATTTAACCTAATTTTAGACCTCTATTATTTCATTTATGCTGTTGCCCCATACAGAGTGCCCTTCCTTCCTTTTTCTTTACCGAACAAAATTGACTCATCACTGAAGACTCAGATAATGTATAACATCTTCTAAGAAACCTTCCCAAACTTTCCCTACCCTTACAGAATGTATTAAATATCCTATCTTTGCACTTCACTAACATCCTGTGTACATTCCTATTATAGGATGCAACATAATCTACTGTGATTCATAGTGCTAACAGAAGTCATCACATTTCTTGCACTAGATTGTGAACTCATTGAGACTAGGGACTTGTTCTTTTTCATATCCATACCATCGCTACTACATTTCCTAGCACAAAGAAAATACTCAATATATACCAAGCTTGACTAAACTTTTAATAAAAGGTCAGTATAAAGAACTGGGACAGCAAGGAGAAGGTCTACCAACATAACATGCTGAAATAGGTATTTCCAATTCACACAAAAACCTTACTTCTTAATTGAAAAGTAGAATTTAGAAAATGTCTTCCTAAGTCTCATTTTCTTTGTCTGTAAAACAGGTATAGTGATAAACAGTTTATGCCAAAATTAAGGTGATTAAATGAAATATATGAAAGTATAGGACTTGGCACATACTTGTGATAGAAAATAATTATGAACTATTATTCTAGCTCGATTTAAATCTGTGTCTCCCTTGATTTAAAATTTTTTTTAATGTTTATTTTATTTCTGAGGGATAGAAAGAGACCAAGCATGAGAGGGGGAGGGGCAGAGAGAGAGGGAGATACAGATTACAAAGAAGGCTCCAAGCTCTAAGCTATCAACACAGAGCCTCACACGGGGCTCGAATGAGAACATGACCTGAGCCAAAGTCAGACGCTCAACCCACTGAGCCACCCAGGCATGTTTCCCATGATTTTTATTAAGATAGAAGACATGAAAAACAAAAGTTGGTATTTCTTTTTTTAAAAAAAATCTTAAAACTTTATGAGGCTATTTTATTTCCAGCTTTATTGAGATATAATAGACATAAAACATTGTGTAAGTTCAATGAGTAAGACGATGATTTGACAGATGGATATACTGTGAAATGATTACCACACTAGATCAGTTAACACCTCCATCACTTCACGTATAACCATTTTTGTGTGTATGGTTACAACAGTGAAGAGCTACTCTCTTTTTTAATAGCTGAATATATATAATATATATTTAATCAATCATATTTTCCTTATCCATTCATCCATCAATAATACTTAGTTTGT
This sequence comes from Lynx canadensis, assembly GCF_007474595.2. NCBI lineage: Eukaryota > Metazoa > Chordata > Mammalia > Carnivora > Felidae > Lynx > Lynx canadensis. The sequence goes on along the minus strand of NC_044312.2, from coordinate 50,222,643 downwards.
TTCCATGTTTCAGCTATTGCGAATAATGTCAATTAACATGGGGGTGCAGATATCTGTTCAAGATCCTGACTCCATTTTCTGTGGATATATATATACCCAGAAGTGGGATTGCTGGATCATATGATGGTTTTATTTTCAGTTTTTTGAAGAACCTCACTGTTTGAAAGCTGATATTTCTTGACCATTAATTTACCTAGCATCTCTTTATCACCTATTTGGTGTTAACCATTTCCAGGGGAGTAAATATTACCCAAATCACACATTCTAATCTATGTTTCCTCCATGAACTCCTATCCTGAGCCTCAGAATTGTTAATTTCTCTACATCTGAGTATCTGAAGGTATCTTAAGCCCATGTCCAAGAGGGAAATTATCATCTTTCCCAAAAATGTCTTCCTTTTATAGTACTCATTTCAATGGAAACATCAGTAAATCACCTCAACCCAAACTCTTTCTCATCCGTATCCTTGTGGCCAATCATCCCTCCAAATCCAATCTCATTAACATTCATTAATCCAAACAAATAACTAAGTACTTGTGCCAAGTACTATTCCAGGTATTAAGTCTATGGTAGCGGACAAAATAAACAAATCTTACTCTAATGGATTTTACATTCTGGAATCCAGACAGGTCAATAAATGCATACATACATACACATAAATACATAGTGGGGATAAATACAATAAAGAAAAGGAAATTAAAGTTAAAGGATAGAGAACAACTGGAGAAAGTGCTACTTTAGCATTGGTCAGAGAAGGGGGCTCTGATGAAGTAACATTTGAGCAGAAACCTAAATGAATGGAGAGGAAAAGCCACTACAGCTAGAGCAAGTAGATAGAAGGGAATGGCACAAAGTGAAATCAGCTGATACAGGAGTAGACTGTTAGAGCCTTACGAACCATAGCAAAGACATAGTTCCAAGGGAAGTAGAAGCCCTTGGAAGGTTCTCAGCAAGGATGTCCAGATCTGACTTCAATATTAGATGAATCTCTTTACCCCTGAACTCTTTGTTGAGGTTACCTTCGGTGTCAAATATTCATCCTGAGAGATTGGCATCTCCACTTGAACATCTAATAATAATAATAATAATAATAATACACTTACCTCTTGATTTACAACACTCCAAACTGCTTCTGCCTTTATTATTCTTTTTCATTTAAAAACATTCAGTTGTTCAAGATTCAAACACAGAAGTCATCCTTAATCCTCATATTTTTCTCACTCCCTATACACCATCAACAAGTCCTGTTAATGCTGCCTCCAAAATGAACCACAAACCTGTACACTTCTACTGCTCCCCTATATTTAAAGCCACTATGATTTCTTACCTAAGTGCCCTTACCACTACAGCCTCTTGTTCTATCCCCTGCTCTCTTGTCCCTTTATAATTCATTCTCCACACAATTAAAAGGATAATCTTATGAAATATGTATCACATTGTGGCATTTCCTTGCTTAAAACTATCTGTTGAGGTTTTCTTGTTGAAATTAGAATAAAACCTGAACTCCATTCTTTCTTAGGAGTTCTTAGGAACTCCATTCCTAAGTAGGTCTATATAACCTAATTTCAAACAACTCTCCCTCTCTACTGCAGGGTCACTGGCTTTTTTCTATTCCTCAAATATGACAAGCTACCACCTTAGGGCATTGCACTTGCTGTTCTGTTTGCCAGAATGTTCCACCCTCAGTTTTCAGCATAGTTGGTTTCCTCAAACAATTCAGGTCTCACTTTAAGCACAGTCTCCTCAGAGAAGTTTTCTCTGATGACCTAATGTAAAGTAATTGCCTATTATTGTACTCAGTTTCATCATCTTCACATAATATATCTATGCTAGGTTGAAATATGGTAACACAAAAATATCCACACCTTAATCTCATCATCTGTGAACATGCTACCTTTTAAGGTAAAAGAGACGTTGAAGATACTATTAAGGATCCTAAAACAGGAAGATTACTCTGGATAATCCAGATGGGCCTAATGTAATCACATAGGTCCTTATAAAAAGGGAAGAGGAGTAAGAGAGAGAGGGGGGAATTGAAAGATACTATGCTGCTAACTTTCAAGATGAAGGAGAGGGCCATGAGCAAAAAAATACAGTGATCTCTAGGAGCTAGAAAAGGCAAGGGAAGAGAACTTCCCCTAGAGCTTTGGAAGCAATGTAGCTCTGCTGACTGATTTTAAAATTTCTGGCCTCCAGAACCATAAGATAATAAATTTTCATGTTTTAACCCACTAAATTTGTGCAGAAGAAGTAATAGGAAATTATACAAATTTGGGTAACTGAAAATAGGGTGCTGCTGTAACAAATACCTAACAATTTGGAAGTGGTTTTGTAATTTATCGATGGGCAGAAGTTGGAAGAATTTTGAGGAAGATGATAAAATAACACTTGCCTTGAACACTGTTAATAGAAATATGGATTTTAAAGACCACCAGTGAGAGGATGCAGAGAAAGGGCAACACTCTGACACTGTTGGTGGGAATGCAAACTGGTGCAGCCACTCTGGAACACAGTATGGAGATTCCTCAAAAAGTTAAAAACAGAACTCCCCTACAACCCAGCAGTTGCACTACTAGGTAGTTATCCAAAGGATACAAAATACTGATTCGAAGGGACATATGCACCCTGATGTTTATAGCAGCATTATAAACAATAGCCAAATTATGGGAAGAGCCCAAATGTCCATTGACTGATGAATGGATAAAGAAGTGGTATATATATGCAATAGAATATCACTCAGCAAACAAAAATGAAATCTTGCCATTTTCAATAACATGGATGGAACTAGAGAGTATTAAGCTAAGTGAAATAAGTCAGTAAGAGAAAAGACAAATATCAAATTATTTCACTCATATGTGGAACTTAAGAAACAAAACAAAAGGGGGCACCTGGGTGGTTCAGTTGGTTAAGCACCTGACTTCGACTCAGGTCGTGCTCTCACAGTTCGTGGGTTAGAGCCCCATGTCAGGCTCTGTGTTGACAGTTTGGAGCCTGGAGCCTACTTTGGATTTTGTGCCTCCCTTTCTCTCTGCTTTTCCCCTGCTCATGGTCTCTCTCTCTCTCAAAAAAAATAAACATTAATAAAATTTTAAAAAAGAAAAAAAACAAATGAATATAGGAGAAAAAAAAGAAAAAGAGACAGGCAAACCATAAAAGAGACTCTTAACTACAGAGAACAAACTGAGGGTTTCTGGGGGGGAGGTGAGTGAGAGGATGAGTTAAATTGTGGATGGGTAGTAAGGAGGGCACTTGTTGCAATGAGTTGCAATAACATAGGGTGTTGTATGTAAGTGATGAGTCACTAAATTCCACACCTGAAACTAATATAACACTGTATGTAACTAACTGGAATTTAAATAAAAGGTAAAAAAAAAACACCAGTGAGAGCTTAGAAGGAAGGAGGACAGTAAAAAAATTTATAGTCTTAGAAGTATCTAAGTGGTTGTAGATTGTTGGTAGAAATATAAGTATCAAAAGAACTACTGATAAGGACTCAGAAGAAAATTAGGAACATATTATAGGAAACTAGAAGAATGGGATCCTTGTTATAACGTGGCAGAAAACTTAACAGAATTGTGTTTTACAGTTACATGGAAAGCAAAACTTGCAAGCAATAAAGTTGGCTATTTATTTTTTGTTTGTTTATTTATTTATTTATTTATTTATTTATTATTTATATTTTTTATTATTTATTTTTATATATGAAATTTATTGTCAAATTGGTTTCCATACAACACCCAGTGCTCATCCTAAAAGATGCCCTCTTCAATGCCCATCACCTACCCTCCCCCCCCCCCCCCCCCCCCCATCAACCCTCAGTTTGTTCTCAGTTTTTAAGAGTCTCTTATGCTTTGGCTCTCTCCCACTCTAACCTCTTTTTTTTTTCCTTCCCCTCCCCCATGGGTTTCTGTTAAGTTTCTCAGGATCCACATAAGAGTGAAAACATATGGTATCTGTCTTTCTCTGTATGGCTTATTTCACTTAGCATCACACTCTCCAATTCCATCCACGTTGCTACAAAGGGCCATATTTCATTCTTTCTTATTGCCACATAGTACTCCATTGTGTATATAAACCACAATTTCTTTATCCATTCATCAATTGATGGACATTTAGGCTATTTAAATGACTAGAGTTCTAAGCAAGATGTTGAAGGTAAAGCCTCGAGTTACAGTCTTGCTTGTTCTTGCTGCTTACAGTAAGTTGTGAAGTGAAAGATATAAATTGAAAGAAGTGTTGAGCAAAAAAGAACCAGCACCTGATGATTTGGGAAATTGTTAGCCTATCTAGATTGCAAAAGATACCGAAATTAGTAGATTCATTGTCAGGAAAACATGCTGTGGGAGGAAACCAAGGGTGTGGCTGGACAACATTGTGCTAGTGCCTTGGAAAAATGGAAGGTGAGAGTATTAAAAAACACACAGAAGGCTTTTTGAAGAGATTAGGCATGTGAGTTATGGGTCTCCTCAGCCATCTAATAATAAGGCACGAAAACATATAGACCTATCCAGAAAATGCTTATGGAGGAGACTCCTGTCCAACGGAGTGAATTCCTGAGACATACATGGGAGACTTACAAGTTTTTGCGAATGTTACACCAGCAGAAATACTACCAGCATGGACTGAAAGAGACAAAGAAAGATGACATAAAAGGAGATTGTTAGACTCCCAAAGTTCTACAGGCATGAAACAGGCTGATAAAACTATTCATTCAATGGCAAATACTTGTTATCCTTCATAAAAAGGGATTCTTTAGAAGGGAAAGCCAAAAACCCAGAGGACAAAGCCACCAAGTCCAGTAAGTACAGCTGTGAGCAAAGAGTTTGTGGTAATTATAGCAGTAACTAGAACCTAGTACCCTATCAATAACTGAAGTTATTTTATTCATTCATTTTGTTCAGTGTTAGTTTCTTCAAGAAAGTAAGTTCCATGAATATCAAAAATCTTGCTTGTCTTGTTCACTAGAACATCTAGTTCAATGTCCAGTATAGTATATATACTCAATAAATATTTGTCAAATAAATGAATTAATATATTAATAGTACAGTTATATAAACAGATAACTTTGGCTAGGGTTCCATGCAATTCCCAGATCTAATTCTCAAAAAAATATAGCAAAATGTACCACTAATACAGGAATACATGCAAAACTTTTTTAAATAATTTATTTTAAGAGAAGTCATATGCAGTTATTAATATTTAACCATGAAAAAGGACAAATGTATTTCTGATACATCTCACAGTTGATATACTGATGTATCATGACATCAAATTTTAGTGAGCTCACATCTCTGATAATTTCAAAAGTCATGAGCTTCGTGGAATCATTACCATCATTGGGCCAATTCCCCCAACGAAACAAAATGATATTTAAATTTCCCTCAAAAATCCTAAGGCCATTTATTGTTGCAGATTTTATCATAGGAAAGTTTAAAGGCTGATGTGTCCTGTTGTAAAGAACCCAGGGATAATCTAGAAGTCAGATCATTTAAAAACTGTGCATACTACCACACAAATGAAATTAAAATAGCATCTCTCAAATCCAATCTGATTTTTTAAATCTGGTAGCTCCATCTGTGGGCCATTGCTAAAATCTGCTGCTACCGTTTGTGCATTCTAATCACACCATCTGATTGCCAAAATCAAGCCCCAGAATGATGTATATGTATTTTTTCTCATAAATTTTGCTCATATAAGTGGGCTCAAAATATACCTGAGACAAGAGTAGAGTCTCACATGGCATGTTCTCCCCCTGAGAAAATCATTTGGTTGTGAAAAGTAATCTAACTGAATATCTTCCAATTAATTTATGGCATGCATGAAAGCATTTTCTAAGTATACAGAGAAAAACTGAATTTTAATAAGGAGATGATTTTGATTTCTGATTATATTTTGGATTGCTCAGATTACTTTAACTGGAACAGGAAAAATGAACAGAAATAAGCATGAGCAGGTATTTAGAAAATTTATTTACTAGAAATCTTAGGTAGTTTCATACTAATTCTGATTGTTCTTGTTTCTATTCTCTAAAAAGTACTGAATACCTATCAGGTATTCTAGTCTTAGCAATTCCTGGTTAAAACCCAACAAGGAAAAATGTTCTTTACTCTCTCTCAATGGCATTTCTACATCTAGCAATGAATCATCTCTAAAAATCCAGTGAAAGGAAAGAGGAATTCCTCTCTGACATATCTCTAATTTACAGGCAAGACAAGGCTGGCTCTTGTTATTAGTTATCTGTAGCTATGTGACAAACCACTCCAAAATTTGCAGCTTGAAACAATAGACGTTCATTATGAAATTGCTTCTGTGGTTCAGGGATCCAGGTTTGGCTTAAATGAGTGCCTCTGGTTCAGGGTCTCTCATAAGGCTCTAATCAAATTGTTTACCATGGCTGCAACCAGCACAAGACCTGAAGAAAGGGTGACCAGCTCCCAACTCACGCACATTGGTAGGGACAAAGTCTTCAATGGTTGTTGACTGGCAACATCAAGTTCATGCCACAAAAACCTCTCCATTAGGCAGCTCACAAAACAGAAGCTGGCTTCCCTTAGACTTAACACACAAGTAAAGAAGAAGAAGGCACTCAAGATGGAAACAAGTGTCTTTTTGGCACCTAATGTCTCAAGGGGAAAACCATCACTTTTACAATATTCTTTTTATTAGAAGTGAGCTGCCAGGTCCAGCCCACACTCAGAGGAAGAGCATTACACAAGGCCATGCATAATAGGAGGCAAGAATCAACAGAGAGCAAGTTAGAGGCTATCACAGCTTCCTACTCAGAGATTTGAGATTCTCATACTGCAATGATTAATTTTATGTGTCAATCTGACTAGGATATAGTAACCAGTTGTTAGGTCAAACACTAGTCTAGATGTTGCTATAAAGGTTATTTTTTCAGTGGTTAACACAATCAGTAAACTTTAAGTACAGTAGATTACCATCCACAATGTGGGTAGGCCTCATCTGATCAGTTGAAGTCTTTAAAAGCAATTATTCAAGTTTTCTAAGAAGGAATTATGCTCCTACTGCAGCTATAAACCCTGCCTGAATTTCCAGCCTTCAGACTCAAGGCTGTAATATCAACTCTCACTTGAATCTTCAACCTGTTGGCTTAACCAGTAGATTTCAGACAATCTACAACCGCATGAACCAATTTGTTGAAAATCTCTGTCACTCACTCTCTTTCTCCTCCTCTTCCCACCCCCCCTCTTCCCTCTCTCCCTCCTTTTCCCCTTCTCCCTCTTTCATGATATGGAGACTCACTTACTACTCAGGATTATTATGAGGTTAAAATATAGTAGCATATTACAGAACATTGATTTTGGAGCCAGTCATTCAAGCTTGTATTCAAAACACTCTCTCCCTTACATAAAAGTTTTTTGACTTTAAGCAGTTATTGTTGCTACTACTATCATAGTTTACCATACAGTGAAGAATCCATGTGGATTAAAAAAAAGTTAATAGAAGTCCTGTTTTCACTGTGTATAATGTATTGCCTACCAAACAGAAACATAAAAATTAACAGCAAATAGGGCATTCACAGGTGGATGGAATAAATCATAGTTTAAAATAGTCAATCAGATCATTTTCCTTGATATCAATATGGTTTCACATTTGTTAATATATTAATTATTGTAGCAGGGTTTTTTCAAAGTTGCTTGGTAGATAAGCCGCATTTCAGCCCAGATGTTTGTTTGCCATAACATGTTTTATATGTTTTTATGTTTTTGGGGCGCCTGGGTGGCACAGTCGGTTGAGCGTCCGACTTCAGCCAGGTCACCATCTCGCCGTCCGTGAGTTCGAGCCCCGCGTCAGGCTCTGGGCTGATGGCTCAGAGCCTGGAGCCTGTTTCTGATTCTGTGTCTCCCTCTCTCTCTGCCCCTCCCCCATTCATGCTCTGTCTCTCTCTGTCCCAAAAATAAATAAACGTTGAAAAAAAAAATTTTAAAAAAATCCCTTCCTCAAACTTTCATAGTACTGTCATGGGGCATTTCTTATATCTCTTTTTTATCTTGTATTATAAATGTTTATAAAAGAGATTTCATATAGATACTAAGGTTGCTTCTTTTACTATTAGGTGGCAATGACCCTACATCTGGACTTTGATATTTAGAAGTTAGCTGATTATGATTAAGTATACTTTTTTTCCTGAATGTGCCCAATCTTCTGTGCAGTTCATTTACATTATTTACAATCAACAGTGTCTCTGGGATAAGTTATTCAACATTGTAAGTAGAATTGTTGTTGCTGCCAGCTTAGTTCATTTGCTTACATTCTTCAAAATAATGAGTAAATTATTTATTGTCACTGAATTTAAAACTGTAAAATATAACAATAGTTATAGTACCATAAATTTGTTTAATGCTTTTTTTTTAACTTTTTAATGTTTATTTGTATAAAAGAGAGAGAGAGAGAGAGCAAGAGAGGGGCATAGAGAAATAGAGACAGAATCTGAAGTAGGCTCCAGGCTCTGAACTGTCAGCACAGAGCCTGATGCAAAGTTCAAACCCACCAACTGTGAGATCATGACCTGAGCTGAAGTTGGATGCTCAACCGACACCACCCAGGTGCCCCTTGTCTAATGTTTTAGAGAAGTCCTTCCCAAACACCAGGCAAAACACTAATGCCTATCTTTATTGAATTTTTAGGTCTACAATTAAATGAGAAAAATTAAAAACAGAACAAAGAGTTTTCTAGCTTTGGTTAGGATATAGAAGATCAAGAGACTTTTTCTATCATCATCATCATCATCATTACCATCATCATCTTGAATAAACTGAAAATAAATCAACGTGGTTTTTTTAAATCCCATGAGAGAGATACTGATGTTAAAAAGTATACACGAACTAAATTCCAGAAAGGTATAATCCTTTTCAAGGAAAATTTTCCAGTCTGAGGAGCAAATCCACCATATATAGGAAGCTGTACTGGTGTAAGGAGAAACAAGCAGAACTTTTAATGGTAACACATGAGTCAGCATGGTATTTATGCATTCTGTGGAGTCCCAGACTCAGAAATTGTTTCCCAAGGGGCCATTACCAACTATACGGTAGCATATCATAGACTTAGGTGAGGTAAGAAGGTAGGGACAGAAGAGCAATATCTCAAGGCTTAGAAGGCCATGAACAAAATTAAAGAGAAGAGAGTTATTCAGTAGCCCACAGAGCTGACAGGTGAATTGTAAAAAGAGATAACCAGAATCTTACTGAGGTTTATATCTCAAGCTCTGCAGAAGTGAGAGTCCTGAAGATGTTTTCAAAACATTTACAATCAATAATAAATTGAAGTTTATTAAAACTGGAACCCAGCCCAGATTCAGCTCAGTATTAGATCAGATCAAAGAAATTAGTCCCTTAACTTAGCAGCCTCAAAGAAAAGGAGGATTCCCTTTTCTAGAGTTAAGTAGTAATTACTTTCATCTCTATCACTTATCTTTAAACAGTTTCTGGCATACAGTTAAAAATTATTAGACATGAAAAAAAGTAGGACAATGTGACCTAAAATCAATATAAAACACTGTCAGTAGAAGCAGAACCAGAGATGACCTGTACCTTGGAATAAGCAGAAAAGGAATTTAAAATCAGTAATATAAACATGGTAAGTGATTTACAGAAAGTGAAGGCCAAAATACATGAACACATAAGGAATTTCATCATAGAAATAAAAACCTTAAAAATAAAAAAAGAATAAATGAAAATTCTCATGAATACAAGAACTAGAAGAATTTGCAGCATCTGAGACCTGCAGCCATAGCAAACATTAAATACAGCCAAACTCCTAGCCAGATTAGCATGAAATCTCACACTAAGGATCTACTTACCTCAGTTAATATTACATATCACATTTGGTTGCAATTAAAATTATAAAGCATGCCTAAAGCTAAGAAAAAAGTCAGAAGAGACAAAGTAGACACCAGAACTAGACTCAAGTATGGCACATATGTTGAAATGATCAAGCATGGGATTTTAAATAACTATGATGAATATATCAAAATGTCAAATTGAAAAAGTATAAAACATGCAAGTCTAATTAGAGAAATGAGAATTATAAAAATGAATCAACAGGATTCATATATATCAAAAACACTGAAAAGGAGTGGTGCACCTGGGTGGCCCAGTCAGTTAAGGATCCAACTCTTTTTATTTTTTAATGTTTACTTATTTACTTTTGAGAGAAAGAGCACAAGCAGGGGAGGGACAGAGAGAGAGGGACACAGGATCTGAAGCAGGCTTCAGGCTCCAAAATGTCAGCACACACCCCAGTGCAGGGCTCAACTCCACAAACCATGAGATCATGACCTGAGCTGAAGTCAGACACTTAACAGATGTCCAGGTGTCCCTAAGTGTCTGACTCTTGCTTTTGACTCAGGTCATGATCTCACAAACTGTGAGATCAAGCCTGGCACTGGGCTATACAATGACTGCATGGAGCCTGCTTGGGATTCTCTCTTTCTCTCTCTGCCCCTTCCCAACTTGGGCATACTCAAGCATGCTATCTCTCTCTCTCAAAATAAATAAACTTTTTTTTGAAAACTGTTGAAAGAAGTAGTTTAGTGAAAAAGGAAAGTAATATGCCAAAAGATATTGAAAAAAGGAAAACTACAAACTACTATTTTCCTATGAACATAGATGTGAAAATACTCAACAAAATATTAGCAAATCAATTATAACAATGTATAAAAGGAATATACATTATGAACAAGTAGGAAGTAGGATTTATTCCAGAATGCAAAGCTGATTCCAAATTCAAAAACTGGTCAATTATAACCACTCTCACAACAGGCTAAAGACAAAAACAAAAGAAATAAAGAAAAGAAAAAACATGTAATCATATCAATCAATGCAGAAAAAACATTTGGAAAAAATCCAATACTCATTGTTGATTAAAAAAAAAACTCTTAAACTAGCAATAGAAGGGAATTTTCTCACTTGATATAAAACATCTACAAAAGCCCTACAGCTAACATATTTAATGGTGAGAAAATAGGCATTGTCCCCTAAGAACTGGAAGAAGACAAGGTTGTACTCCCTCATCATTTCTAGTCAACATTGTACTGGAAGTCCTAACTAGTGCAATAAGACAAGAAGATAAAGAAGAAATTAAATATATACAAAATTGGGAAGGAAGACACAAAATTGACTTTGTTCACAGATAATATGATTGCCTGTGTATAAATTCCCAAGGAATTAACTAAAAAAAAAAATACTAGAACTAAAAAGCAAGGAGAGAAAGTTTACAGGAGACAATGTTAATATACGTAAGTCTCAACTGACTTTCTATATACAAGTAATGAACAAATGGAAGTTGAAATTTATTTTTGTGTCAGTACCATAATGTCTTGATCACCACATTCTGTCATATAACTTAAAGTCTGGAACAGAGATACGTTCAGTTTTGATTTTCTTTTTCAAGGCTGCTTTGGCTATTCAGGATCTTTTGTGGTTCCATACAAACTTTATGACTATTTGTTCTAGCTTTGTGGAAAATGCTGTTGATATTTGGATAAGGATTGCATTAAATGTATAGATTGCTTTGGGTAATACAGACATTTTAATAGTATTTGTTCTTCCAATCCATGAGCATGGAATGATTTTCCATTTCTTCGTGTAATCTGCAAGTACTTTCATCAGTGTTTTACAGTTTTTAGAGTGAACATCTCTTACATGTTTGGTTAGGTTTATTCCTATGTATCTTATGGTTTTAGGTGCAATTGTAAATGAGATTAATTTCTTGATTTAAAAAAAGAATACAATACCACCAAAAAAAGTGAAAATATGTGGATATAAATCCAATAAAATATGTACACATCTATAGAAACTAAGAAACTGAAGGAATCAAAAACCATCTATATACTGGAGAAATATTCCATGTTCGTATACGTTAAATGTCAATTTTTCCCAACATGATCTATAGAGGCAATATAATATCAATAAAAATCCCAGAAAAACTATTCTGTAGATATATACCAACAAATTCTAAAGTTTATAGGTAAAATCAAGAGAGCTAGAATAATCAGCACATGCTAAAGAAGAACAAATTTGAAGTACTCACACTCTACTTTCAGGACTTACTATAAACTACAGTAATCTGAACAGAATTATGTTGATGAAAGAATAGATATACAGATCAATGGAATAGAGAGATCAGAAATAGACCCACACAAATAAAAATCAACTGATATTTGACAAAGAATGAAAGGTAATTCAATAAAAGTAATCTTTTCAACAAGTTGTCCTAAAACAATTGGAGGTCCAAGAAACAAACAAAATCCTACAAAAACAACAAAACCACACACACTAGATACAAACCTTATACCTGTCACCAAAATTAACTTACCATAGGTTTTAGGCTTATACATAAAACTCAAAAGTATAAAACTTAAAAACTTAGAAAAAAACACAGAAAAAAATCTACATGATCTTGGGTTTGGCAATCTAACTGCATGATCCATGAAGAAAATCACTAAATTGCAATTTGTTAAAATTTTAAAATTCTTTGTAAAATACACTGTTAAAATCAAATGACAAGCTAAAAATAAGAAAATGTTTGCAAATGGATATCTGATAAAAAAAACTGGTATAGAAATATAAAAAGAAACTTTAAAACACAGTAATAAGTAAGCCTACAACCTCAGTAAAGAAGACAGACATATACAAACTAAACATGTGAAAAGATTTTGAACCTCAGTCGTCCTTAAGGAATTGCAAATTAAACCAACAATTATATATACTCTGCACCTATTAGAATGGCTAATTAACAAAATTACACCACCAATTGCTGGTGAGTATGCAGAGCAGTTATACTTCTCATGTATTACTGGTAGGAATTCAAAATAGTGTAGCCACTTTAGAAAATAATTTTCTAATTTTTTACAAAGCTAAACACTGTTTTATGCTACAGTCCACCCATCAAGCTCCTAGGTATTTATCCGAATTATTTTAAAACTACGTCAACACAAAATCCAACATGCAATCTTTATAGCTGTTTTATCTATGATAGCCAAAAAAAAAAAAAAAATGGAAACAATCAAGATGTCCTTCAATAGGTAAACGAATAAGCAAACTGTCTTATTCATCTACACAATTCAATTTTATTCAGGAAAAGAGAGAGAGAGAGGAGAGAAAGAAAGAGAGAGAGAGAGGGAGAGAGAGAGATGAGCTACCAAGCTACAAAAGAAATGGAAGAAACTTAAATGCATAAGGCTAAATAAAAGAAGCCAGTATGAAAAAGCTACATACTAGAATACTTCATTTATAAGGCATTCCAGAAAAGAAAAACTTTTGAAGAGACTAAAAAGATCCGTGGTTGCCAAGAATTCTGGAAGAAGGGTGGGAAGCTTAAATTCGAGCATCACAGTGTGGTTTTTATGGTAGTGAACATGTTCTGTTTGATACTGTAATGTAGGATACAGGACACTACAAATTTACGCATTTATGTTTATTAAACATTGCAGCACAAAAAGTGAACTGTAATGAATGAAAAGTTTTTAAAAATCATTTAGAAGGCCTGGGGATCTCAGGATAGAATGCAAAAATGTGATAACACAACCTCACTATATGTATGAAATGTATGAAATAACATCACTGAAGGGGTTGCAGGGGTGGAGTAGGGAAGGTCCCGACCTCAGAAGTGCATGGACTCTGTAAAACTGAAGTTAAAAGAAACTATACTCCAGTGGATCCTACAGGAATGGGACAACAATTCTAACAGCACTACACATGAATACTGAATTGAACAGTAAATACATGGCAAATGGTGATAGCCAGGTACCTTACTATAGGAGTGGGAATTCACAGATAAGCAAGGGAAGAGGTGAGAATGATCCATTCAGTAATAGATTAGATTCACAGGCATGACTAGGAAATCCTGCTTGGGTTCATAAAGATACACATGATTTTGTATATGAATATTTATAGATACATATATAAATTATTATATACACATACATGTGTATTAATAGACACATACATGTTCCCCTGCTAGGTCAGTTAAGAGAGCTAGAAGCAATGACACCTCAATAGCAGAAGTATACTTAAAAACCAGATCTTGGTTAGTAATACCATTCTCCAATAAAAGAAATCAGAGACCTCTGGAGAAATTGCTGATTCTAGAGCTGGGACAGGAAATACACAAGGTGAACCTGGAACATCTTGTAATGCCAGACAGAAGTTAGCAGGTGTTCAAAACAAAAACAAAAGCCCACCTGCATGAGTGTATGCGTATGTCAAAGGAACACAGGAATCAACTGAAAAAGTTGTTCAGTCTAATCATGAAGAAAAAAGTCAGATAAATTTCAACTGATGGATATTTGCAGGAAATAAAAGCAAATCTCAAAACTATCAATGTCATAAAAAATAAGCAAATTCTAAGAAACTATCACAATCAATAGGAGCCTAGAAAGACATGATGACAAAATGTAATACAGTTTCCTGAATAGGATCCAGGGTCATCAAAAGGACATCAAATACAAACTAAGGAAATCTAAAGTATGGAGTTTTCAGTTAGTAATAATTTAACAGTACTGATTCATTAATTGTAACAAATATGCCATGCTAATGTAAGATGCTAGTAATTGGCTGTGGAATATCATGGGAACTTTCTGTAATACATTCATAATTTTTTATAAATCTAAAATTGTTATAAAATTTGAAATATCTTAAAAAGTAAGTATACCAGGAGGAGGAGCCAAGATAGTGGAATAGCATGGAAGTTTCCTTTGTGTCTCACATCCATGAAATACAGCCAGAACATTAAACCATCCTGCACACCTAGAAAACTGATTTGAGTATAAGCACAACAATCTGCACAACCTGAACCACAGAACTCAGCAGGTATGCAGCATGGAGAGGTGAACCAGGGGAGAAGCCGTGAAGGGCAGGGAGCTGTTTTTGCTTGTGGAGAGAGGATGGAGATGGGGGCGGGGGTGGAATATGGGAAACACACCCCCCCAAAAGCAGCTGGAGAGAAATTGGAAAAGTGGAAACAGCCACAGGGACTGAACAAAAAAGGGAGAAAGGAGAAAGGAGAGGGTTTAAACTACATTAAGACTATAAACAGGGGGTGTGCAGAGTCTGAAACTCTGCAGCTTGACACCTGGCTGTGCTCTGGTGAGAAGGGTGAATCTCCAGGAGCCAACTCAAGTCTGGGAGTCTTCAGGCCACACAGGGAGAGGCAGTTCCCCTGCTGGGAAGACATCTGGCTGAGGCTGTGTGACTCCCCCAAAGGCAAAGGCACCAGTGGACCTGGGAGAACAACCACATTCGCTGATGCTAGAACAAGGTCATTGGGGGTGAGGTCTGGTGCCAGATGTGTGTTGTTATTTTCCATAATCCCCGAAATGCTGCTACTGCTATATGATCATGTGAACTTTTTCTGGGGCCAGCTGGCACCCAGCCCCAGTCTCTGGGCACCAGCAGCAGCACAGTCCCGCCAATGTTCCTGGGTGTGGCCAGCACCTGGCTATTGCTCAGTGAGACCCTCCCACAGAGGGACAAAATGAGTCAAAACCACAGTCCCTCAGAAATAAGGGGTCGGTAAAAACAGCCACTTCTGAGATAAAATTCTGGAAGGAGGTGTTACCTGGGGCTTGGTCACGGATAATGTAAAAGCAGGGAGTGGATGGAAGCCAGAAACAAAGGACAGGTATACAACTGCTGATCGGGAGAACAGAGTTCCCAATGCTAGAGACTGGGTAGCTGGGTGACGCCATTTTCATGGCTCCCACCCATGCGCATACATACCTACAAGTTCCACAACAATCCACCCCAGTAAGCTAAGCAGCGCCATCTAGTGAATGGAGCCTTTACACTAAACCCACCCAACGGGGCCAACCTCACTCTCTAGGAACACAAGTCTCTCCGCCTGCTTAGTTTATGGACTGTAAAGCGCTTCATAGTTTGACTCCTAGGGGAAAACAAAGTAATTTCAATCTTATTTCAGACTATTCACTGGTTATCTATTCAATTTTCTTTTTTCTTCCCCTATTTTTCATTTCTTTTCTTTTTCTTGAATACAGAAGGAGAAAATTTTATTTTTATTTCCTATTTTTACTAAAATTATTTTTAATTTTTTCTAATATATTTTTTACTTTTTTGTAAATTTTTCAAATTATATTTTACTTCCATCATTTCATTTTACTCTATTTCAGTGTATTCATTTTTTCAAATTTTCAAATGATTTCCTTCCCCCCCCTCACTTTCTTCTCTAATCTATCAGCCCCTTACAACACCCAGACCAAAACAAACCTAGGATCTAGAATCATTTATTTGATTTGTGTGTGTGTGCGTCTGTTGTTTGTAATTTTTTAATTTTAATTTTAATTTTTTAATTTTCCTTTTTTTATTTTAATTTTCTTTTCACCTCATTAATTCCTTTTCTTCCTTCAAACTGAAAAATGAAGTAATTCACCACAAAAGAAGGAGCAGGAAAAAACGAGAGCCAGGGACTTAATCAACACAGATACAAGCAAGGTCTGAACCAGAATTTAGAATGACAATAATAAGAATACAAGTTGGAGTCAAAAATAGATTAGAATCCCTTTCTGACTAAAAGCTAGTCAGGATGAAATTTAAAAAATGCTCTAACTGAGCTGAAATCTTGAAAGAATGATACAACAGCAAGGATGGATGAGGCAGAGCAGCAAAACAGCAATACAGAGGACAAACATATGCAGAATAATGAGGCAGAAAACAAGAGGGAGACTAAGGCAAAAGAGCAATGATTTAAGAATTAGAGAAACCAGTGACTCATTAAAAAGGAACACTATTTGGGGCGCCTGGGTGGCTCAGTCAGTTAAGCTTCTGACTTCGGCTCAGGTCATGATCTCGCAGATCCGAGTGTTTGAGCCCGTGTCAGGCTCTGTGCTGACAGCTCAGAGCCTGGAGCCTGTTTCAGATTCTGTGTCTCCCTCTCTCTCTGACCCTCCCCCTTTCATGCTGTCTCTCCCTGTCTCAAAATAAATAAATAAACGTTAAAAAAATAAAAAATAATAAAATAAATAAAAAGGAACACTATCAGAATCATAGAAGTCCCAGAAGATGAAAAGAGAGAAAAAGGGGCAGAAGGGTTATGTGAGCAAATCATGGTGGAAAACTTTCCTAACCTGGGGAAAGACACAGACAACAAAATCCAGGAAGCACAGAGGACTCCCATTAGATTTCAACAAAAACTGACCATCAACAAGGCATATCATAGTCAATTCTACAGAAAGTTTATGAAAGCAATTGAAGATAACACAAAAAAAATGGAAAAATATTCCATGCTCCTGGATACAAAGAACAAATATTGTTAAAATGTCAACAGTACCCAAAGCAATCAACATAGTCAATGCAATACCTATCAAAATAATAACAGCATTCTTCACAGAGCTAGAAAAAATAATATGAAAATTTGTATGGAACCAGAAAAGACCCTGAATAGCCAAAGTGAAAAGGAAAACCAAAGCAGGAGGCATCACAATCCCAGACTTCAAGGTGTATTACGAAGCTGTAATCATCAAGACTGCATGGTACTGGCACAAGAACAGACACTCAGATTAATGGAACAGAATAGAGAACCCACAAATAGACCCAAGAACATATGGCCAACTAATCTTTGACAAAGCAGGAAAGAATATCCAATGGAATAAAGACAGTCTCTTCAGCAAGTGGCGGTGGGAAAACTGGACAGCAACATAGAGAAAAAATGAACCTGGACCACTTTCTTACACCATACACAAAAATAAACTCAAAATGGATGAAAGACCTAAATGTAAGAGGAAATCATCAAAACCGTCAAGGAGAAAGCAGGCAAAAACCTCTTTGATCTTGGCTGCAGCAAGTTCTTACTCAACATATCTTCAGAGGCAAAGGAAACAAAAGCAAAAATGAACTATTGGGACCTTGTCAAAATAAAAACCTTCTGCACAGCAAAGAAAAAAATCAGCAAAACTAAAAGGCAACCAACAGAATGGAAGAAGACATTTGCAAATGACATATCAGATTAAGGGTTCGTATGGAAAAATCTATAAACAACTTATCAAACTCAACACCCAAAAAACAAATCATCCACTGAAGAAATGGGCAAAAGACATGAACAGACACTTCTCCAAAGAAGACATCCAGAGGGCCAACCAATACATGAAAAAATGCTCAATATCACTCATCATCAGGGAAATACAAATCAAAACCACAATGAGATACCACCTCAGACCTCTCTGAATGGCTAACATTAACAACTCAGTCAACAACAGATGTTGGCAAGGGTGCAGAGAGAGGATCTCTCTTGCACTGCTGGTGGGAATGCAAACTGGTGCAGCCACTCTGGAACACAGTGTAGAGGTTCCACAAAAAATTAAAAATAGAGCTACTCTATGACCCAGCAATTGCACTACTAGTTATTTATCCAAGGGACACAGGTATGCTGTTTCGAAGGTGCACATGCACCCCAATGTTTATTTAAAAAAATTTTTTTTAATGTTGATTTCTTTTTGACAGAGAGACAGAGACAGGGCATGAGTGGAGGAGGGGCAGAAAGAGAGGGAGACACAGAATCTGAACCAGGCTCCAGGCTCTGAGCTGTCAGCACAGAGCCCGACGTGGGGCTCGAACTCACAGACTGTGAGATCATGACCTGACCCGAAGTCGGACGCTCAACCGACTGAGCCACCCAGGTGCCCCATGCACCCCAATGTTATAGCAGCACCATCAACAATAGCCAAAGTATGCAAAGAGCCCAAATGTCCATTGACAGATGAATGGATAAAGAAGATCTGGTATATATACAATGTTGTATTACTCAGCAGTCAAAAAGAATGAAATCTTGCCATTCACAACTACATACATGGATGGAACTAGAAGGTATTATGCTAAGCGAAATTAGTCAGAGAAAGACAAATATCATATGACTTCACACATATGAGAACTTTAAGACACAGAACAGATGAACATAAGGGAAGGGAAGCAAAAATTAAAAAAAAACAGTGAGAGGGACAAAACATAAAGAAACTCTTAAATATGGAGAACAGAGGGTTGCTGGAGGGGTTGTGGGAGGGGGATGGGCTAAATGGGTAAGGGGCATTAAGGAATCTACTCCTGAAATCATTGTTGCACTATATGCTAACTAACTTGAATGTAAATTAAAAAAAATAAAATGAAATTTTTAAAAAATTAAAGAAACTGTACATCACATTTCAATTTAAAAAAAAGTAAGTAAACATTAACACCATGTAATCTCCTAAATTTTTCTTTATTGTTTACTGACCTGTGTTATAACCAAACCTGCGATCTCCTATTTTAGACCTTTAAAAGACCTCTTTCTTATAGCATTACCAACTTTGATACTCAGTAGAATTCCCTGGTATAGCTAAAATACCTATTATTGTTATTCTTATTTTATTGGGTAGGAGAATAAAGAGGTATTCTATGCTTTTCTTATGGGAATTCAGCAAATAAGTCATAAAGATGGATTTCTGACTCTATGCATACTTCCTTTAATTACACCTTTCTGTTACACACTTAGCCTCACACCAAATCATTGACATAGTCATACATGTATCACCAGTACCTTAAACAGGGTTTGGTTCATAACACACTCAATAAAGAATGTGTACAATTATCAATGCTTCATGTTTACGTTTAAAGAAATTTATAACTGGAAGAGAATTCAGGAATAAGCTTTCTAGCTTAATTCCTTTCATTTTGAGAGGAGGAAAATAAAACTCAGAAAGGTGAACTAATTTGTGTAACCTCATTGCACAACTAGTTAGTATCTGTGCCAGAGCTGAAATCCCATTCTGATTCAAATCTTTGGTTCTTCCTTCAACAGTGTGCTAGTTTATAAAACATAATCCTGGAAGAATTCCTTCATCTATGGTGAAAGACTTATGAAGCTAACTGCTATAAGAATTGTAAGATTCTTAAAAGTTAAAGGAAGCCTCTAAGCAGATGTTGCCTAAAGAGCATGAAAATAAAAATTAATACAAACCAAGTAAGAACAGATGTAGATAAATACTCCAGGCCATTAGGTTGAGCCATATGAAGTTGCTGATTTTAAACCTTTTTATCTGCAAAAAGGGCCAGTTTCATATGGTTTTTTTAGCTGTAGTTTCTGGAAATGGATTAACACAGGATAATGTAGGAAAACCCAAGAGAAAACCTGCCTATCATATTGGTCTACATATTAAAATGGCTCCAACTGTATGACCTTTTATGTATGTATTAAAAATGGCACTTATATATTCATTCATTTATTAAGTATTTATTGAGAATTTTCTATATAAGACATTAAGTTCATATTTATAGGATTAAAAAGATGAATAAGATAAAACCCTTGGCCTGAAGGAGAATGTTACTCTAGTGTGAAGACTAAAACATGGGCATCAGCATAACACAAGAGCTCCTCTTTATTAATTAAAATGCAAGAAGAATTATAATATACCCTTACAGGGATATCTTGTTTTAATACCCTAATAATCTTCAGGTTAGACAAATATTTCATTTTTCAAGTGAGGAAACTGAGGCTCAGAAAGGTTCAAAGACTCAAGCAAATCCTAGACTTCATAAGTGTGAAGCCAGTGTCTGAGCTAAGGTCTACCTGCCTCTAAAACCTATGTTAATTATAGTAAATTGGGTTGATTTTGTTGATAAAATGTCATTGGAGAGGTTGTTGAAAAGCAAGATGCCTTCATATTACTGAGGAGAGAGTGAATTGAGAAACTGTTAGCCAGTGTCCACTCAATCTGAGCACATGCACACTCTGCGTCCCATGGTATATTTTTCATGATTAATTTTTTACCATAGGTTTATCTATTTTTTAACAATTTTTTTACATTTTATTTATTTTTGAGAGAGAGAGAGAGAGAGAGAGAGAGAGAGAGAGAGCACAAGTGGGGAAGAGGCAGAGGGAGATGAAGACACAGAATCCGAAGCAGACTCCAGGCTCTGAGCTATCAGCACAGAGCCTGACATGGGGTCGAACTTACAAACCGTGAGATCATGACCTGAGCCAAAGTTGGATGCTTAACTGACTGAGCCACCCAGGCGCCCCTAGGTTTATCTATTTTTAAAAAACGTTTTCAAGGAACCAATTTTTGGCTCTGCTTATCCTCCTTAGTTTATCATCACTTTTTATCATACTAACATTTGCTTTTGTTTTAATTACTTTTCTTTGGGTCTAATGTTATGCATTTTTAAATTTCTTAAATTGAATGCTTGCTAAAATTTTTCAGTTTTCTTCCTAGCTAATATGAGTATTTATGGCTAAAATGTTACTTCAAAGTAATATTTTGATTGTATCCACAAATTTTTGACATATACTATTTTTGTTAGAATTCAGTTGTAAGCATTTTCCAATTTATTTAGGAACTCTTCCTTGACTTCAGGTTAATGTAGAAATGTGTTTTTAAATCTCCAACTGTTCAGGGATGTATTTTCATTTAAGCTGTGGTTGATTTTTTTTTTAATTTCATTTCATTATGGTCAAAGAATACAGTCTAAATGGAAAAGTCTGATTCAGCAGCAGTACCCAAACTCATGTCAGTGATCACCTTCAGCTTATAGGTGTCAGGAAGAAGGAACATCCATCTATGGAAACAAAAAAGGAGGTGTTACACTAGGCAGAAAGCTCAAAGTTGCTTGCTAGATTATCCAATTTCTGAATCAGAAGTCATGACACAGCTTCAGTCTTAGCTGGAGTTCCCTTAAAAAGCAGAGCCTGAGGGGCACCTGGGTGGCTCAGTTGGTTAAGCATCCGACTTTGGCTCAGGTCATGATCTCACGGTTTGTGAGTTTGAGCCCGCATTGGGCTCTGAGCTGTCAGCACAGAGCCTGGAGTATGCTTTAGATTCTGTATCTCCCTCTCTCTCTCTGAGCCTCCCCTGCTTGTGCTCTTTCTCTCATTCTCTCAAAAACAAACATTTAAAACATTAAAAAACAAACAAACAAACAAACAGAGCCTGGGACCAAAACATACATGCTTGTAGTTTATTTGGGAATGTGATCCCAAAGAAGATAAACAACAGGGACAGAAAAAGGTAAGGAAAAAAAGGTGATACGGAAATGTGTACCAGGTGGTCACCACCACGGCCTTCATAAGGCGCCTAATAAGGGATCTTCACGGAATTCCTCAGAACCCTTGTGCACTATGGGTGAGAATATAATTTGGTACATTGTGGAAAACAGTATGGAGGTTCCTCAAAAAATTAAAAATAAAACTACCATAAAATCCAGCAATTCCACTTCTAGGCAAATATTCAAATGAAAGGAAATTAGGATCTAAAAGAAATATCTACACCCCCATGTTCACTGCACCATTATTCACAATAGCCAAGATAAGGAAACCTAAGTGTCCATTGATGGATGAATGAATAAGGAAAATGTGAGATGTATATAAATGAAATGGAATATTAATCACTCTTTAAAAAGAAGCCTTGCCATTTGTGAGAATATGGATGAAACTGGAAGACATTACACAAGCCAGATACAGAAAGATACAGAAAGACAAACATTGTATGATCTCAGTTATGTGTAGAATCTAAAAAAGTCAAACTCATAGAACCAAGGTAGAATGGCAGTTGGTAAGGGCTGGGGGAAGGGCGATGGGTAAATGCAGAAATGTTGGTCAAAGGATATAAATTTTCAGTTATAAGATGAATAAGTTCTGGAGATCTAATGAAGATATTGGTGACTACTATTAATAATACTTGAAATCTTCCAGGAGAGTAGATCTTAAGTGCTCTCATCATAAAAAAAAAGGGGTAACTATGTGAGGTGATAGATGTGCTGCTTAACTTGACTGTAATTGTTTCACAATGTATGTATGTATTAAAACATCATATTGTAAACCTTTAAAAATTATATTGTACAACCTAAATATATACTATTTTTATTGTTGATAATACTTCAACAAAGCTGAGTGGGGAAAAGCAAATACATAAGTAAATAAACAAGAATCCTTCCTTGGAAAATCGTTTCAAAACTGTCTGCCCCAGTAGACTAATGGCGAAGTATTTATCTATTCCCTATGCCCACCTTGGTCAAGGGTAGCCACACACTTCCAGTTTTCACATGGATGCAGAAGAGATCCTACAGCATCAGAGAAAAAAGTGAAGAATAGAAGGTGCAGGCCTGAGCCAAGGCACTATCCCACTGCACCTGTCAAAACCTCAAGATATCAGTCTCAAAAGTATTCCTAGGGTAAGAGGTGTGGCTGAGAGGATAATGAAATGCCACAAAAGAGATGTGTATATGCTCTTAAGTCTAACTAAAATCCACTTTGCTTTCCTTTGTCTGTTTTGGGATTATGATTTCTATGACTATTCCTGAGGAAAAAGAGGTTGGTTACTGCTGAAGGAGTCAGGTGTTCTTAAGTCCTCTGACTAGCTGCCTTTTGGAAATTCAGATGTAACCATGTCATCTTCCCCTTCTAAACCATTTAATAGTTTTCCATTTCCTTTGAAATAAAGACCATAATCTTTTAGAGCCTTTCTACCTCAGCCAAGCCTCATCGCTGTCTCTCTGTACTCCGACCATACTGGTATTTCTCTCTCAAAAGCCATGCTTCTTTCTCCTCAGGCCATTCGTTCATACATGCAGTTTTGTCTGCCCCTTCTTCTGTTTAACTTTATTCTCCTTTCAAACCTTATCTCACATGTCTAAGAATCACCTCCAAGAATTCATTTCTGTTTGCAAAGATCCTTTTGTGTCCTCCTGTGGTTACATGCCCTTATGATATTTAACACCATTTGAAACTATGTTTATTTGCATGCTTTTGTGATCCACGCTGATCTCACCCATTAAACTGGAAACATCATGAAGCAAAGAAGTGGGTTTTTAATTCATTCTAATCTATGTAGTGCCTGAACTTAGTTATATGCACATCAAAGGAACAGAAATATTCATAGACTCAAAGGTTTCTTAGAAAATAATCAATGTCCTTTCCATCCCTACTGCGTATAATCTGAAGTTCTTGGCCCTTATAATTCAGCAGTCCTTTCTAGGAAACTTCACATGTTGAGACTGCTTTCTTTTTGGTTCCCTGGAACAAATTTTGTTCATTAGTTCCTACCTGAAACCTTCTTTATCGCTGTGCTTCCTCCATATTTGGAATGGCCTTCTATGTCCTACCCATCAAAATGCTTCCACACTTTGAGGCCCAGCCTATGCTGCTCCTCTCAGACTCAGTAACTAATCTTCCCATAGGACTCCTGAATCTAATTTTATCTCTTCTTTGTTTTTTGTTTTGGTTTTTTGGTTTTTTGGATTTCTGTGTGTGTACATCTAGACGGTAAATTTTCATGTCTAATGGACACATTTATTTTAGGACCTAGACCAGAGATCTTCAGTCATCAGTATGCAGATTAAAGTTCATAGGTGTATTTTTTTAATCTAACATAACCACTCTTGACAAATGCCAAGAATAGTTAAAAACTGCATAAATACCTAATATAAAAAAGTAGAGGTAAATCAAACATGGTTTCCCTATACGAATTATATAAAATAAAATCATCATAGTCAGGATACCCAGCAGAAAAAAATAGCCAGAGTCTCCAACATGGAGAGATATGTGTAGATTTCCAAAGCCTCACAGGTGCAGGTGACAATATTTGTATGAGCAAGAATCACATTAAGAACTCTTGGAGACATAGCAGTCACCTTTTACCTAATCAGCATAGGTGCCAAGAACCGCCTCATCTTGACCTGAAGCATCCATCAATCTCAAAGTTCTGCAATTCACAATATAAACATGGACTAAACAATGTATAGCCAAACTCT
This sequence comes from Lynx canadensis, assembly GCF_007474595.2. Lineage (NCBI taxonomy): Eukaryota > Metazoa > Chordata > Mammalia > Carnivora > Felidae > Lynx > Lynx canadensis. The sequence continues at coordinate 50,197,891 of NC_044312.2, read as the reverse complement.
CATACACCATGCTCACATTTTCCAGGCTTATTCAGGATTGGTCTGATAACATTCCACAACTCATTTCTGCAGAACTAGAAAAGATATAAGCTTGCCAGACATCTCTGGGAAAGATAACAGGCTCTTCTCATTCTATAGGTCTATATATTGCTTTGTTGCTATTATTATTGTGTTCTTAGTTTCCAATATCTAAAAACAAGAAGATTACACACAGAAGTCCTGAGTTTCTGTTTATTTTACAAATTCAGAAGGCAACACTGGACATAGCTTCCCCCATGAGTACAAAGTTTCAACTTCATTTTTGAAAAGAAAACTGCATTCTCCAACTTATCCTATTTCCCAACACCTATCATTACATTTGCATGGACAGACAGTTGCATTCATTTCCATTACCTATTAGGATGCTGTAAGCCTCTGCCTTTTTGAATCATGATCAACATTGTAAGCTCTTGTGAGCAGGGGCCTTACCTCAGTTAGTTCAGTTTCTTCCACATCACCTAACACATGGTATTACCTATAAGCACTGGAAAGAGTAGACTGGTGGTAAGAGCAGGAGATATGTAGTTCGAACCCCAGTTCTTCCTATTTGTAGTTTTATGGTCAGTGAACTGTTTCTTCATTGTCAAGTAGGAATACATGTAACACCCATTCGATAGGGTTACTGTAAATTAGGTAACATTATGCAAAATATCAGAAATATAGTAGGCACTCAATAGATGCTCATTTATCATTTTTATTTTTACTTGATTGGTTCTGGAATACATGCAAAGAAAAATGAAGGCTAGATCATCAGGCCAGCAAGAGACACATTAAACAGATGGCAAGGCAACAAGGAGATGAGGCATGAGAGAGCAATTTGAAGTTAGGAATGGTGAGGTTTAATCAATATGGAAATGTGAGCACAAAAGGGCCTGGGTGATGCTGAATACATTTTCTTCTCCAATAATGAGGACACAAGCCACCCCTGCAGGCTGTGCAGATTTCCCAGTTTATTATACCAGGGCTGTTCTCACACTGTGCTGGCCTCTAATTTACGCGGCAAACAAAAGTACGGTCTGAGATGGGAACACAGAGCCGACTAAGGCCAGTTTACTCTTACAGACCAGGTAGGCCTACCATTTGCAACATGAAGTAATAGACTCTCATCCTTTAGATCTGTTCCCTGTGAGGACAGCCACTGCAAACACAGAATAATAATTATTATATCTATTAACACTCTAGTATGTGTTGCTTATGCTAAGTTATATCGAGCACTTGCTGTGAGTGAGACTCTATGCTAAATGCTTTATTTATTTTGCTGCAATTACTTCTCATACTATAGACTAAGTTGGAATACGTACTATTATTAGCCACCTTTTATTAATAGTGAATCTAAGATTCATAGGAATAACTGACGTTTCTCACAGGGTTACCATGTTTGAAGGCACAATTTGAATCAACATCTGTCTGATTTCATAATTACAAAAAAGAAAGGAGAGGAGGGGAGGGGAAGGGAGAAGAGGGGAGGGGAGGGAAGAGGAGAGGAAAGGAGAGGAGGGGAAGGAAGGGGAGGGGCGGGGAGGGGAGGGGAGGGAAGGGAAGAGAAGGGTAGGGAAGGGAAATTCTTTTCTGCATGGGAAAAAGACCCAGGGTAACCAAAGGCCAATTCTGGCTATCTGTGAGTCATCTGAATTTTAATTCACATTTTCTAATTTTCAAGAAGAGACACTATATAGTCATAACTTTTAAGAATCAATAAAAAATGTTTAAAAAACCTTGTTATCACTGATGCCATCAGCATTGATGTCATAATCATTATTATTGTTCAGTTATTTAATCAATGTCCTTGATTGGTTTGTGATCCACTAACAGAGAAAATGCACAGATATAAATAAACAGCTATAAGACTGTCCTGTCTTCCATTGATGTTAATAGATATATTGTTTTCTGTATCTATTTTGTCCACCTGCCCTATAAAGCCTGGTAAGAGAATCAATTAACCTAAAGCCACCTAAAATTGAAATCCAGTGCTTTTGTCCCTCTCTGCAACACTTGCACCTGTGTTCCTCCAAGTATTACATTAAAACTGACAGAGATATACCACCTGCTAATGTAGGCTAGCTACCCCTGGACAGCTCTGACTTCTAGAGAGCATTTTACAAAGTTAGGACAGAGTTTTTCCCAAACTTCCATACATTGAGCCCTGTTCTCTTTTCTAGGATCTCACAGATCAATCCCACTGTACTTAAATGCAAGGAAGAGAAAATAAATAAGCCTAATAAACAAAAGGGAAAAAGAAACATATAGATACAGAATCTAGAGCAAACCATATAAAACTTACTGTCTTTTGCAAATCAACCAAAAGTACTATATTTGTAAAAAATATTTTTCAATATTTATTTATTTTTGAGGGAGAGAGACACAGAGCACAAGTGTGAGAGGGACAGAGAAAGAGGGAGACACAGAAGCAAAGCAGGTTCCAGGCTCTGAGTTGTCGGCACACAGCCTGAGGCAGGGCTCAAACCCACAGACTGTGAGATCGTGACTTGAGCCAAAGTCAGATGCTTAACCAACTGAGCCACTCAGGCACCCCAAGAGTACTGCATTATTAGTGGCCTTCTGTAGGCATTGGTTGGGGCAGGCAAATAGTTATTTACATAACCACTTCGAATTGTTCAGTCTGTTGAACCTATCAAAACAGAGTTTGGGGGGCGTCTGGGTGGCACAGTCGGTTGGGCGTCCGACTTCAGCCAGGTCACGATCTCGCGGTCCGTGAGTTAGAGCCCCGCATCGGGCTCTGGGCTGATGGCTCAGAGCCTGGAGCCTGCTTCCGATTCTGTGTCTCCCTCTCTCTCTGCCCCTCCCCCGTTCATGCTCTGTCTCTCTCTGTCCCAAAAATAAATAAACGTTGAAAAAAAATTAAAAAAAAAAACAACAGAGTTTGGAATTCAGTGTTTTGGGCAGTTCTTCCCAAGCACAAACCCCAGTATTCTCAACATTCAGCTCTGCCCCTGTCCTAAGCCAATCTTACAGGGAACACATTCATGGACCATAACTCAGTAATCAGTAAATATTTCCTGTGCATTGTGCCAGGTACCATGATATGTGCTGGCAATGAAGCAGTTAAAAAACAAAATTCTAGTTAATGTTAGAGTTTACATTCTAGAGGGATGGATTTTAAGTAATAAATATTGAATTAATAAGTGTTACAAAGGAAACTAAAGCATGCAAGGACAATGAGGTTGACTAGGATAGGAAAGCCATTTTACACTGCGTAATCAAGAACTTCCATTTGATGAATCCACATTTGAGCAAAATCTTGCAGGAAGTATGAGAGAAAAGTTCCATGTATCTCCAGAGGGACTAGGTAATTCATAGTTCCTAAGATAAAAGCAAGCTTGGAGTACTCAAAAAACAAGAAGGAGGAAGCCAAAAGGAGAATGGTGAAAGATAATGAGAGAAGGTACCAAGAAGGGGGTGAGAGGGAGTAGGAAACAAATCTTGTAAAGAGTATTATAATCCAGAGTAGGATTTTTAAATTTTTACCCCGGGAAGCTAGAGAAAGGTTTCAGCTAATGTGAATTGTTGTGGCAGCTTGATAGAAATAACTGAAAAGAGAACAAATGAAAGTAGGTGTTGCAGTTGAGAAGCTATTGGAGCAACCAAATAAAAGTTGTGGTGATTGCATCATGAAGGAACACAGGAGGTGACGGCAAATGATCAGATCTGGATATGTGTTTTACATCAGAAATAAGAGCAGTGACTAAGGGATTTAGAGGTTGTATTAGTCTGCTAGGGCTGCCATAACAAAACACCACAGACTGGGTGGTTAAACAATAGAAATCCATCATCTCACAGTTTATGGAGGCTGAAAGTCCAAGATCAAGGTGTTGACAGGACTGGTTTCTTCTGAAGCCTTTCTCCTTGGCTTGAAAATGGCCATTTTCTTTTCCCTCTACCTTCACAGAGTCCTTCCACTTTGTGTATCTGTGTCCCAATCTCCACTTCTTATAAGGACAACAGTAAAATTGAATCAGGACCCATACCTATGACTTCATTTTACCTTAATTACTTCTTTAAATAAAGCCCCATCACCAAGTACAATCATATTTTGATGTATTATGGATGAGGACTTCAATATCTGAATTTTGTACAGCCACAATTCGCCCATAACAGATATAGAAAGCAGAGGAAGAGACAGTTCCAGAATGACCTTACCTTTTTTTTTTCTATCCTAAAACTAAGACTGGGGTTGCCCATTTATTGAAAAAGGGAGACCAGAGGAATAGCAGGTTTGATGGCAAAAATCTTCACAGTGGCACAGTGAGTAAGCTGTTAGACAGCACCCTGGAATCCAGAGAAAAGTCAAGGATGATATTATACATTGGATTTTTGTCAGCAGATACATGGCATTAAACATGGGATGGTTAGAATCTCCTAGAGAGTGTGTTTGGGCAGGGAATCAAATAAGTATGCAGATGGAGACCTATGCCATTCCAATATACAACATCCTAATATAAGCCATTCTAACACAGTGAAGGAGATAGGAGTAACCAGTGAGAAGGATCTACCTGTGACGGATAGGAATAAAGTGTTTCAAGAAGGAAAAAAGTATACAATGCATCAAAGTGCGAAAAATAATACTAGTAACAAGACCACTGGCTTTTTCCACCTCAAGGTTTTTAGTGACTGACTAAAGCAAGATGGTAGAGATGAAATCTAACTCCCCAATACAGTAGGTGGTTTCTGCATTACTTCTGCGACTTTACTCCAACTTCTACGAGCAGGTGGACTGGACAGCAATTCTCTCCATGTCAACCTGGACCCAGTTGTATTCTGACTCTGTGATTAGGAACTCCAATTTCTCCACTTGATTTAGAACCTGAAAGTTTACCTACCTCTTGCCACTTTATTCTTGCCATGAGATGAAGCCAGCTTCACTTGGAATTCGTTAAACCTCCTCAGACCAAATCCTAGATGCCTACCTCGAAATACTTGTTGCCATTTTAAACACTCTCTGCCAGCCAATATGTATCATCTGAGCTGATACTTCTGGAGAGTTACCTAAAAGGCATGCAGCCAGAAAGTGGCTCTAGATACAAGAGAAGATTGTATCCAGGAGGCTACCCACCAGAATTGATTCAAGCTTCAAATCCTTCTAACAGAGATTCTATTCTGTAATCATTCATTTTACAAATTAAAGCATTTTAAAAATTAAAGCATTTTTTTCATACTATATGGCATGTGAAAGGTTAGATCTACCAGGCTATAAATAATTTGTTGCTGATGGCATGGTAGTGATCTATTAGAAGATGCGGGTAGTGAGTTTCATAATAGGTTGTAGCATGATTTCATACTGATAATACATTAATTGTGGTTATTATTAGCCATTTTGGCCAGTAAAATTTATTTATGAAAATAAAATTCCAGTAATGCAAGCATACACAAATTATATGAATCTGAACAACATGAGCTTATGGAATATATCTAAAAAAAAGTATTATCCTTTTCTTCTCTACTGTCTAGACATCCTCTGTATGCCTATTTAATAACTGCTCCTCAGCTGCTGCTTCTAAACCACAAAGTAGCCATCACTTAATTAGCTCTATGTCCAATCAGATGTAAGAATAAAATAAATACTGCGTCCTCTCAGCTTAGTCCCCCCTTTAAAGTTATGTAATTTATTTTCCACTCCTTCTGTGCTTATAATCCTCTTTCCCTATTTACTAGGTTGCTTCCTATCTCCAGGGTTGAATACACAGGAGGTAGAAAAGGTTTAAGAGTAGAAAGATCTTGAGGGGAGGAGCCAAGATGGTGGAACAGCATGTAAGCTTTTTGTGTGTCTCACGTCCATGAAATACAGCCAGACCAACACTAAACCATCCCACACACCTAGAAAACTGGAGGATTAACACAACAATCTGCACAATCTGACCCACAGAATTCAGCAGGTATGCAGTGCGGAGAGGTGAATTTGGGGGAGCGAGAAGCTGCTGAGGGTAGGAACAACTTTTGTGGGTGGAGAGAGGACAAAGACTGGGGAGGGGGTGAGAATACGGGAAAAGCATCCCTCCACAAAAGCAGCTGGAGAAAAAGTGGAAAATTGGAAACAGCCACAGGACCTAAACTAAAAAGGGAGAAAGGAGAGGGTTTAATGCCATTAAGATTGCAAACAGGGGAGCACAAAGTCTGCAACTCCGCAGCTTGATGCTCTAGTGGGAAGGGCGAATCCTCAGGAACAGAGTAGGGTCCAGGAGGTTCTCAGGCCACACGGGGAAGAAGCAGTTTCCACTGCTGGAATGACATTTGGTAGAGACCGTTTGAAGCCATCTGGTCCCAGAAGACCCCAAAAACGGCCACATTCGCTGGTGCTGGAACAAGGTCGTTAAGCATGAAGGCTGGTGCCAGAGGTGTGTTGTGATTTTCCATAATCCCTGAAATGCTGCTGCTACACCTCTCTCGAAGAACTTTTCCTGGGGCGGCTGGCACCTGGCGGCAGTCTCAGGGCACCGGAAGCAGCAGGTCCAGCAAAGCGTTCCTGGGTGCAGCCAATATTCAGCCATTGCTCATTCTGCCATTGCTCAGTGAGACCCTCTCACAGAAGGGTGGAATGGGTCAAAGCTGCAGTCCTTTAGATGTAAGGGGCCAGGAAAAACAGCCGCATTTGAGAAAAAACTCAGGGACAGAGGTACTGCCTGGGGCTTGGTCACAGACAGTGAAGAAGCAGGGAACAGACAAAAGCTGAAGACAGAGGACGGGTGTGATATTGCTGATCGGAGAGAACAGACTGGGTAGCTGGGTGGCGCCATTTTTACCGCTCCCGCGCATGCACATACACACTTACAAGCATGGCAACAATCCACCCCAGTAGGCTAGCAGCACCATCTAGTGGAGAACAGAGCCCTTACACTGAGCCCCGCCAAACTGGGCCAACTTCACTCTCAAAAACACAAGTCTCACCGCCTACTTAGTTTGTGGACTATAAAGCACTACATAGTCTGACATCAGCTGGAAACAAAGTAATTTCAGTCCTATTTCAATCTGCTAGCAAGTCCATCTATTCAATTTTCTTTTTTCTTTCTGTTTTACACTATTCTTTTCCTTGAATACAGAAAGAGAAAAAATTCATTTTTTATTTTCAATTTTTGTTAAAAATATTTTTCAATAATTTTTCAAATATTTTTTACTTTTGTGTAAATTTTTTCATATTCTATTTTACTTCCATTATTTTATTTTAGTCTACTTCAGTGTACTCACTTTTTCAATTTTCCAAAAATTTCCTTTTTATTTTTCTTTCTTTCTTTTCTTTTTTCTCTTTCTTTTTCTTGAATGCACAAAGAGAAAAACTTCATTTTTACTTTCAATTTCTATTAAAGGTATTTTTTAAATTTTTCTACTATTTTTTTGCTTTATGTAAATTTTTTCATATTCTATTTACTTCCATAATTTTATTTTAGTCAACTACAGTGTATTCACTTTTTCAAATTTTTCAATTTCCTTTTTTTAAATCTTTTTTCTCTTTTTGTTTCTTTCTTTTTTCTTGAATACAAAAAAAATTCACATTTATTTCAATTTTTATTAAAAATATATTTCTTTAATTTTTTTCTACTATATTCTTACTTTTGTGTACATTTTTCAAATTCTCTTTTACCCCCATCATCTCATTTAGTTTTCTTCAGTGTATTCATTTTTTCAAATTCTCAATTGCTATTTTTTTTCCTCTTCTCCCCCCTTTCTTTTCTCTAATCTGTCAAACCACTTTCAACATCCAAACCAAAACACACTTAGGATCTAGAATCATCTATTTGGTGTGTGTGTGTGTGTGTGTGTGTGTTTACTTTTCAATCTTAATATTTTTTTATCTTAATTTTTTTAATTTCAATTTTTCTACCTCATTAATTCCTTTTCTCTCTTCAAAATGACAAAACGAAGGAATTCACCCCAAAAGAAAGAGCACAAAGAAACAATAGCCAAGGATTTAACCAACAAAGATACAAGCAAGATGTCTGAACCAGAATTTAGAATCACGATAATAAGAATACTAGCTTGGGGCGCTGGGGTGGCTCAGTTGGTTAAGCATCCAACTTCAGCTCAGGTCATGATCTCACAGTCTGTGATTTTCCAGCCCCGTGTCAGTCTCTGTGCTGACAGCTCAGAGCCTGGAGCCTGCTTCACATTCTGTGTCTCCTTCTGTCTCTGCCCCTCCCCTGCTCATGCTCTGTCTCCTCTGTCTTGAAAATAAATGAAAACATTATAAAAAATAAGATACTAGCTGGAGACTAAAATAGAGTAGAATCCTTTTCTGCAGAGATAAAAGAAATAAAAAAATAGCCAGAAGGAATTAAAAATGCTATAACTGAGCTGCAATCACGGATGGATGCAGCGGCAGCAGGATGGATGAGGCAGAACAGAGAATCAGTGATATAGAGGACAAACATATAGAGAATAATGAAGCAGAAAAAAAGAGGGAGATTAAGGCAAAAGAGCACGATTTAAGAATTAGAGAAATCACTGACTCATTAAAAAGGAACAACATCAGAATCATAGGAGTCCTAGAAGAAGAGAGAGAAATAGGGGTAGAAGGGTTATGTGAGCAAATCATAGCGGAAAATGTTCCTCACCTGGGGAAAGACACAGACATCAAAATCCAGAGAAGCACAGAGGACCCCCATTAGACTCAACAAAACTGACCATCAACAAGGCATATCATAGTCAAATTCACAAAATAGTCAGGCAAGGAGAGAATCATGAATACAGCAAGGGAAAAAAAGTCCCTAACCTACAAGGGAAGACAGATGAAGTTTGCAGCAAACCTATCCACAGAAACTTGGCAGGCCAGAAAGGAGTGGGATGATATATTCAGTCTGCTGAATCAGACAAATACGCAGCCAAGAATTCTTTATCCAGCAAGGCTGTCATTCAAAGTAGAAGGAGAGATAAAAAGTTTCCCAGACAAACAAAAATTAAAGGAATTGTGACCACTAAACCAGCTCTGCAAGAAATTTTAAGGGGGACTCTCTGAGGGGAGAAAAGATGAAAATACACCACTCACACACATACACACACGCACGCATATATACTATATATATATATATATATATATATACGTACATATATGTGTGTATATATGTACATGTATATGCATATATATGTATAGATGTACATATATATGTATATATATATTCATATACCGAAAGCAACAAGATTAGAAAGGACCAGAGACACCACCAGAAACTCCAACTCTATAAACATCATAATGGCAATAAATTCATATCTTTCAGTACTCACTCTAAACATCAATGGACTCAATGCTCCAATCAAAAGACACAGGGTAACAGAATGGATAAGAAAACAAGATCCATCTATATGCTGTTTACAAGAGACCCACTTTAGACCTAAAGACAACTTCAGATTGAAAATAAGGGGATGGACAACCATCTATCATGCTAATAGTCAACAAAAGAAAGCCAGAGTAGCCATACTTATATCAATCTAGACTTTAAAATAAAGACTGTATCAAGAGATGCAGAATGGCACTATACCATAATCAAGTGGTCTGTCTACCAAGAGGAGCTAACAATTGTAAACATTTATGCACCAAATGTAGAGCACCCAAATATATAAATCAATTCATCACAAACATAAACTCATTGATAGTAATACCATAATAGTAGGAGACTTCAACACCTCACTTAGAGCAATGGACAGATCATCTAATCAAGAAATCAATAAGGAAACAATGGCTTTGAATGGCACCAGATGGACTTAACAGATATACTCAGAGCATTTCACCCTAAAGCAGCAGAATATACATTCTTCTCCAGTACACATGGAATGTTCTCAAGAAAAGACCATATACTGGGACGCAAATCAGACCTAAGTAAGTACAAAAAGATCAAGATCATACCGTGCATATTTTCAGACCACAATGCTATGAAACTCGAAATCAACCACAAGGAAAAATTTAGAAAAATAATAAATACTTGGAGACTGAAGAACATCCTACTAAAGAATGAATGGGCTAACCAAGCACTTCCAGAGGAAATTAAAAAGTATATGGAAGTCAATGAAAATGATAACACCACAACCCAAAACCTCTGGGACACAGCAAAGGTGGTCATAAGAAGAAAGTATATAGCAATCCAGGCCTTCCTAAAGAAGGGAGAAAGGTCTCAGATATACAACCTAACCTTATGCCTTAAGGAGGTGGAAAAAGAACAGCAAATAAAACCCAAAACCAGCAGAAGACAGGAAATAATAAAGAGTAGAACAGAAATTAATGCTATCGAAACCAAAAAAACAGTAGATGAAAACAGATCAATGAAACTAGAAGCTGGTTCTTTGAAAGAGTTAACAAAATTGATAAACCACTAGCCAGTTTGATCAAAAAGAAAAAAAAATAAAATCAAGAATAAAAGAGGAGAGATCACAACCAACACTGCAGAAATACAAACAATAATAAGAGAATATGAGCAATTATATGCCAGTACAATGGGTAATCTGGAAGAAGTGGACAAATTCCTAGAAACATATACACTACCAAAACTGAAATAGGAAGAAAGAGAAAACTTGAACAGACCCATAACCAGTAAGGAAATCAAATTATTAATCAAAAATCTGCAAAAAAACAAGAGTCCAGGGCCAGATGGCTTTCCAGGGGAATTCTACCAAACATTTAAAAGAAGAACTAACACCTATTCTCTTGAAACTATTCCAAAAAGTAGAAATGGAAGGAAAACTTCCAAACTCTATGAGGCCAGAATTATCTTGATTTCAAAACCAGAGACCCTACTAAAAAGGAGAACTATAGATCAATTTCCCTGATGAACATGGATGCAAAAATCCTCAACAAGATATTACCCAACTGGATCCAACAATACATTAAAAAAATTATTCACCACAACCAAGTGAGATTTATACCTGGGATGCAGGGCTGGTTCAATATCCGCAAAACAATTAATGTGATTCATCACATCAATAAAAGAAAGGACAAGAACCATATGATCCTCTCAATAGATGCAGAGAAAGCATTTGACAACATCCTTTCTTGATAAAAACCCTCAAGAAAGTAGGGATAGAAGGAGCATACCTCGAGATCATAAAAGCCATATATGAATGACCAAACGCTAATATCATCCTCAATGGGGAAAAACTGAGAGCTTTCCCCCTAAGGTCAGAAACAAGACAGGGATGTTCACTCTTACCATTGTTATTCAACATAGTATTGGGAGTCTTAGCCTCTGCAATCAGACAACACAAAGAAATAAAAGTCAACCAGTTTGGCCAGGACGAGGTCAAACTTTCACTATTCGCAGATGACATGATACTCTCTATGGAAAACCCAAAAGATTCCACCAAAAAAACTACTATAACTAATCCATGAATTCAGCAAAGTTGCAGGATATAAAATCAATGCACAGAAATCAGTTGCATTCCTACACACCAACAATGAAGCGACAGAGAAATCAAGGAATTGATCCCATTTACAGTTGCACAAAAAAAACATAAAATACACAGGAATAAATCTAACCAAAGAGGTGAAAAATCTATACATGAAAACTATAGAAAGCTTATGAAAGAAATTGAATAAGACACAAAAAAAAATGGAAAAAGATGCCATGCTCCTAGATATGAAGAACAAACATTGTTAAAATGTCAACAGTACCCAAAGCAATCTACATAGTCAATGTAATACCTATCAAATAATAACAGCATTCTCACAGAGCTAGAACAAACAATCCTAAAATTTGTATGGAACCAGAAAAGACCCTGAATAGCCAAATTATAAAAGAAAACCAAAGCAGGAGGCATCACAATCCCAGACTTCAAGGTGTATACAAAGCTGTAATCATCAAGACTGCATGGTACTGGCACAAGAACAGACACTCAGATTAATGGAACAGAATAGAGAACCCAAAATGGACCCACAAACATATGGCCAACTAATCTTTGACAAAACAGGAAAGAATATCCAATGGAATACAGACAGTCTCTTCAGCAAGTGGTGCTGGGAAAACTGGACAGCAACATAGAGAAAAATGAACCTGGACCACTTTCTTACACCATACACAAAATAACTCAAAATGGATGAAAGACCTAAATGTAAGACAGGAAGCCATCAGAATCCTCGAGGAGAAAGCAGGCAAAACCTCTTTGATCTTGGCCACAGCAACTTCTTACTCCACATGTCTCTAAAGGTAAGGGAAACAAAAGGAAAAAACTGAACTATTGGGACCTCATCAAATAAAAAGCAGAGGGAAGGAAACAATCAAGCAAAACTAAAAGGCAACCGACCAGAATGGGAGAAGATATTTGCAAACGACATATCAGATAAAGGGTTCGTATGGAAAAATCTATAAAGAACTTATCAAACTCAACACGCAAAAAACAAAGAATCCAGTGAAGAAATGGGCAAAAGACATGAATAGACACTTCTCCAAAGAAGATATCCAGATGGCCAACCGACACATGAAAACATGCTCAACATCACTCATCATCAGGGAAATACAAATCAAAACCACAATGAGATACCACCTCACACCTGTCAGAATGGCTAACATTAACAACTCGGGCAACAACAGATGTTGGCGAGGATGCAGAGAAAGAGGATCTCTTTTGGATTGTTGGTGGGAATGCAAGCTGGTGCAGCCACTCTGGAAAACAGTATAGAGGTTCCTCAAAAAAACTAAAAATAGAACTACCCTATGAACCAGCAATTGCACTTTTAGGCATTTACCCATAGAATACAGGTGTGCTGTTTTGAAGGGACACATGCACCCCCATGTTTATAGCAGCACTATCAACAATAGCTAAAGTATGGAAAGAGCCCAAATGTCCATCGATGGATGAATGGATAAAGAAGATGTGGTATATATATATACAATGGAGTATTACTCAGCAATGAAAAAGACTGAAATCTCGCCATTTGCAACTACATGGATGGAACTGGAGGGTATTATGCTAAGTGTAATTAGTCAGACAGAGAAAGACAAAAATCATATGACTTCACTCATATGAGGATTTAAGAGACAAAACAGATGACATAAGAGAAGAGAAACAAAAATAATATAAAAACAGGGAGAGGAACAAAACAGAAGAGACTCATAAATATGGAGAACAAACTGAGGGTTACTAGAAGGGTTATTGGAGGGGGGATGGGCTAAATGGGTAAGGGGCACTAAGGAATGTACTCCTGAAATCATTGTTGCACTATATGCTAGCTCATTTGGATGTAAATTTAAAAAAAAAAAAAGAAGAGTAGAAAGGTCTTAGCTTACCAGCCTGCCATATGCTCATGTCTGGGCTCTCTGGACTTGATATATTCAAGCTGGCTCTCTCTCATAGGATAATTTCAGGGGTTCTTTGGAGAATCCCCTTGAATCAATTATTGCAGTCTTTTCCTACAGTTCCCTAACATGGAAAATACACCCCCTTTCAACCAATGGGTATACATGGAAATTTTCACAAATAATCTCTTTTATTTTTTTTTTAATGTTCCATCATCCCTTCAGGGTATTCATTGGACAATATCCCTTAGCATGGCTTCAGGTTAGGGGTTCATGAGTGGCCTCAGTTGGTTTAAGCGTCTGACTTCGGCTCAGGTCATGATCTCACAGTTTATGAGTTCAATCTCTGCATTGGGCTCTCACTGACAGCTCAGAGCCTGGAGCCTTCTTCTCTCTGTCCCTTTCCCACTTGTGCTCTGTCTCTATCTCTCAAAAATAAATAAACATTAAAAAAATTTTTTTAAACCAACATGGCTTCAGGTTCTATTATCTCCCCCAACACACACACACACACACACACACACACACACACACACACACACACCTCTTTGTTCCTCAGAAAATATACCTTGACTCATCATTGGCAGAACAGCACAGGTACTTCTACAATGCATCTACCAACCTTCCCTGTACTGTCAGACATGCAGTCCAGCCACACCCTTTCACTTTTAGACCTCCCAAGCATAGGTCCAGTACCAAACTCTTCACCTTAACCGCTTCAGGGGCACAGGATCAAGTCTGGCAAGTGACCTTCTTGAAGCCCATTTCATTTGACAACAAAGAACTATCAACACCATTGCTCATGATAAGTCCATAGGACTGATGGCATATTAACAACAGTCTAGAAAGTTTAGCTCAAATTCCCAGCCATTCTTTTGGTCTCTCTAATGTCTTTTAGGTAACAGAAGTGTGAGGTAAATTAAGCTGAAAAAAAAAAAAAAAAAACAGTTCTTGACTGTCTGCTTTCTACGTTCCATTCAGGTAGATTTATACCTCACTTTGGAATAAGGTAGTATTTGCCACCTAGTTTCTTGAGATTTTAGCCAATAATGACAGGGAAAAAATGTATTTTAATATCTTGCTACATTAGCATATAAGTATGTGACATAATATTTTCTTTGGGGAATTAATATATTTAAATACTAGAAAAACCGTTTCAGCACAAAGGATCAGATCAACAATATCCAGATAAAGAACTTCTATTGGGCTTTAAAACATTGCCTAGTTATATAATATACTTCTAGTCAACAAAAATGAATGAAGTAGAGATACATTCAACAATAAAGATGAATCCTAGGAGCACTAGGCTGAGCAGAGGAAGCTAGACATAAAACACTACATATTTACGATTCCATTTAGATTAAATCCTAGCAAAGACAAATCTAGATCTTTCGTGACAGAAAGCAAATCAGTAGTACCTTGGAAGATGTGAGGTGGGGGGGAGGGAGTTCACTAGAATGGGGCACAGGAATTTTGGATGTGACAGAAATGTTTGTAGTGAATATATACATATGTAGGTATATGGATTTCTCAAAACTCATCAAAATGTACATTTTATATGGATCTTTTAAATTTTTATGTAAATATATATATGGACACTAGATAGATAGATAGATAAATTCTAAGTGAAAACTACATACCTGGACTGTATCACATCTGTCCTTATGGAACTGCTTTCACTGAATTGTTCTTAATTTTTATGTTTTGTCAAATATCTCCCAAAAGATATAGTAAAAAATAACCTCACCAACACAAGGTACTTTCTGGAGGGATGCTTTTGAGGAAGTTGTTCACCATTCTTTCTTTGAGGATAAACAACAAGAAAAAATATTCAGTAATTTCTGAGCTACTAGAAAACACTGTGTTTGTTTTTATCCTGTGGACACTAAATCACTTAAAAGATCATTTTTTCCTCTCTGAGGTTATTTCTGCCAAACTCAAAACTTTGAAACCTCTGTGTCTCACGGCATGCATTCTGTATATTAACACAGCTTTTTACTTCTCTTATTTTTTCCTCATTAAGATTAAAGTACCCTGTATTGGCATTGATTTATTATTGCAGAAAGGAATAAAGAAAGTAAAGTAAAAAGGAGATTCTTGAAAACATCTGTCAACTAAATAGAAAAGACTATAAGGACTATAAAAGCAACCATACCAATAATTAAACTCCAAATGTTAAGACCTGCCCAATCCCTTTAGATACATACAAGACATAAAAATTCATCATAGAATTCATGCATACAAAAAATGGAATCTGTTCTATGCCATGACTATTGCTGAGAAATCTGAGCTGTGGGGTCAAGGGGAGATAATCTAAGGAAATAATGCTAATGGGAAGATTCTGAATCTTATCTTGCAAATCAAATGAAAAAAGTATGAGAAAGTAACTTCAATTTTATTAACTGGAAAAAGGACTTAAAATCCTCATTTCACTTTTTTTAAGTTATTAATTAAAATATTGTGTGAGAGAGAGAGCCTGCTAGTGTTAGTGTTGAAAACAAGCAAAAAAAAAAAAAAAACTTAATGAAAATTAAATTGCGCAAACAATACCTAAGAATACAATGATTGGTGATTTATTAATGAGGAAAGAGTAAGACAAGTAGAGTGTGCATACCACATACAGCTGCTTTTCAGACAATAAGGGCCTGAGATGAAAAACAGCATATAATTATTTCAGTATTTTCTCCTTCTGGCAAATTCTGATTGTTATTGTTGTGCTCATTCCTTTCGCAGCTGTTCTCAAGTTCACTGGCCATCTTGTGTTTTATCCTGTCAACATGTTTCTCACATCCCCTTCCATCTACACTTCTCAAGCATTCCCAGTAGAATCCCATACACACAAGCAACATTTTCTTCACATTTTCCTTTTATTTCTAGTTTGCTCCCAGCATGTCTTCACAGGGAGGGGGGCAGCATTGCCAAGACTTTCTCCAGCTTGAGAGGAAAACTTCTAAGCATGCTCTAATTTTTCTCCCCAGGTCCACAGGTGGTAAAGCCTTTATGTTCATCTACTGGTTCATTAGACAAGGATTAATTGAATATCTTCTATGTGCAAACTGCTGTGTAACCAATGGTTGCAAAGTGAATTCACAAACAATACCTCAACAGTCCTCAGCACCATCTTGAAGTGGCCTTATCTGGGTCTCCATTTCACAAAGAAAAAACCAACTGAGACTAAATGACTGGGGGTGACATTTCCAACCTAGAGATTAGACTCTGATCTGTCACCCTCTGCTGAATGGCAGTTTAGAAGATGTAACATTATAAATAATTTCTGGGTGTATTAAAACAAACTTCATAATAAAATGCAAGGAAGTAAGGAGGGGAGGAAAGAAGGAGGAAAAACAGCAGCAACAGAGAGCTAAAACAAGATTTGAGAGTTGTGGACTGTAGGAGAATATGGAAGCCAAGTTATCTCAGGATAAATGCCCACATTAGTGCTTAGCTATCTTGAGCCCACATGAAGATGTAGAGGATGAACCTGGGACTCCTCCACCTTAAGCCCAGATCCTCAAAGAGGCCTAATGTGCTACTAAATCAGCAAAGCCCACCAGTTTCCAATAGAAACAAATGAAATCCTCTGAAGTAAAGTATCATCAATTTATATCTTTGGGGTACACTCAGATTAAATTGAACCAATAAAATATTAACAAACACAAAAGAAAACAAACCACCATATGATTCAGGAGAAACGACAAATAATAAATTTCTTTAGATGACCAAAGATCTCAGATACAAAATTTAACAATATAACAAAAGTGCATTCAATATTTAAAGAAAAAAATTAAGGTAGAATTAAGAACATAGAAAGTAAACTAAGCTACCCCAAGAAGAAGAAGAAGAAGAAGAAGAAGAAGAAGAAGAAGAAGAAGAAGAAGAAGAAGAAGAGGAGGAGAGGAGGAGGAGGAGGAAGGAGAAGGAGAAGAAGAAGGAGGAGGAGGAGGAGAAGAAGAAGGAGGAGGAGGAGGAGAAGCAGCACTGAAACGTCAAGAAGGTGATGAGGGAGGACATACCCACAGAGGCAGTGGCATGCCCATGACTGAAGCAGCCAAGTTGGTGGTAGAGGGTTAGCAAGGAAGGAGGCATAACCACAAATGCTGCAGCAAGCCCAGTAGCCTACAGTATGTATTATAGTGCAGACATATCATAGATGAATTCTTCCAACTTTTGTGTATTTTAAAATGTCTGTATCTCATTTTCATTTTTCAAAAAAAGTTTCCTTTAACATAGAATTTCAAGTTAACAACTTTTTTCAGCATTGCAATGAAATGATGTCATCTCACTGTCCTCTGTCCTTCAATGTTTCTTATGGAAAACCAGATGTCATTCAGATTGCTGTTCCCCTATGTGTAGTTTCTGTTTTCTCTGGCAGTTTTTAAGATACATTCTTTTACCATCAATTTTAAACTGTTTGATTACTATATAGTTTATTTGCATGTACCCTGATTATGGTTTCATTGAAAACCCTCTGCTTGTTTGTGGGTTTTATTTAGGTTTAGTTATTTTGAGAGAGGGGGAAAGCACAAGTAAGGGAGGAAGAGAGGGAGAGAGAGGCAGAGAGAGAGAGAGGCAGAGAGAGAGAGAGAGAGAGAGAGAGAGAGAGCGCTAAGCAGGTTCTGCACTGACAGCATGAAGCCCAATACGAGGCTTGAACTCAAAAACCGCAAGATCATGACCTGAGTTGAAACCAAGAGTCAGACAACCAAATGAACCACCCAGGCATCCCTGTTTTTGTTTTTTAAATAAAATTTTTCAAGTGTTCAATGAATAAATTTTCAAATAAGTTGCCCTAGCAATGCTACTCTTAGGTAATAACACAAGGGAAATGACAACATAACTTCACAAAATAAAAATAGATAATAACCATTATACTAGCAAAGATCTGGAAATAACTCAGATGTCCCCATTACCAAGCGAATGGATGAACACACTGTTGCACTTTCAAACAACTGAATGATACTCAAAATAAAAAGGACTGAAGTACTGATAAACACAGTAATATGCATTAATCTGAAAAACATGATGCTCAGTTTAAGTAGCCAGATACAAAATAAGTACTCAATAAGATACCATCTATATAAAATTTCAGAGCAGAACAGGAAAAACTAAGTTTTGGTTATAGATACTGGAACAGTGTGGCCTGGTAAAGAAGGGGACACTGACTGGGAGGAAGCACAACAGAATTTAAAATTTACTGGGGTATGAAAACATTTTAGATCCTAATTGGGGTGTTGTTACACAATAGTAAACATCTGTCAAAACTCATCAAACATACTCAACATATTTGGATTATATAGTAAGGTACTTTTATACACCCCTACACCCCAAAATCAATGGGAGGGCTAAACAACTGATCAAACATATGTAAAGAGAGAATTTGAGAAATGGAAACTAAATCAGAAGAAATTACATGAAGTGAAGCACAGAAAGAGCAAGGAAAAGGAAAACTACCAAAGAAAGAGACATGGAAAACATTTCACAGGCCAAGGATTTATATCAGCCTTCTGCAAACAAATAACTGAAAATTCATATTAAAATAATTTAAAAATCTTCCTAAAAGAATATAGAGCTGACAAGAGGCTATGAATCATTACACTGAAATCTATGCAAAGGCAGGAATCCAAGGAAATGAGTAAAGAACTTAAACCACTTAGTTCTGAGGGCTTTTTCCAAACATGTAAAAGGCTTAGATTTTCGAGTCTTCTAGGGCTCAGGGCACCATAATGAAAGCTCAGGAGCAATGAAATCTGTGCCTCAAAGGGCAATTCACTTAGGTAAGAATGACCTAAATAAACCCATCCTACCCTGCCCCAATCCCAGGCAACTGCAAGGAAACACGCCTTGGCTCTCAGGTTGAGAAAGGGGATGCTGTGTAGAAATAATTCCACAAAAACTTTAGGGCTATAGGTAAAACTCAAGCTTATTTATAGCTAAAATTCTTACCATCTTTGTAGCTCTGAAAACTTCAGGCAGAAACAAGGTAAAAGAGGTCCTTGGTAAGAAAGGTCCTTGGTTCCTGGAATTGGCCAACTCAAAGACTTTGAAGATAAAATCAACTCATCCTAAGCCTCAGAGAAAGCCCACAGATAATTTTCTATGGACACTAAGCATTTTACAGTCAATAGAGCCCAGAATAAAACAAGGTACCATGAGGAGAATCATCCCACAAAAACAAATTAAAAATAAACCAACAGAAACAAACTCATATGAACTTCAGAAATTTTTTATAATTTTGCAATTAAAAACAGTAAATTATTTCCAACATATTTTATAGCAAGGATGTGCAGAAATCAAAGCCCTTGTAAATAGTGAAGCCATTGTGCAAAACAGTTTGGTATTTCCTCAATAAATTAAATATAGAACCCACAAACTATCTCATCTCTTGGCCAAACTCTTCTTTCTTCAAAGCTCACTCCAACCTACCAACCTACCATATAGAGTGGGTATCCTTATCCTCCATGATATTTCAGTGCTTGCTGTGTGGCCATTAAAATGAACAGACTTTTGGGATGCCTGGGTGGCTCAGTCGGTTGAGCATCCGACTTCATCTCAGGTCATGATCTCGCAGTCTGTGAGTTCGAGCCCTGCGTCGGGCTCTGTGCTGACAGCTCAGGATTCTGCTTCAGATTCTGTGTCTCCCACTCTCTCTGCCCCTCCCCCACTCATTCATTCTCTCCCTCTCTCTCTCTCTCTCTGTCAAAAATAAACATTTTTTAAAAATTTCAAATGAACAAACTTTTAATTTATGAAGATGGAGGATTCAACCAGATCTGCTACTTTTTAGTTCTGCAATACCGACCCAATCAACTAATTTCTCTTAGGTTCAGCTTTTCAATCTGTTAACTATAGTATCTACCTTGTAGGAACTAGTGATAATTTTCCAGACATTTTCTAAAGTTCTAAGGACCAAGATAAGATAACATATGCATTTAATAAATTAAAACATCAAATATCATATTTTGCTTGCCTCCATGTCTATTTTCTTTGAGATCTCATAGAGTGTCTCTATAATTCTATGTACAGTTTCTAGCACAGTATCTGGACTATATTAGGTTTGACTGTCTGCACTATCATTAGGGACCTTCATAGTACAACTAAAATTCTGATTTACAAGACTTGTATAGGCTATATTTTGACATCAGTAGGATACAAAATAGAAACCACCATTGTCAACAGGACAACATCAAGCATTCCTCTTCAACAGGAATCCTTGTAATGTCCAGCACATCATTGTACACAGCTCTCAGGGAGGTATCTACTTCTCAGGTGACTATTCAGATGCAAGGAAATGAAATTCACATCAGACAGGCTTATAACTTATCTATTTATACATAACAAATTGACTCTAAAATTTGCTGGCCTAAAACGACAAACTTTTTTTGTTTAATTTCACAGTTTTTGTAGCTTAGAAATCTGGGTGCAAGTTATCTGGGTCTTCTAGCTCAGGATTTCTCCAAGGCTAGAACCAAAGACGTAATGCAGTCATCTCAAGACTTGACTAGGGGAAGATTCACTCATAAGGCCATTGGTTTGTTTGCTGGCAGAGTTCAGTTTCTCACAGGTTTTTGGACTGAGGGCATCAGTTCCTTTCTAGCTATTGACCAGATGCTTCCCTCAGTTCCTGATTACGTGGGTCTCTCTGTAAGAGAACAGCTCATAACACAGCAACCAGGCTTCCATCAGAGCACAAAAGCAAGAGCGTTTGAACAGAAATGAAGCCAGGGTCTTTTGTAACCTAACCTTTGAATCAACATTTCATTAATTTTTTGATATATCCTCTTTGTTATACGTGAGTCACTAAGTCCAGCCAAAATTCAAGTGGAAAAAATTACACAGGGAATAAATACCAAAAGTAAAGCACCACTGAGATCTATTTGAAAACTATCTGCCACTTCAGGAAGCAAAGTAGCCTAGATGCCTCATTTCCAACAAGAGTTAATAGTTCATGTAACAAATCCCTAAGTGTATCTTTCAGGTTTACTTCAGGGGACATGACAGTTACAACAGTTAATACACTCAGGAAGTCTAAGGCATGGCATTTGTTATGAGGCATTTATAATTCTCATATGGTTTCTTAAATCTTAAAAAAAAAGAATTTTACTGAGGTATGACTGATATATAGAAAGCTGTAAATATTTAACATGTACAATTTGATGTCAATGAATAGAAGTGTATAACCATAAAACTATTATCACAATCAATGTCATAAACTTATCACTTCCAAAGTTCCCTCCTGCCCCTTGTGTTTTCTGTTCCTTTTGTGATAAGAACACTTAATATAAGATCTACTCTCTCTTTTTTTTAAGTTTATTTATTATTTTGAGAGAAAAAGAGAGAGAAAAAACACATATGAGTAGGGGATGGGCAGACAGAAAAGAAGAGAGAGAATCCCAAACAGGCTCTGCACTGTCAGCACAGAGCCCGATGCAGGGCTTGAACTCATGAACCATGAGATCATGACCTGAGCCGAAATCAAGAGCTGGTCACTTAACTGACTGAGCACCCAGGCATCCTTGTAAGATCTACCCTCTTATTGGAGGGTAGAATACAGCACTGTTATTCATAGTCCTTATGTGTAAAAATTTCAAGGACTCGCGTACCTTGCATAACTGAAACTTTGAACCCTTGACCAACACCTCCCCCCACCTCCCAATTTTCCCCTCCCCTCAGATGCTGCAACCTCCATTCTACTCTCTTGCTGCTATGATTTTTACTATTTTGGACAAAATCCTTATCAAAATTTCAATGGCATTTGTTACAGAAATGGAAAAAATCCTAAAATTCATTTGGAACCACAAAAGACCTCCGTGAAAGCAATTTTCAGAAATTTTAAGATACCATATTGCCTGATTTCAAAACACATTACAAAGTTACAGGAGGCAAAGGAGTATAGTAGTGGCATAAAGACATAAAAAAAATGGAATAGAATATAGAGCCCAGAAATAAACCCACACTTATACAGTCAATTGATCTTTGACAAGGATACCAAAAACACATTACAGAGAAAAGATGATCTCTTCAAGAAATAGTGTTGCTTCCACATGCAAAAGAATGAAATTGGACTCTTATCTCACACCATATACAAAAATAAACTCAAACTGGATTAAAGACTTAAATGTAAAACCTGAAAACTAAAATTCTTTGAAGAAACAGAGGGAAAAATCTTCTGATTGGAATGGACAATGATTTTTTTGGATTTAACAGCAAAAGTACAAGCAACAAAAGCAAAAATGAACAACTGAGACTACATTAAATTAAAAGGATTCTGCATAACAAATGAAGGAATTAACAAAATAAAAACACAACCTACAGAATGGGAGAAAATATCTGTAGACCATATACTTAATGAGGGGTTAATATCTAAAAAATATATAAGCAACTTCTACAACTCTGTAACAAGAACAACAACAAAACTGTTTTCAAAAACAAGCAGGGGTACCTGCTTGGGATTCTCTCTCTGCCTCTTTCTCTCTGCTCCTCCCCAACTCTCTCTCACATGCATGCACTCTCTCTCTCTCAAAACAAATAAACTTAAGAAAATAAAAAGAAAAATAAGCAAAAGACCTGAATAGACATTTCTCCAAAGAAGATAAACAAATGGCCAATAGGTATATGAAGAGGTGTTCAATATCACTAATCATTAAGAAACTGCAAATCAAAACCATAATGTGGTGTCACTACACACCTATTAGGATGGCTCTTTAAAATAGACAAAGGACAGGGAGTGCTTGGGTGGCTCCAGTCAGTTGAGCGGCCAACTTTGGCTCAGGTCATGATCCCACACCTCATGTCCTCCGTTGGGCTCTGTGCTGACAGCTCAGAACCTGGAGCCTGCTTCAGATTCTGTGTCTCCCTCTCTCTCTCTGCCTCTCCCTCTGCCTTGTACTGTCTCTCTCTCTCAAAAAAATAAACATTTTACAAAACACACAAAGGACAAATGTTGCAAGCAAACAAAAGGGAACCCATTTACATGGTTGTTGGGAATGTAAATGGGTATAGCCACTATGCAAATCAATATGGAGGCTCCTTAAAAAGTTAAAAATTAAAAATTTTCAATCAAATTAGCACTTGATCCAGCAGTCCAACTTCTGGGTATGTATCCAAAAGAACTGAAATCTAGATCTTAAAGAAATACCTGTATTCCTATGCTCATTGACATATTTTCCACAATAACCAAGTTACGGAAACAACCTAAATGTTTTTCAATGGCCAAATGGATGAAGAAAACGTGGTATATACATACATACAGTAGAATATAATTCATCCATTAAAAAGAAGGAAATCCTGCCATTTGCAACAATACAGTGTAGA
This sequence comes from Lynx canadensis, assembly GCF_007474595.2. NCBI lineage: Eukaryota > Metazoa > Chordata > Mammalia > Carnivora > Felidae > Lynx > Lynx canadensis. The sequence continues at coordinate 50,174,315 of NC_044312.2, read as the reverse complement.
TTTACCTGGAGACAAATGCTGCAGGATCTCAATAATACATGGAATCTAAAATTCCTTCAATCTTAATTGCAGTGGTTTAGCAGGATCTATGACATTCTCCCTTCATCAGATTATCAGAGCAGAAATAAGAAGTTAACATTTTTTAAGGTTTATTCATTTTTCAGAGACAAAGCATGAGTATGAGAGGGGGCAAAGAGAGAGGGAGATATAGAATCTGATGCAGGCTCCAGGCTCTGAGCTGTCAGGCAGGGCTCGAACTCACAGACATTGAGATCATGACCTGAGCTGAAGTTGGAAGCTTAACCGACTGAGCCACCCAGGTGCCCTGTGAGAAATAAGAAGTTTAACAAAGGCCAAATTCTCTTCACGCCCATGTGAAGTTACTATTTTCTAAGTCAAGAATGGCCAAATATTAAAAAATTTATATGGTTCTACCTAATATTATGTTTAAGGAATATATGGCTATCAAATTTGATTGGACTGAAATGAATTCACAAACACAAGGTTGGGATAGTTAGATCAAACAATGCGAATCTAGAAAACAGAATAGGAGAGGGGGGCAAAGAAGATCTGGTCTAAGGATGCTACCTCAGCAGCACTGTGAACTTATCACATACTAAAGATGATTGGAGGAAACTTGCTACAATGGAGGATGGGTATCATATTCAGAAAAAAATAATTATTCAACAACTATTATTGTGGAAGGCCGCATATCAGTTCAGGTCACTTAAACAAAATTGTTTGAACACTCATAAGATACTAGTAAGTGTGGTAAGACCTAGACACAGACATGCATAAGCATGGTCCCTGACTGTACTCACATTTATTGAACTTCTACCATATGCACACATTACCCTTGTAGCTAAGGAGAAAAGGATGAATGAGATACAGTCTCTGTATTCAAGACTTTGTGAACAAGTGGAAACAGACATAAAAAATATCATTTAATATATAAGGCAGAGAGTGGAAGAGATGAGGCTGAAGAGGCCTGAAGGGACCAAAGAATAGAGAGCTTTGTAAATCATTCTAAGGAAATTGATAGAAATTCCTTGAAGGTTTTCATCAGAGCAGTGGTGTGATCAGCAATATAATCTTTGCTGCTGGGTGTGAGATGGTATAAGGGAAGTGGGAGTGGAGAGAAAGAAAAGTCTTTGCAGAGAGGAATAGGATCTGAATTAAGGCAATGGCAAAAGAATGAATACTTCCTTTACTTCAGCTTCTGTTCACAGAGATATCCAAATCAATCCACACCCTCTCATCATGATACAAACAACCATCACAGTCTTAGTCCTCTCCATGCTGCCCCATCACTATTTCCCCATTCATGGCAAAGTCCCATTATATGATTCACTTAGGTAGACATTTTGCCCAGTGCCTGGTAGACTGTAGATACCCAAGACGTTTGTTTTTCCTTGACCACATGAATTAGGGAAGCTGCTACAGAGTGCATACATGCTTTGCCTCCTGTTTTATTGGCTTCCTCATAACTTGGCAAAAGTCCGTGGCCTTGAAAAGAAGGGACTTAGGAAAAAAAAAACTGACAAGCATCTGTGCTCTGTGTACACAGCACTGTTTTGAAATCTCCTGTCCCTGCTTCAAAGAACTTGACAGCACCAAGAACCAACTGTTTGGTTAATGAAACCACAAAGGCTAAAGAAATAAAATAATAACCTATAACCTCCTTTCAAAATACTAAGTGTTCAGAATTCAGAACTCAGTTTCATTGCTTAGAAATCCTTTCATTATCCAGTTATTTAAGTACCTACTAGGTACTAGGGCAAGAAGATAATAAAAGTCCTACCTTATGTGAGTTCACATTTAGTAAGAAATAGATGAAAAATAGATGATGATGATGATGATGATGATGATGATAGACAGATAGACAGATAAACTGGTCAACATAATGGGTTCTAAAATAAAAGAACAAAAGGATTTTAGTCCAAATAAACAAAACTATATCTATATCATCAACCTTTACCTGGGGCACAGGGGTGGGCTTACAAGAGAGGGGCTGCCAAATCTGGGTACTGAAAGACAAAGATGAGTGTAACAGAGGAAGAATGGGAGTAAATTCCAAATTTGTTCGGTAAGAGGCAACACTATACAAGCATACAAGAACACACAATTAGAATTAAAGAAACTGCAGGCCAGACTGTGGACAATGATAAATTAATCAAAATAAGGCCCTCCCTTCTGAAATTCCAGAGGCCTGCTCATGTGCTTTTTATGAGGAAAAGATATTTTGGATATGTGGCTTCCATTTATAGTCAGCCTGTATACACATTGTACAATGTCTTAGTTGTTCCTGTATCTTCTTTCTATTTCTGGATCTTCATACTACTGGTTGGCTATTCAGTGTTCCCAAGAAAGAAGAACATAAAAAGTTTTACCCTCTCTTTCTATCAAATAGTGACTGAGAAATACCACATATTTTTCAGAGAAAATAAAATCTGTTGCTCTAGGTGAACGGTGCATTAGATGGGGAGATAATACAAGAAGTTTTCATCATACACTCAATAAAATCTTATGTTTTTCTTGCATGCAATGATCAACATTTCTTAATCCCTGGCGTGGAAGGTGTAATAAAATCTGTGGTACAAATTTGGCAAAGACAGCAAGGCCCTACTGTGTGGGCGGTACAGGATCTGCAACATAAGCCTCCAAATAGGTCTTTGAGTAAAGCTACAGATGGCGTGACAGCTCCAGCGCTGTCAACTGACCAACCATGTGCTGAATGTAAAGTGTAGATAACTGTCTCTGTGATGACCAGAGAGCTCTTCTTTGATATTCAAATGTACCGCAGCCTACTTAGCAATATGTTCATCCAGTAATTCGTGAATATGACATAAAAACTTTGTGATTAAAAATTTCCAATTCAGTAGTCATTATTTTATCACTATGAAAACAACTGAGAATTGTTCTAGGCACTTGGAAAGTAGAAAAATATTCAAGAATGCCAAGTATCCCATACCCTAAAGCAATGAGATTGGACACACTGAGACATTATAGAGTCAACATCTTGGTATTTGTCCCTCACCCACATGCAAGGTACATAAGGGAAGGGCAAGGGAATTGTTCTGAAGACTTTGAAGGTAATCTTTACTTAGAACATTTTCCCAAATGATAGCTGGGGGAAATTTGCCTGGACTGGTTGGCAGAATGTACCCTACATTGTCATTGATGATGCTCTCTAATATATCTGTGTTTATCACCCCCTGGGAGAATTAAGAATTAAGTAAGTGGTGATTGACTTCTTCAAGGAAAAAGTTTAAGAAAAAAAAACTAACTTATTTTGTCATATAGTTAAAAAAAAAAAGTAGAACCACTCCTAAAAATGTGAAGGAAATCTGCAGGTATTAGAGTTGATAAAGCAATGGGCCCCATCTGGAGATCTGTGAGAAGAAAATAAAAATTGAGACTTTTAACTATAAAGACATGAAGATGAGGATAGTGACAATGAGAGCATATGGAAATGATAATCTTGTATCAAGTTGTTAAATGTGACTTTTCCTTCATTCCATTATTGTTTCGGACCTCAAAGGTAAGAAAAATTTTAATGAGAAGTGCCTGCACACACCTCTTAGCTAAAACGGCAGCCCCCACATGCAGAACACAATATGAGATTATGAATCAATTCTGCTGGTATTCACAGTAAGAGCAAAGAGAATGGTAGCAAGTCAATAAATGTTTGGAGAGAGTTATCAGTATGTTGTTGGGAGTGGGAGTGGTTCGAGAATGGAAAGGAAGATACTTCTCAAAATGAGGGAGACTTCATGACACACGACTTGACAGGTATTCTGGAATTTGAAGGACCTAAGGATTAGTACCTGACTCAGACCTGGAAAGTCTGAACATGAGAGGTGTTGACTGCAAGAGGGTTGCACTAAAAGGATCTACATTTCCCCTGAAAGGAGAGCAAAGGTTATTCAATGAGAGGAGACTCAGTATTCCCACTGAAGCTAGAGGAGAGAGGTGACATCACAGAGTGGTAAAATGCTAAGAGGCAGAGGACCAACAGGAGTCCTACGCAACCAGCACGAAGAGTAAAGAGACAGCAGGTAGGACTCTCCAACAACACACAAAATATATCAAGAAAAAAAATAAAAATCAGTATTTAGCATCTTCCACATCTCACATTCACTGAGTCTGTTGTCAATTCATTGCCTCTTACCCTTAATGCATCCTTCAATGTTTGTTCTACAATACACAACAGAATCCCATTAAATTTTTCCCTTTAAAGTGAGAACAATGTTAGGCTTTCTCACTGCAGGGTTCTGGGGGAACACTGCAAGAGGAAGGAGCTGTCCTTGCAATTTCTACCAAGAGTCAGGGGTCAGCAGTGTGGCTGTGAGGTCATCTCATAGACCACTGCCCCAGCCATGAGCGCACAATGCAATCCCTCTGCAACCTTGCAGACTCATCAGGCAACAACATTTTTGCAGCCTTCTGTACCTGGAAACCAGAGCTCCCCTCCACCCACATGGTCTAAAGGCCTCCTACCTACATCTGTGTTGGGACTCCCACTACAAGCCCACACTCCCAGCTGCTGATCTCCTGCCATCCTGCTTTCAGTCCACAAGGAAGGTGACCTATTGTTTACCAGAAGTTCCCTACCAGCTCCAGACTAGCCAAATCAAGAATCTTCTCTGCTATCCAGTATGTTGAACCCCCCTGCAAAAAGACCTGAATCCCTTCCTAGTTTATCCTTCTTTGGGTACTCTCCCTCAGCCCGAGGGTACCATATATATCTTAGAGTTACTCTAAGATACTAAGTAAGATACTAAGATATGATAGAGTTACTCTATCATACTTAATAGTTCTTTATGTTAAACTTCCCCTGTTGATCCTACAATGTAGTTTCTATCTCCCGAGTAGACCCAGAATACTACTGTCATCAATACAATTCCATACTTTGTCATCAGTACAATTCCATAGTTCTACAAATCAGGTAAAACCTTCTACATCCTACCTCTGCCCCCTTCCCATTCCCCTCCAACTCTGGAGAAGTCAGATCAACTCAGTGAGAGGAGGTGCATGAGTGGTGGGAAGCAGAAGAGAAAGTTGATGAAATAAAACACAAGCTCTCTGACTCACTACAGGTCTTATTCAATATACCTGTTAAATTATCTTATTCTGAGATAGGAATTTCACCGACACATAGAATTATACTCTGCTAACCTGCAGGCTACATGAACTGTATCATTTTCACCACTGTACCCTTCCAACTACTAGCAAAGAAGATAGTCAATTCTCAAAAATGTATTTTTTTAATATTGTTGAGAGAATTGTTATGGTCAAGGACCAAAGAAGGTAGAAAGAAAAGGTAACCGCTATTTAGTCAGAGAGGAGCAACTTTATTTAGGAATAAGAGTCTTAAATGGACCCAGATTAAAGAAAAATATTTTTTAATTAATTCCCAAAGTGAAAGAAGCCATTATATATTTTTCCAAGTATGAAATTTATTAAGCAAAGGCCATTCCCTTACAAAGAATCACAAAATCTTATTAGACAGGATATCCTCTGTTCTTAAGCCCCTTCTGAAATTTTAATCCCCTCTGCAGCATGTATGTAAGCTTATTTTCAAACAGCCAGAAACCAGGAACCATCCCCTCCGAAAAGGAGCTCATCCCAATTTCAGAGAACACAAATAATAAAAAAATGACTCCTTTAATTGAGTCAGAGAAAACATAAAAAGGTAAAGTCCTTTTTCCTTGTGACAGCCCTTAAATACTTAACGGTGGTCATTATATCCCTGGAGACTTTTTCTTTGGTTCAAGAGCCAACACTTTATTTCTCATATGGCTTTATTTAGTGTTTTCTCACTGACCTAGTCACTCTCCTCTGTACACACACCAGTTATACAGTCTTTTTTCTACTCCCTTTACATGTCTTCCTCCATGTGTAATGAGAACCTTACACGAGAGTTGGCACGGTGTATAGCTACATGGCACAACAGAGTAAGACTGTCATTTCCGAGGCTCAATATAATCTACTTCACTGAGAGTAATCTAATCACTGTTCCCACTCCACTCATGATCCCTAAGGAAAGCTCATTAGTTTGGGTGGTTTTAATTACCACAAATACGATCCCTTCGTGTCTGAACCCCATCACCAGCAAAGGCCTCTTCCCAAGGTCCTGATGCATTTGACCATACTATCTGCTCATCATCACCCTGGATATCCCAGAGATGCCTCAAGCTCAATAGGCTGAAAACTAAAATCTCCATTTTTCCCTAAGAATGTACTCCCCCTCCCCCTATATTCTCCATCTCAATTAAGAGTGCTACCACCATCCCAGCCACACTAGCTGGAATGTGCCACACAGAGGCAAACATTAAATATATGTTTTCTCTTTGTCACTCTCTGAATATCTCTAATAAGTATTCCTTTCATCTTCCCACACTGTTTCTTTATCCTTACATTCTTCATATTGTTTTCACTGTCTCTCCTATTAACTCATCCCATTACTCTCATCCCATTACTTCCTGATCTTCATTCAATACTTCACCCAAACATCACCTCTTCCAGGAAGCTCAGAAAGAAAATGTCATCACCTTGTCCAAATCCAAGATACAAACATAGACAACGTGAGGGTTTGTGGCTACCACATCCCTGACACAACAAATACACAGTACCCACCTCTCACACCTCACACTAAAATGTTTTTGATTTATTTTTTGATCTCAGACTGATTTCTTTTTCTTCAGGCATTTCCTAAGACTTCTCTTAGGTTCTTTATTACTCCCATTATCCAAAATGAGATACCACCACTGACTTCACAAAATCTGTCTCCCACCTATTTTCTTTAATAAAATAAAGTAACAACCTTGGACAACTACATTCTCATCAGGATCCCTTCCTAATATGGGGACTGAAGTTCTGGACTGCAGAGATTCCATAACATCCATCATATGCATCAACTCAGCATCAAGGAAAGATTTAAAAGTAACTGAAAGACACACATCAGGTAGGTAGAAGATCACCTTGGAGATCAGTGATTCCAACTTGGGCCTTCTCTTGACATCTCAGGGTCAGACACTGACTTCAGATGTGATTGTGTCAGAGTCTTTAGTTCATTACTTCTGTTTCCTAAGAATGTTCCTTAATTCCTCTAAGATTCAGTTTCCTCATCTATAAAATTAAGATAATAATAGTACCTATCTCATAAGATCTTAATGAGGATTAAATGTGATATAAAATACTAGTGGAGAACTCAAAAGTATTAACTGTCAGTAATACTCAAGATCAGGAAGCTAATTAGGTATTTAGCTGGGACTTCATCTCAAATTTTCTTGTCAATATTGACACCGTCTTTAGAAATATATGGTCTATTTTGAGAAAAAAAGACAGATGAACAAAAAATGGCTTTGGCCCTTTTTGTTTTTACTTTGCATGATTGCTTCAGCTACAATTTAAAAGACTCATCAAAATTTCCCAAGGAAATTACCCAGTCAAAAACACAGTCTTGGGCTATAAAATATGGCACATACAGTCCACAGTCCATCAAACTCTGACATGGAATGAATCTTTAATGAACATAAACCTCCTTCATGAGTCTTCTCTCCTCAATCTTGGTCTCTTTAAGATGTAATTGTTAGAAGACAATCCTGTTGATTTAGAACTTTCCTTATGTTATATGGCTTCATATGTTTTACCTCACATAAAAAATTGGAGTTTGTATAAGAGCAATACATTCCTTAGACCTCTCTGGTCTTTTCGACACTTTTATTCTTCTTATTTTTTCACAGTTTGATAGTTTATTTAACACCTCTGATAAGTACCGTGCTAGGTAATGATTTAGGTACAGCCACTGATCTGGAAGAGTCACAGCTAACGGAAGGTGGAAGTTGATGTCATGAAATAGGAGTAAAGGTTTTAACTGCTTATCTCATTCATTTTGGGCATTTTGACCAAATTAGCTACATTATCATTAAGAAATATATTTTTTTCTTATCTGAAGTTATCCTTAGCAAACTCTAACTGAAAATGCTATCCTCTAAAAGACACTACAAGACTGTACAATAGTTTTAGTTTAAAAACTGAATATAACTTTTGAAACATGTCACCTGCTTTATTTCAACGCCACAAACACTTGCACACTGGAATGAGGCAGTGTGCTAGGTATATACTTCTTTGAAGCTGCACATTATTTGGAACAAAGACAGGTGGAAAGTATTTTTGTTGGTATGATTAACACATAGTAAACCCCAACACAGGTATAAATATTAGAAAAATTCACACCTGGAACTCAATAATTTTTCAATCTAATGATGCAGATGAAGACACACAAGTAACAATAAAACAATGTCAACTTACACAAGTACTAAATTATGCAATATGCAAATATGTGTGGAAAATGAAACAGATGACTTTTCTTCGGATAATCAAAAAGGTTTTCCTAAAACAACTGACATCATAAATGAGCCTTAAAAATAAAAAAGAATAGACAGGTTAATGGAGGTAAAAGTCCCTCAGCAAGAGGAATGAATTAAATACAACCTCATGAAGTTAAGGGTAGATGGGACTAGAAGATGGACAAGTGGAAGGAGATATCCCTACAGGATCACAGATCCCAGAATTTAATACAATAGATCTGTATTCTATTCATCTTTAGGTACCTGTACTCACATATATCTGGCATGTGCCCCACAGTAAATGGTGAAGGGAAGGAAGAAAAGTTAGCTAGGAAGAGAGGAAGGGAAGGAAGAAGAAAAGGAAAAAGAAAGAGAAGAGAGTAAGAACCCATCAGAACAAGTGTCTCAAATACATCCTGTTTCAATCACCTTGAAAAAGAAAAAAATGAACATCTTAAAAATATGATGAACGCTGTATATATCGATTTTAAGGAAATGTTATTTTGATGTGTGATAATAGGATAATGATTATGTTTTAAAAGTTCTTATAGAGATTCATTTGTATTAATTACTATTGAAAATGACTGATGGATACATGGGGATTCACAATATATTTTCTTCTGTGTAAATTGGACATTTTATATAACAATCTTAACAAAAAAGAACAAATGGCTTCAGAAGAATTTTGATTTTTAAAAATTCTACAATAAGTTTTATAGTGAAATAAGAAGCTCTACAATAGATTTTCGCCATGAAAAACTATCTCTTAAATAAATGATGTCAGCAGACATTACCATTACCTCTAGAATTTTATTTTTTTTTATTTTATTTTTTATTTTTTTTCCACGTTTATTTATTTTTGGGACAGAGAGAGACAGAGCATGAACGGGGGAGGGGCAGAGAGAGAGAGGGAGACACAGAATCGGAAACAGGCTCCAGGCTCTGAGCCATCAGCCCAGAGCCTGACGCGGGGCTCGAACTCACGGACCGTGAGATCGTGACCTGGCTGAAGTCGGACGCTTAACCGACTGCGCCACCCAGGCGCCCCTAGAATTTTATTTTTTATAAGAACGCTTTCATGTATTTTTACATTATTAACAATTAATTTTAGAAAATAAAATGCACAGGCATGCCTGGATGGCTCAATCAGTTAAGCATCCAGCTTTTGATTTCAGTTCAAGTCATGATCTCATGGTTCATGAGTTCGAGGCCTGAGTTGGGCTCCATGCTGACAGTGCAGAGCTTGCTTGGGATTTTCTCTCTCCTTTTCTCTCTGCCCCTCCCCCGCTCATGTGCGTGCTCTGTCTCTCTGTCTCTCTCTCTCTCTCTAAGTAAATAATAAGCTTTAAAAAAAAAGAAAATACACAATCTGAAGTTAATTGTTACATCACCTTTTCCAAAATATTCTTTTATCTTCATTACATGTATTTTAAACGTATCAATAATTATATCCTATTTTGGTCATAGTCAATAACACTCACTTAATAAATATTTATTCAATAATTTCTATATGCCAAGTACCTGCACCGTGTATTAATAAGGCATACCTTCTGCCCTGAAGGAATACATTATGCAGTAGAAGAGCTTAGTGTCCATTGGTCAATTACAGATTTACTTATTTTAATGGCTGCATTGAGCATGTCCCTAGATTCTTACAGCTATAACCTGAAAACACGATATTCACACAGTTATCAGAACTAAATGTCATCTTTTACTGAACCTCATAGATAGCAGTCCATAAGTTATCTAGAGAAATTTCTGAAAGCGGGTAGTTGATAATTCCAATACATAAAGTATAGAAACATATGACCATTAAAGAAATATTTTAAGATAAAGACAGAGACAGGGGGATGCCAGGGAAGATGGCGGCGTAGGAGGACGCTGGGCTCACCGCGTCCTTCTGATCACTTAGGTTCCACCTACACCTGCCTAAATAACCCACCAAAAGACTAGCAGAACGGATTCTCTGGAGCCAAGCACAGACGAGAGGCCCACAGAAGAGGGTAAGAAGGGCAGAGAGGTGGTGTGCGCTACACGGACTGGGGGGAGGGAGCCAGGCGGAGGGGCAGCCCGCCAGCCAAGCAGAGGCCCCGAGTCTGGCTTGCAAAAGTGGATGGGCCAGATGGAGTGTGTTCTGACAGCAAGGGGGACTTAACATTTGGAAGGTTATAAGTTAACAGCTCTGCTCAGAGAGCAGGAAGGCTGGAGGACAACAGGAGGGAGAGTTGTTGAGCCCCAGATGACAGAGCTCAGCTTGGTGGGGAACAAAGGCGCTCGCCAGAGCCATCTCCCTTGCCCATCCCCCAGCCAAAATCCCAAAGGGAACCAGTTCCTGCCAGGGAACTTACTTCCACCATGCAAACACCCAACGCTGTGCTTCTGTGGATCCATCCCCCTGGTGGTGGGTCTGACTCCCTCCCAGTGCCTCAGGGCCCCTCCCGAAGTGGATCACCAAAGGATAAGCAGCTGAGCCTGCCCCTCCCACCCTGTGCACTTTGCCGATCTACCCCAGCTAATACGCCAGATCCCCAGCACCACAAGACTGGCAGTGTGCAAGTAGCCCAGAGGGGCCACGCCACCCCACAGTGAATCCCGCCCCTAGGAGAGGGGAAGAGAAGGTACACACCAGTCTGACTGTGGCCCCAGTGGTGGGCTAGGGGCAGACATCAGGTCTGACTGAGGCCCGCCCACCAACGCAAGTTATTCAAGACAGCACAGGGGAAGTGCCCTGCAGGTACACACCACTCCAGGGACTATCCAAAATGACCAAACGGAAGAATTCCCCTCAAAAAAACGTCCAGGAAATAACAACGCTAACGAACTGATCAAAAATGACTTAAACAATATAACAGAAAGTGAATTTAGAATAACAATCATAAAATTAATCACTGGGCTTGAAAACAGTAGAGAAGAAAGCAGAGAATCTATTGCTACAGGGATCAAGGAACAAAGGAACAGTCAGGAGGAGTTAAAAAATGCTATAAATGAGCTACAAAATAAAATGGAGACAACCACGGCTCGGATTGAAGAGGCAGAGGAGAGAATAGGTGAACTAGAAGATAAAAATATGGAAAGAGAGGAAGCTGAGAAAAAGAGAGATAAAAAAATCCAGGAGTATGAGGGGAAAATTAGAGAACTAAGTGATGCACTAAAGAGAAATAATCTACGCATAATTGGTATTCCAGAGGAGGAAGAGAGAGGGAAAGGCGCTGAAGGTGTACTTGAAGAAATAATAGCTGAGAATTTCCCTGATCTGGGGAAGGAAAAGGCATTGAAATCCAGGAGGCAAAGAGAACTCCCTTTAGATGTAACTTGAATTGATCTTCTCACAACATATCATAGTGAAACTGGCAAAATACAAGGATAAAGAGAAAATTCTGAAAGCAGCTAGAGATAAACGTGCTCTAACATATAAAGGGAGACCTATAAGACTTGTGACCAATCTCTCTACTGACACTTGACAGGCCAGAAAGGAATGGCAGGAAATCTTCAGTGTGATGAACAGAAAAAATATGCAGCCGAGAATCCTTTATCCAGCAAGTCTGTCATTTAGAATAGAAGGAGAGATAAAGGTCTTCCCAAACAAACAAAAACTGAAGGAATTCGTCACCACTAAACCAGCCCTACAAGAGATGCTAAGGGGGATCCTGTGAGACAAGGTACCAGAGACATCACTACAAGCATGAAACCTACAGACACCACAATGACTCTAAACCCATATCTTTCTATGATAACACTGAATGTAAATGGACTAAATGCTCCAACCAAAAGACATAGGGTATCAGAATGGATAAAAAAACAAGATCCATCTATTTGCTCTCTACAAGAGACTCATTTTAGACCTGCGGGCACCTTCAGATTGAGAGTGAGGGGATGGATAACTATTTATCATGCTATTGGAAGTCAAAAGAAAACTGGAGTAACCATACTTATATCAGACAAACTAGACTTTAAATTAAAGGTTGTAACAAGAGATGAAGAAAGGCATTATATAATAATTACAGGGTCTATCCATCAGGAAGAGCAAACAATTATAAATGTCTATGCACCGAATACCAGAGCCCCCAGATATATAAAACAATTACTCACAAACATCAGCAACCTTATTTTTTTTTTAATTTTTTTTTTCAAAGTGTATTTATTTTTGGGACAGAGAGAGACGGAGCATGAACGGGGGAGGAGCAGAGAGAGAGGGAGACACAGAATCGGACACAGGCTCCAGGCTCTGAGCCATCAGCCCAGAGCCTAACGCGGGGCTCGAACTCACGGACCGCGAGATCGTGACCTGGCTGAAGTCGGACGCTTAACCGACTGCGCCACCCAGGCGCCCCAGCAACCTTATTTTAAGAATGTGGTAATTGCAGGGGACTTTAACACTCCACTTACAGAAATGGATAGATCATCTAGACACACATTCAATAAAGAAACAAGGGCCCTGAATGATACATTGGATCAGATGGACTTGACAGATATATTTAGAACACTGCATCCCAAAGCAACAGAATATACTTGCTTCTCGAGTGCACATGGAACATTCTCCAAGATAGATCACATACTGGGTCACAAAACAGCCCTTCATAAGTATACAAGAATTGAGATCATACCATGCATACGTTCAGACCACAATGCTATGAAGCTTGAAATCAACCACAGGAAAAAGTCTGGAAAACTTCCAAAAGCATGGAGGCTAAAGGACACCCTACTAAATAATGAATGGGTCAACCAGGCAATTAGAGAAGAAATCAAAAAATATATGGAAACAAACGAAAATGAAAATACAACAATCCAAACGCTTTGGGACGCAGCGAAGGCAGTCCTGAGAGGAAAATACATTGCAATCCAGGCCTATCTCAAGAAACAAGAAAAATCCCAAATACAAAATCTAACAGCACACCTAAAGGAAATAGAAGCAGAGCAGCAAAGACACCCCAAATCTAGCAGAAGAAGAGAAATAAAAAAGATCAGAGCAGAAATAAACAATATAGAATCTAAAAATACTGTAGAGCAGATCAATGAAACCAAGAGTTGGTTTTTTGAAAAAATAAACAAAATTTATAAACCTCTAGCCAGGCTTCTCAAAAAGAAAAGGGAGATGACCCAAATAGA